>NW_028270188.1:34541563-34844593 GCF_037043375.1 Chiloscyllium plagiosum | reverse complement strand
TTAACTGCACAAAATGGAATCCAACCGTTCAAGAAAGCAACTTCCCACCACTTCCTCCAGACCTGCTACGTATCGGGAACAAAAGCCAGCAGACAGCCAGAAATGCCAAAACCCCATGAATAAATTATAAAATCATTTCACTATTTGCTGCCAAGATTGCATGCTATGCGTCCATAAACTCATTTATCAGAAAATTGAGAAACGATTCAATTGAAATACATAAGATTCTGAACGACAGAGGCTTGATAGTGGAGATGCTGAGAAATTATTCCCGCGGGTGCGGTAATCTTAAACACGTGAACGCAATCTCAAGTCAACGAAAAGCTTATTTGGGAGTGAGAGGAGGTGACGCTTTTTTTCCTCAAAGTATCTCGGAGTCTTTGGTATTTGATATCGCTGAGGATTATGGGTACTCCCCCACTTCTTCAGAGGAAGAAGTATGTGGTGTGGGTGAGGCAATGAAAAGCACACCTGCAACGATTGTACTAGTGCACCCACTTCCAAATAACCTCCACACAGCTACTTGTACTCTTTCATATTATTCAGGCTCAAATAGACAACTTTCTGGTGTCTCAAAGCATCATGGGAAATGGAGAAGACGCTGGATTTGAAGTCGGAAATCAGCCACAATCATATTGACTAATGGAACAGATCAAATAAACGCGTCTTCTCCTGCTCGTTTCCTGGGCTCTTGTTTTCTTTACTGAACCAGTCAGCAATCCGTTTAGATTTGTTTCCATGAAATCTTTTGTCATTTAAAGTTTGCAGATTCCACCTTATCACAGACCATTTCAATTCTTCTTCAGCACCACTCCTGTTCCAATTGCTAAAACAAACTTTTCTAACTTCTGTTAGTTCTGCCGAAGTACCCCTTAAAACAAAGTTTAGCCTCTCTCTTGCCCATTTCCATCACACAATTCCCCGCTCTCTCTGGATGCTGTCCCACCTTGTTAGTTTTCTCAACATGGCCTTCTCAGAAGCAATGGATCCACCTTTCACTCTTTATGTGACAGGATGCATTCTCCAGTTCAACTCCTTAATATTCTGTTCCTTCATAGATCACATTGGTGCAATAAAGGGATATAAGAGACGTTGTGATCACACAATACATGGGGTGGGGCATGCCTTCCAGGGGCGAAAGGCCAAAATAACGACTGAAAGTACTTTAGCACTTCGTTTATGCTATCTCCTGGTAGAGACTTAGTGTACCTGTAGTCTAGAGGCAGACCTGCTAAATGTATGTAGAAAAAATAAGTAGAAAAACGGATTGATGCACCTTCAGCATGCATTGCAACCCTCTCCACGGACAACAGGCTATATAATATGAAAGAGTAAAAGTAGCTGTGTGGAGGTTATTTGGAAGTGGGTGCACTAGTACAATCATTGTAGGTGTGCTTTTCACTTGCCTCACCCACACCACATACTTCTTCCTCTGAAGAACCCCGAACGAATTAGAAATGGTAAATCCTAACAGAAACCTGTTCATGGAATGCTGATATTAAACATGCGTGAGAGGTATTGTCCTGGTTATGAGCTTCCCTCACCGCCAAATACCGCCACTCAATGTGTGGTCAGAGGGGTAGGGTCGGGTTGTGTCTGGTGGGATGCTCTTAAGGGAGTCGCTGCATACTAGATGGGCTGAATGGCCTGTTTCCACACTGTAGGTATTCTGAAATTTCTATGTCGGTCTCTTTGTTCGGCCACAATCGACAGGGCCTCACCTATAAGTCTTGCCCTGATTTATCTCCTCAAACTGCAACACATTGATATTTCACCGAAATAAACTCTATGTAACACCTCTCATCTCACTGAAGCAAGGACCCATTGTAATGTGAGAATCATTTTCTCCACTGTCGACCACACCACAAGTTTGAAATTATCTAAAAACTTACTAAACGTGCCGTGTATGTTCAAATCATAATAATTTAGAACGTTGACACATGGCAGTGCACACACAACTGACCTTTGCAGTAAGCCCATTATTCCTGACCTCAAGTCCGATAAACGAACTTCCACTGCCACGCTTTGACTCCAACCTTCTATGAATTTTGTATCCAAGTGGCTATGTCTCCCTGTATTCCAGGCAATCTAACTTTGGTAACCAGGTGGTATTCGGAACATTGTCGGATGTTTTACTGAATTCAATTAAGACAATGTTAACTGCTCTGCCCTCATCGATATTCTTCTTCATATCGTCAAAGAGCATCTATCAAGTTAGTGAGTCATGGTTTCCCATGTATAATGCTCTTTCTGGTCCTATCTTTCCAAATACATATAAATGCTTTTCCTCAGAATCACATTCAGCAACGCCACCACCATTGACGCCAGTCTACCCACAAAATAGTTCCCTGATTTTTCCTTACTTTCTTAAATAATGGAACTACATGAACCATCCTACATTTTTATTGCCACGTCACTTATCACATTCGATTATACAAATATATCAACAAAGGGCTGAGCAACCATTTCGTTAGCTTCCCGCAAAGTTCTGAGCTAGAAATGACAACCTCCCAGGGATTTATGCGCCTTTATGCATTTTAAGATGTCTAGCATTTCTTCTTGTAGTTCACATAATTTTTAAGATGTCACTGTATATTTCCCCAAATCTCTCGCTATTGGAACCTTCTACAAACAATTTACTGAGTGGGAATATTCATGTAGTATTTCACCCATCTCCTGCAGTTTAATACATGCAAAGGCTGGCTGATCTTTAAGGTGGACTATTCTCTCCCTAGTTATTATTTTGCCAGTAATTGATATTTTGAATTTCTTCAAAGTCTTGTTAACGTATTTCATCAGCCATTTCATGCCTCCTTTTTTCCACCCTGATTTCCACCTTGACTATGCTCTTTTCTGCCCTTATGCTCTGTTAGACATTAACTTGATCCAAGATTTTCACCTTACATATGCCTCTTTCCTTTTCCTTGAGCAGAGCTTCAATATCGCTAGTTATCCAGCACTCCCTGAAACTACCAGGCTTGCCGGTCTCACTAATATGAACGCATATGTTCTGGACTGTCTTTATACAATTTTTGAAAGCCTTTCATTTCCGAACCATCCCTTTACGTATGAAAAGCGTCTCCTAATCAGACAGTTAATGTGTTTGTTCGACACTTTCAAAGTTGGCCTCAATCCATTTCAGCATTCTAATGTTTGCGTCAGGCTTTTCCATAATTATATTGCAACTAATGATTCCCGCAAAACTCATTAGAAAGTTTGAATGGACTCACGTAACAGGCTAAAGCAGCTGAATGGCTCCTGCTGTTCCTATGTAACAGACTCGAGAGATTGAATGGCCAACTCCTGTCTCTCTGTAACAAGCCCAAGATGCCGATGGTCTTCTCCTGACCCTCTGTAACAGACTCGAGGGCCTGAATATCCTTCCTCTGTTCTTCTGTGAAAGGTCCAACTTTTTTTTTAAAAAGGCAACCTGTGCATGATGAGTAGTCCTTAAACTGTTTCTAATGGGGGTCCTTCGCATCTCAGTTATAGAAACATAAAAAAAACACAATGCCCTCTCAGCAACAACTCGTCCAGCTGCCGTAACACTTCTCTTATTTTGAGTGATTTCTATTGCAAAATTTGCGAATAGGCCATCTTCCAACTTTTCACAAATACGGTCGTGAGCATTAACTGGGCACCTCCAATCTCTAAGAGGCATATACGGACAGAATTGATTTTTCCTGTTCCTGAGCAGTCGTTTCAATGCTCTGAATGATGCCTCAAGATTAAGAAAATATTTGATAACAGTGCATTTAAAACTAGGAGCAGCATTACACGAAGTCAATTGGCAACAAATATGGTTAACGTATCTGGGGACATCCACAAAAGTCATTTTATGCAGCTGGTCGTTATATTATCTGTCTCTTTATATAAACACGGTGGAACATATACAACCTTCCAGTGTTCTGCTACTACCGCCACATAAAAGGACGAAACATTGAAAAGGTTGATAGTTCATCTCTCGGTAACTTTCATCCATTCCATCGAGACTGCTCAAATGTTCCCCTTGTTGAGGTAGAAAAGTGATGTCGGGAAGGAGTTAACTGAATCTGATTGTTCAGCGACTGTGATTAATGTCAGTCTCCATGGATTTTCATTATCCTGGTTGAGTATTTTCATATTTTAATGATAAATATATTCCGTTCAATGTGCATGCCCACAGTAGAAGCAGGAGCATCATTGACAGCACGAATGGGGATCAGTAGATCCAGAGAAAGGGGAAGCAGCGGTCAGAATCTGAGAACATTAGACTGGAATGTTCCAACAATGGATCAGAATCTGAGAACAAAATAATGGAATGTTACAACAATGGATAAACGTTTGTCCTGGGATATTTGGTTTCTTTCTACATACGTTTGGTTTCCTTTCTCGTATCGGATCGAATATGCACTTTACATTATTCAATATTTTTATTATCCACTCTTGGCTATCGTTGGTTTTCCTGGTAAGTATCTCTCTTCATTAAGTACTTCTATAAATCATTTTTAAATTTATTACTGCTGTTCTCATTTATTCGAATCACCCTGCTGATATTTTTTCTCTGGCTGGGACTTTGAATCCAGGTATTCAATCTATAAACCACCACTAAATTCATCAGTGAAATCGCTCATTTATACTTTCGGTCTTTGCTTCTGGCAGTGTCCTTCTTGGGTCTCTAACATAACATGCTCAGCTTCAGATGTGAACTGTGATTCATTGTGTCAAAGCCATCGTCATTTAAATATTCGCAGCAGAGAGGTCACTGCCTTCTGTTCTGCTTCAAAGGTCCATTTCCTACATCTGACTCTGTCCAATCCCTGGCAAATGTATGAGGCTGAAAAGGACGAATCACAACGATGGTGATCTCTTTGGCCATGGTCTGATTCCGAACAGCATACACTGGCCATTTCTAGTTATAAACACTCAAACTTCCAAAATATAACGGACGGGATCATCTGATCTTCTATTTCAGTCTTGAGCTACGAAATACAGTCTTAATGATGGCAATTTTCTATTGTTGGCACTCCCATCTTCAAACCTGCAGAAGCAAATCTAGTCGATACTTTATGGCCTGTATCCGAACTGACACTAAAAATCCATTCATCCGTCGCTCATTCTTGTGCACACTAATCTCTATTGTTATCGCATCTGGCAATTATCTTAATATTCTTAAGTACATCAACACATCTGTCTATCAAATATCCATCAGTTTCTCTCTGCCGATTGCCCAAAACCCTGCCAGTTGTTAATATTTCAACAGATTACACACACGTGCACGCGCATATATATATATATATATATATATATATATATATATATGCACACACGGACAGATAAATACACAGACAAACTGTGAATGGTTTGATTTAATTGCAGAGTGGACGCGATGGGCCAAATGACCTTAATTCCTCATCTAGTTCTTATCGCCTAATGTTCCTAAACTTACACACAGCGTTGTTCTGGTGCAACGGAGATATCGAGACATTAATTGTTGGGATTTCCATTTACTCTGACTCACAGCAGGAATTTCAAATTTCCATTGCCAGGCAGTTTCATCGTGTAAGAAAAGCGCCAATTTTCTGGCAAAGGTTTTCAATATTGCAAATGTTGGTCAGGCAGTCCCGTTTACTGAGCAATGCACGAGTACAGTCTGCACAGTTCTCAATTCTGGGCTGTTACCTTATCCCAGTTTATGGTGTCTGGATTAGTTCCGAGATACATATTTAGAATTTGATGTAATGAACCATTTCATCTAATCTGGCAATGCCTTTATGGAATGTTCTATCTTTGTGATTACATGCTTCACGGTCTCACTGCTGCAGTTATTCCCACTACCTTGTCTACTTTGCCATGTTTCCACAAGGTGCTCTGAATTAAACAGTTGTCTGTTTCTATCTTTAATGTGCATTTCACTGTCCCTCTGTGTCTTTCCTTGGTTTTGGGTTTTGCTCTGTAGTGTATCGAGTGCTGGCATCGTGACATTCAGAAGCAATCAAATGTTGTGTGTCTCATGTGGTGCTGCATGTTGGACTGGGGTAGAGGAGAGTTCGCCAGCTTTGACGGTCATCTCGGAGACTTGTCTGTGCCTGCCCAATTAACGCCTGTATCTGTCCCTCGCAGGTAATCGTTTGGTCAGTGAGATAAGGAAGCCCCTCCAGTGTTACTGTGATGGACCAGGCATCTAGCTTGTAGCTGAGTGGCGGCTGACAGATTCTTGTTATTGAGAAGTTAGTGCAGGTGCTTCGTCCACTATTTTCATTCAGATTCTCTGATCTAAAACCTGCCAGCATGATTTGGTGACATACCTAGAATGTCAGCATCTATGTCACCATTTGGTGACGGAAGATATACACACAGTATATGATGGATGAGGTGAATGTTTTCTCCCTCAGCAGGGGGCGTCCGAGTGTATCCTTGTTTTCCCAGAATATGGAGATTCCTGTTGGTGTAGATAGCTAAGCGGGGTCTCCATGTCAATGGGGAAAGGCAGATGAAGTGTGTGTTGAGAGATTTGTAGATCAGGTTGAGGTTATGACAAGCAAACCTACATCCAAGATGTAGAGGAAATGAATGAACACTCGCTCCATTAAGCTGCATTTTTACAATACATAGTACATCATGTGAATGCCCACTCTCTTGCTAGGAGACACAGTCCTTTATACCGAAGGAATCAGTCATTCCCATAGTCTTCGTTTCTCCACGTAGAATGAAAGGATGGCCTCTCAGAAAAAGGCTTGATGCACGTTTAAAAACACCCTCCCTCCTAACTCCCCAGTGCCAACCAACCACATAAAAATATCCCGTGTGACCTGAGAGCAATGTGGCCACTGCAAACATCAGGAAGCAGACAGTCAGAGAGACGGGTAAACACATCCGATGTCTGAATGGTTCAGCGTGAATCTTCCATTACCCAACTTTTCAATAAGTCTCGTAATCTCTCTCCACTTGAGAAGCTTAGTACCTTCCATTCTTTCCGAAAAAGAAAGATTACTTTTCACTTCGTATTCTATTTATCAAACTATTATCCAATGAATTTATCCATCTGTATCTATTTGCAGAATCCTCACCATCGTAGTGCCATCGCCATCTTCACTACAGAATAGTTCTCCCATTCCTCCAATTGATTATTATAGATTGTTCCTAGTTGAAGACCCAGAAATTGTCACTCTGTGACGCCACTGTTTCGTTTTAAATTCATTCATGGGATGAGGGCAGCGCTGGATTGCCTAACATTCATTGCCAGGAGGGCAGTTAAGATTCAGACATCTTGCTGTGAGTCAGGAGTCACATGTAAACACGCTTTTCACAGCAGAGAGCGGCGGGAGCTGGGCGGAAGTGAAGTTGGAGAGCAGAGCTGGTCGGGAAGGTAAATGATTGACATTTAAGAACTTACCTCGACGCCAACGGTTTTTTCATAGCAGAGCGCGGCGGGAGCTGGGCGGAAGTGAAGTTGGAGCGCAGGGATGGTCGTGAAGGTACGTAATTGATATTTAATAACTTACCTCGACGCCAACGATCTTTTCACAGCAGTGAGCGGCGGGAGCTTGGCGGAAGTGAAGTTGAAGCTTAAAGCTGGTCGGGAAGGTAAGTGATTGATATTTGAATTGGTGTGTTCTAGATCCTAAGCCCTACAAAGTAGGACCTTTCTCCCATCCTCCCCCTCTAACCTAACTTTAAAGTCCACAGGTAAGCTACCAAGTGTTCTTGTTTTGGAGACTCAGTGTCGAGTTATGGCAGAGCAGGCAGTGGAATGGTCCTCCTGAGGATGTTTGAGGTAGGGGTGACCATCGATGCTCCTGCCAACTTCATCTGCAGGAAATGCAGTCAGCTCCTGCTCCCCACAGAACGCGTTAGGGACCTGGAGCTGGAGTTGGATGAACTGAGGATTATTCGGGAGGCTGAGAGGGTGATAGATAGAAGCTACAGGGACATAGTTACGCCAGAGAACAGAGGTAGCTGGGTAATAGTTAGAGATGGGAAGGGGAGGAAGCAGGCAGTGCAGGGATCCCCTGTGGTCGGTCCCCTCAACAATAAGTATATTGCTTTGGATACTGTTGGGGGGGGACGGCCTCGCAGGGTTAAGCTGCAGTGACCGGGTCTCTGGCCCGAGGTCCAGCTCTGAGGCTCAGAAGGGAAAGGTGAGAGGAGGAGAGCGCTAGTTATAGGAGACTCTGTAGTTAGAGGGACAGGCCGGCGGTTCTGTGGACATGGGCGTGACTCTCGGATGGTTTGTTGCCTCCCGGGTGCCAGGGTCCGAGACGTCTCGGACCGTGTCTTCAGAATCCTTAAGGGAGAGGGTGTGCCACCAGGAGTCGTGGTGCACGTTGGCCCCAACGACATAGGTAGGAAGAGTGGTGGGGAGGTCATTCAGGAGCTCAGGGAGTTAGGCTGGAAGCTAAAAGCTAGGACGGACAGAGTCGTCATCTCTGGGTTGTTGCCGGTGCCACGTGACAGTGAGGCAAGGAATCGGGAGAGAGTGCAGTTGAACACGTGGCTGCAAGGATGGTGTAGGAGGAAGGGCTTCAGGTATTTGGACAATTGGACTGCATTCTGGGGAACGTGGGACCTGTACAGGCAGGACGGGTTGCACCTGAACCAGAAGGGCACCAATATCCTGGGAGGTAGGTTTGCTCGCACTCTTCGGGTAGGTTTAAACTAATTTGGCAGGGGGAATGGGATCCGGACTTGTAGTCCAGCAAGTAGGCTAGCTGTTTGTCAGGATGTCCAAGAATATAGGGAGGCTGTGGAGAAGGTAGCACTGACAGGGAATACTTGTGGACACAAAGATTGGTTCAAATGTGTACACTTCAACGCAAGTAGTATCAGAAATAAGGTGGGTGGACGTAAGGCGTGGATCGGCACCTGGGACTACGATGTTGTGGCCATCACGGAAACGTTGATAGAAGAGGGACAGGAATGGTTGTTGAAGGTTCCTGGTAACAGATGTTTCAGTAAGATTAGGGAGGGTTGTAAAAAAGGAGGGGGTGACGTTGCTAATTAGAAATGGTATGACGGCTGCAGAAAGGCAGGTCGAGGGGGATCTGTCTTTTGAGGTAGTATGGGCTGAAGTCAGAAATAGGAAAGGAGCAGTCACCTTGTTGGGTGTTTACTTTAGGCTCCCCTATAGATGCAGAGATGTGTAGAAACAGATTGGGAAACAGATTTTGGAAAGGTGCAGAAGCCACAGGGTAGTAGTCATCAGCGATTTCAACTTCCCAAATATTGATTGGGAGCTCTTTAGATCAAGTAGATTGGATGGGGCGGTGTGTGTGCAGTGTGTCCAGGAAGCTTTTCTAACTCAGTACGTAGATTGTCCGACCAGAGGGGAGGCTATATTGGATTTGGTACTTCGTAACGAACCGGGACAAGTGATGTGCTTGTTAGTGGGTGAACATTTTGGTGATGGTAACCACAATTCTGTGACTTTCACCTTGGTTATGGAGAGAGATAGGTGCGTGAAACAGGGTAGGTTTTACAATTGGGGGAAGGTTAAATACGATGCTGTAAGACAGGATCTGAGGAGCATAAGTTGGGAGCATAGGCTGTCAGGGAAGGATGACGTTGAAATGTGGAACTTTTTCAAGAAAACATACGACGTGTCCTTGATATATATGTACCTGTCAGGCAGGAAAGAAATGGTCATGTGAGGGAACCTTGGTAGACGAGGGAGGTTGAATGTCTTGTAAAGAGGAAGAAGGAAGCTTACATGAGGTTGAGGAAACAAGGTTCAGACAGAGCGTTAGAGGGATACAGGATAGCCAGAAGGGAGCTGAAGAAAGGGATTAGGAGAGCTAAGAGAGGACATGAAAAATCTTTGGCGGGTAGGATCAAGGATAACCCCAAGGCATTTTATGCGTATGTGAGAAACATGAGAATGACGACAACGAGAGTAGGTCCGATCAAGGACAGTAGTGGGAGACCGTGTATTGAGTCGGAAGAGATAGGAGAGGTCTTGAGTGAGTACTTTTCTTCAGTATTTACAAATGAGAGGGACCGTATTGTTGAAGAGGAGAGTGTGAAATGGACTGGTAAGCTAGAAGAGATACTTGTTAGGAAGGAAGATGTTTTGGACATTTTGAAAAACATGAGGATGGACAAGTACCCCGGGCCTGACGGGATATATCCTAGGATTGTGTGGGAAGCAAAAGAGGAAATTGCAGTACCGTTGGCAATGATCTTTTCGTCTTCACTGTCAACGGGGGTGGTACCAGGGGACTGGTGAGTGGCGAATGTTATGCCCCTATTCAAAAAAGGGAATAGGGATAACCCAGGGAATTACAGGCCAGTTAGTCTTACTTCGGGTAGGCAAAGTAATGGAAAGGGTACTGAGGGATATGATTTATGAGTGTCTGGAAAGACACTGCTTGATAGGGACAGCCAGCACGGATTTGGGGGGGGGGGGGGGTGTAGGTCTTGCCTTACAAGTCTTATTGCATTATTTGAGGAGGAGACAAGCATGTGGATGAGGATAGAGCAGTAGATGTAGTGTACATGGATTTTAGTAAGGCATTTGATAAGGTTCCCCATGGTAGGCTCATGTGGAAAGTCAGGAGGCATGGGATAGTGGGAAATTTGGCCATTTGCATAGAAAACTGGCGAACCGGTCGAAGTCAGAGAGTGGTGGTAGATGGTAAATATTCAGTCTGGAGCCCAGTTACAAGTGGAGTTCCGCAGGGATCAGTTCTGGGTCCTCTGCTGTTTGTAATTTTTATTAATGACTTGGAAGAGGGAGTCGAAGGGTGGGTCAGTAAATTTGCAGATAATACGAAGATTGGTGGAGTTGTGGAGAGTGAGGAGGGTGTTGTCGGCTGCAAAGAGACTTAGATATGATGCAGAGCTTGGCTGAGGAGTGGCAGATGGAGTTCAACACTGTCAAGTGTGAGGTTGTCCATTTTGGAAGGACAAATATGAATGCGGAATACAGGGTTAACGGTCGGGTTTTTAGTAAGGTGGAGGAGCAGATGGATCTTGGTGTCTATCTTCATAGTTCTTTGAAAGTGCCCCTCAGGAGGATAGAGCTTGTAAGAAGGCCTATAGTGTATTCCAGATGAAGGCCTTTTGCCCGAAACGTCGATTTTGCTGAAGCTCCTCGACGCTGCCTGAACTGCTGTGCTCTTCCAGCACCATTGAGCCAGAATTTGGTTTCCAGCATCTGTAGTCATTGTTTTTACTCTGTAGTGTATTAGCGTTCATTAGCAGAGGGATTGAATTCAAGAGTCGTGAAGTGATGTTGCAACTGTACAGGACTTTAGTTAGGCCACATTTGGAGTACTATGTGCAGTTCTGGTCGCCTCACTTTAGGAAAGATGTGGAAGCTTTGGAGATGGTGCAGAGAAGGTTTACCAGGATGTTGCCTGGAATGGAGAATAGGTCGTACGAGGATAGGTTGAGAGTGCTCGGCCTTTTCTCATTGGAACGGCGAAGGATGAGGGGTGACTTGATAGAGGTTTATAAGATGATCAGAGGAATAGATAGAGTGGATAGTCAGAAACTTTTTCCCAGGGTACAACAGTGTTACAAGGGGACATAAATTTAATGTGAAGGGTGGAAGGTATAGGGGGGATGTCAGGGGTAGGTTCTTTACCCAGAGAGTGGTGGGGTCATGGAATGCGCTGTCTGTGGGAGTGGCAGAGTCAGAATCATTGGTGACCTTTAAGCGACAATTGGATAGTTACATGGATAGGTGCTTAAGCTCGGACAAATGTTCGGCACAACATCGTGGGCTGAAGGGCCTGTTCTGTGCTGTATTGTTCTATGTTCGATGTTCTAAACATGGAAGTTTCCTCCCTAAAGAACATCAGTGAGTTAGATGGGGTTTTCCAACAATGGATTCACGGTCATCATTAGACAATTCACGCTTGATTTTGCTGAATTCATATTACATTATTTGCCACAGATGGATTCGGACCCGGATCCGCAGAGCGTTATTTGCGTGCTGGCATTAACAGTCTCGTGATAACATCAGTCAACCATTCATTGCCCGTTGATTTAGCAATCAGGTGCTCATACCCCGATGCCGTCGCCTTCCAATTTCTTTACTCGTTAACTCCTTTGAGACATTCGTGTACATCACATTCGAAAAGCTGAATAATAACAGCGAGATCCGTCGGTAATTCAGCTCCTCGAACATCCTCTGCAATTTAATACAACTATGGATGATGTCACCTTCGCCACGGTTCCACTTGACTCTCAATAACGCTTCATTTCCTCCATCTCCCAGATCCACTGCATTCTGGGACAGTGACTTACACAGAGTCACACCCCTTTCAGTGTAGGAAGTTCTCCTCACCTCTGCTCCGCCTATCCTTAAATTGTGATCTCTTGTTTTGATTGGAACCACATGAGGAAATATCCAGAAGCACAACTACATTGTCAATATCCTTTAGCATATTTCACAGTTCATCGACATTGCCTTTCGTTTTTTCTAAACTGTAGAGTGTAATGCCTGAATTCCTCAATCTCTCATTGTACGAAAAAGCTCATCTGTGGAATCAATCGAGTGAATCATTTCTGAACTGCTTCGAATGCATCGGCATCTCTCCTCAAAGAACGTTCATAGTACTCCTTTTACGATCTCACTAATGCCTTTCGTATTTGCAGCAATACTGTCTTCCCTTTCTCCTCTATTCTTTTATAAATAAGCGCTGCAAATTTATATGACTGTCTCATCTGCTGTACCTGCATGCTGATTTTCTCTGATTAGCACGAGAACACCCACATTCCTCTGAACGTAAGCATTCTGAATTTTCGCTCCATTCAGTAATAGGTTGCCTTTATGTTCGGCTGAAAAGGATGGATAACTACATATTTATCCACGTTAAATTTCACTGCCAAATGTTGCTGAAATCACGTCACCAATTAATATCCATTTTTTAAAATTTGTCTAATCACCAGTGCAACCTTCCTTTATACTTGAATTAATTTGATGTGAACATTTGTCTGTAGTATCTTCTCTCCCCTCCTACGTAATGAAATAGATTAAAATAGAAATGGCCTAAACTCTATGACCACAAAACTGCCATCAAGGAAACTAGACATCCCTATTCATATCAATGCATTTTGTTGGTTCGCCAAACCTCGGTCCAAGCATATGAGTTATTTGTAACCGCAAAGGCTCTTATTCCATTGATTATACATTTATGCAGCACCTTATTAAACGCACTTCGTAGATCTACATTTAATAAATCACCAGAATCCCCATTATCCACCTCAATTGTCACATATTTAAAGAAGTCAAGCAAATAGATCAACCATGATATCTCCTTCATAAAACCAAGCTGACCCCCATGGAGTGTGGTCTGACTTTGCGAATCTTTGCGAATATTAAAGAGTGATGAATTCCTTAATGAAGGATTTAACAATTTGTCATCAATCCCAGAAGTTTGCTCAATACTTTTTTATTCACCTCTGAAGATGATTATTCTCCGTTTAAAGGGAGAAATAGACCAGCCAGGAATCTTGGCACACATCAATAGCACAGGTGGAAAAGGCCATGTAGACCTCAAAAGTGATTCTTAGGAGTTAGGTTGAAAGTTAAACGGCAGGACAGTTCGTCTAGTAATCTCAAGTTTGCTACCAGTTTCACGGGCCACTGATGTTAGGAATAGAGTGCGAGTGAAAATGAAGACGTGACTACGAGGGATGGCGCATGAGGGAGGACTTCAGCCGTGTGGATCATTGGGATATGTCTGGGGAAGGGGTTACCTGTACAAGAAGGAAAGTTTGCACCTGACATGGAGGGACATCAATACCCTGGGCAGGTGGTTTGCTCGACCTCTTTGGGAGGGTTAAGATCAGTTTGGCGGAGGGGAGGGAATCAAAGATATGGATCTGAGGATGAAGTAGCAAGGGAACAGCCAAAAACAGCATAAAGAGAATTTAACGCCAGAGTGTCAGGAATAAGGGTGATGAACTTTCAGCATGGAACTGTAATTGGAAATGTTATGTTACAGCCATTACGACTGGCATATTATACAGGCAGGAATGGCTGTTAGATGCTCCAAGGTTGAGATGTTTCACCAGGAAAAACTGGGAGATAAAAAAGTTGGAGGAGTGACATTCCCAACCAGCGATAGTACTACAGTTGCAGAAAGGGAGGTTGCAAATGAGAATTTCTCTACAGACTCGGTATGGGTGAATTCAGAAAAAAGGAAAGAAGCCGTCTGGTCTTTGGAGTTTTCTGTAGACCTGAAAATAGCAACAGAAACATGGAGGAACAGCTTGGGAGGCAGATTTTGGAAATGTGCAGAAGTAATAGGGCTGTTGTCATGGGTGACTTCAACTGGCCTAATATTGATTGGAGCCTCCGTAGTTTAATTGCGTTGTTTGGAGCAGTTTTTGTCAGGTTTGTCAAGGAAGGAAACCTGACTCAGTATGTAGATCAGACGACAAGAGTGGAATCAATACTGGATTTGATGCTTGGGGACGAGACAGGACAGATTTCAGACACCTCAGTGAGAGAGAATTTCGGTGATAGTGATTGGAGCAGAATGTATGCGAAAGTATTCAATTGTGGTAGGGGTATTGCAATGCTATTGAGCAGGCACGGGGCGCCTAAATTGAGAACAGATGTATCAGGAAAATGCATGACAGAAATGTAGAGGAATGTCCCACTGAGGCAAAGAAGGGATGGCAGTTTGAAGGAACCTTGTTTGACAAGAGATGTGGGACATCTAGTCAAAAGGAAAAGGGAAGTTTACTGAAGTTTGAGGAGAGAAGAAATGGGCGGGGCTGTCCAGGGTGACAAGGTAACCAGGAAGATACTGAAAATGGACTGAGGAGAGCTAGAAGGCGGCATGAAAAGGTTTCAGTGGCTCGGGTTAGGGAAAATTCTTCTACATTTATGTAAGGAACAAAAGGATGGATAAAGTGAGTGTCGGGCCGTTCAGGGATAGCGAAGGGAACTTGTGGCAGGAATCTGGGGAGGTTCCTGAATAAATTGTTTACTTCAGTATTCCCTACTGAGAGGAATATTGTCATTGCTGAGTACAGCAGGAAAAAGACTGATACGCTCGATCAGCTTGATGTTAAGATGAAAGATGCGCTGCAAAGTTTGAAAAAAAAAACGATTAGAGTAGATAAGTCTCGCTGTGCCACACCGGATATACTCAAATTTACTATGGGAAACAAGGAAATAAGTTGCTGTGCATTTGGCTGATCATTGCATCCTGGAGAAAGTGAGAACTGCAGATGCTGGAGATCAGAATCGTGAGTGTGTGCTGCAAAAGTACAGCAGGTCAGGCAGCATCCGAGCAGCATAAGAATCGACGTTTCGCGCATGAGCCCTTCATCATGAATGAGGCCTTATGCGTGATAAAGACCTCATGCCTGAAAAGTCAATTGTCCTCCTCCTTGGGTGCTGCGCAACCTGCTGTATTTTTCCAGCACCATTTTCTCGACTCTAATCTTTGCATCATAATTGTCCATTGGAGAAGACCGAGATGGTTGGACTGTAGCAAATGTTTCTATTGGGGTATTGCATATTGGCAAATATGCTTAACTCTGGGAATTACAGACTATTCAGTTTTCTGTCTGTTCCAGGCAAGTTATTGGAAAGCATTCTGATAGACAGGATTTATATATACTTGGAAAACGATTACAGATGGTCAGCATGGCTTTGTGAGATTCAGGTAATTCCTCATAAAACTTATTGAATTGTCTGAAAATGTGGCAACCATGTTAATGAAGGTGGAACAGTGGATGTGGTGCACAAGAGTTTTAGTAGGGCGTTTGATAAGGTTCCACACAGTCCGCTCATTCACAAACTAAAGAAGCATGAGGGACAGGGAAAGTTGCATGCCGAGAGATGGGTGGTAGTCGATGGAATATACTGAACCTGCAGCACATTGAACAGTGGTTTTCCATCGTTCTCTGCTCTGGGACCTTTGTTCTATGTGATTAATATTTAAAATGACATGCATGAGGAAATGGAAGCGTAGGTTTGTCAGCTTTACAATAAAATTAATGTAGAGTCGTGGTGCATAAAGTGTAGGGCTGTTGCAGTTTGCAACAGGGCACTGCAGGATTCAGAAGTGGGCTGCGATGTAATAGGTGGAATTCAACATGGAAATGAGTGAAGGGATTCATTTTATATAGTCGAACCTGATTTCAAAAAAAGGGTAAAGAAAGGATTCTTGGCAATGTATCGGAACAGAAGCATCAATATATCCTTCAAAGTTGTGACCCATGTTTATAGGGGTGTAAAGAGGTTGTATGACGTGTTGGCTTTCATGAACAGGGAGTTCCACTTGAAAAGCCGCGAGGTGCTGCTTCAGCTCTTTAAAGCCCTAGTTAGATCACATTTGGAATATTCGATTCAGTTCTGGTTGCGAGGAAGGAAGGGGAGGCTTCAGAGGTGAATTGCTAAAATGCTCCCTCAACTGAAGGGCATGTTGCATGAAGAAAATTTGAGGCAGCTAAGGCTTTTCTCATTGGAACGAGGATGGATGAGAGGTGAGTTGATAGAAGTGTACAAGATGATGAGAGTGCTATATAGAATGAATATTAAGAAACGCTTTCCTCTGGGAATTTGGCTGTAACAAGTGACGCATCTTTTTCGGTGATTGGAGGAAGGTTTAGCGGAGATGAAGCTGTTGATCCTTTACCAGAGCATGGTTGGTGTGCGTAATGCAGAATCAGATAAATTAGGGACATTTAACCCTCACTTGGGTGTGCACATGAATTAAGGGAATGTAGGTTTGTTTCCTTCCGTGCAGACCTCCGTGGTACATGGAGGTAAGTGCGTCCTGAAACCAGACATCAACGTTGACAATGCCATTGTAGATAGACCCCACCCTGTCGGTACCTGTAATATTAAAAATGATCCGGATCATCGCATACATCAGTAACTGAAAGCAACATTGCAGGAAACGGCACCAATGAGAAATATAAATGGTATGTTGATCTTCATTTCACGGCGATTTGAGTTCAGCAGTAAGGATGTCTTACTGCATCTGTACATGTCCTTGAAGGTACAGAATCTCGTACGTCGTGCAGTTTTGTGTGCAGTTTTGGTCTCGTTAGTAATAAAGAACAAATCTGACATTGTGTAATTGGAGTGAAGTGTGACCAGACTGATCTCTGCGATGGTAGGCTTGTGTAAGCAGAATTTCTGTCGAATGGGTCTTTATTCTAAGTGGTTTAGGAAAATAAATTAATGTCTCAGTGCATTGTTTCAAATACTGAAAGTCCAAGACAGATTGGAAAAAAGGTCGACATTTCGTCTCGATGGGACATATAAAACAAGCGCCTACAACATGAGTTACAAGCAGCCCACTCTGCATTAAGATACGAATTATTGTCTACTCTCAGCGACAGGAATTTTCTACCACATAAGCTGTGGAATCCAAGGCACTGAATATGAATAAGGATTTCTAGCAACGAAACGGATGTGGAGAGAACAGGGGTATGATGAGGAGACACAGAATCAGCTGTCATTATATAAAATTGCGGAGAAAAATGGATGGACCGAAGGGATTACCGCAGTTACTGTTTTACAGTTTCCAATGTTCACTCACATCAAGGGATATGTACAGACTGTGGAAAAATTGCATTGTGGAGATATTCGGCCATTATTAAAGTCTCAATGTATTGATTGGACGACTCCTTTCACGACGTGTCTGTGCACTCGGTGTGAAACCCCTGTAAGTGCAGGCACAAGCTCTCAGTTTTTAGGTAGGACGTCTCTGTCGGGTACACTGGTCTGTGCTTCCCATTTCCTTTTCCGATACTGAGGCTCATGTCAGGTGTTCTGTCCAGTTACATTATTGAAGATCTCGAAAAACTTTGATAAAGTTGAGTGTCTTCTTTGACCGTTTCAGACACCATTGAAGAGTTTGTCACATGTCTGCATGTCTGGAGTCACTTATCAGCTAGACCAGGGAAGCACGAGAGATTCAATTTCTTAAAGTACATCGGTGAAATAAGATGGTGTTTACAATCTCCATTGGCTTTGAGGTCACTATTACTGATACCAAGACTTTAGACTTCGATCTTATATGAATTGATTTTAACTTCCACCAGCTGGCAGATTATTAGCTTGGACTGGTTATACAGTGATATTTCAAAACAGCGCCATCGCCACATAGGGAGCTATTGGATACAACTTCGAGCTGGTTATTTCTGCACTGCTTGTCAATGATTTAACTATCTTGATGAGACTGAGTGAGTGGCAATTTTTACTATTGTAATTATTTTCCTCTTGGATGACTGGACATGGTGGGGTAATTTTTCACATTGACAGTCAGATGTCAGTTCTGAAGTTTGAACGAAACAGCTTCCCAAGGGACACGGCTTGTTGTGCAGCACAAATTTTCAGTCCGATTGAAGAAATGGAGTCAATCGCCTTCGTCGAATCCACTGTGTTCAGGTGTTTCTTCATGTCACGGGCCACGAATTGAATTAGTTAAAGAGTGTCATCGGAAATTCTGTGGGCATAGTGACAAGGGTGAGGTGAATCATTCACTCCACACTTTTGCCTGAGGACGGTGCAGATATACTTCCTTAACTTTTACACTGACATGCAAGGATTTTCCATTATCAATGATGTGTAAAATACATGCGTTGTTTAATCGTCCATCACTATTTATAACTGAATGTGTCAGAATTGTTTATCTACTCGTCTTGGGATCATTTCACTCTCCTCTATCAGATGTTAGTTCTGCTGTTTGAAACGTCAGCAGTTAAGTGCGGCAGGTTTAACGGTTTTAGGTGGGCATCGTTCTGACACTGCCATATTCACCCATTCTTGTCACTGAACAAAACGTTAGCCTGTTGATAATGATAGACTGAAAGATTATCCTGGGGAAAAATACGCATTGTCATTGAATACGATTGCTGCATAAATATGTTATAAAGTTGAAGTTGTGTACTGTACCTTTAAGAGGGAGTAATTGCTGTTCTGCACTGAGAGCTAACAAGCATCTGAATCATATTATCACATGGCAGTCTCAGTGCGTTGGAAAACTGAAAGTATGTAACATTTGTCTGTGAAATGGATACCTGAGTTGGCTTATGTTTTGGCAATAATTTGAATTTAACCAATCAGTTCAAATTATGCTCCGGGCTATTAAAACCCAATTGACGTCAGTTTTATTTCTTTGCTAACACTTCTGATGAAACAATCTGATGTTGGGGATGTAAAAATGAAGCAGTTTGAAAATCAGACAGAGAAGCTGCCATCAAGATGGAGAGAGAGGGAGAGATCCAAGACATTGAAATACTCTATCAAATGTCCCTTTTCATTTGAAACCTCTTCACTGTAAAGGAAAGAAGACGATTCAGAGAGATCTTCTACGGGAAGAAGACGGACAGTATAGACGTTAGCGGCTGCATGTTTTTTTCAATTAAGTTGTGTAATATTAATGAGTTTTTTTTTCAACAGTATATCGATATCGAGTTGGACGTATGTAATAAGCAGTCAAGAGAAATAGGGGCTTAGAATTGTGAATAGTTATTTAATGTTCATTTTTGCAGGTAAACAATAAATTGATAATACTTTCCTTAAATAGTGGAATGTGGGAATTCTCTACCACGCATATTTTAGCAGATTACGAGACGAGGTGAGCTTTTCTGGGTGTTTAGTTTAATTCACAAAAGGGTTCACGGCCCTGTTGTAACAAATCTACAGCACCACATCAGTATGCAGAATTGTCTATTGAAGAAATTTTACTGAGCTAGATCATTGAAAGTATTTATCATGGATTTTCGACTTGGAAGTGAATTGAGTGAATTGTCGATTTGTTGTTGTATTCAGAGTTATAGAGACATAGACTCTTAGAGTCATGCAATATGCAAACAAATCCTTCAGCACAAATCGTCCATGCTCACCAGGTTTCCTAAAGTGATCTGATCCGATGTTCCTGCGTTTCGCACATACATTTTAGAAATGTAAGATCTGCAGATGCTGCAAATCAGAAAGACAAACAGAAGCTGCGTGAAAACCTCAGCAAGTCTGGTAGTATCTGTGCCGAGAAATCAGAGTTAACGTTTCAGATCCAATGACCCTTCCTCAGAACTCTGAGGAATTATGCAGTTATCTCAGCAAGGCCGCGCCACAATTTCTTCGCTATCTTCCCGCAAGGATTGTGGCTGCACTTGAACAAGTACTGGGTATGTATCTACGGTTCTGCGTTTTTGGTATCTCTAGCACTTTCTCTTCTGTAATGTGCCCTCGTTTCAAATCATCACTATATTTATTTTTTTCTCGAGTTCTGGAGTTTCCATATTTATCTACGCAATAAATATATACGCGATATATTTATATAAGATCTCATCCATCCAGCAGGAAAACTCTGCAAGGCAGAGGAGTGGTTGAGGTGGAGTTCTTGTGAGGAGTGTGAACCCAGCATGGCCAAGCTCTTATGGACTGTATTGTTGAAATCTTAACTGTGTTTCAGTGATTTTCCAGTTTTGCAGGAATGACTGTAATGGTTTATATTTTAACTTTGTTTTCGTTGTTTTTCTGTTTTACACCAAGATTCTATAGCCGGAGCGAGAGTACCTTTGTACCTAGGGGAGAAAGTGAGGTCTGCAGATGCTGGAGATCAAAGTTGAAACTTTATTGCTGGAACAGCACAGCAGGTCAGGCAGCATCCAGGGAACAGGAGGTTCGACGTTTCGGGCACAGGCCCTGATTCCTGAAGAAGGGCCTGTGCCCGAAACGTCGAATCTCCTGTTCCCTGGATGCTGCCTGACCTGCTGTGCTGTTCCAGCAATAAAGTTTCAACTTACCTTTGCACCTAAGATTACATCACATGTGGCAATATGTAAACCTATCACTGTACTCATGTGAGCACATGTGGCATTACACCCATTAGACGTTATTCATCTTCAGTGGTTCCACACATCGATGACTGATTGATTTTTAAGAAGTCCTGTACTCTCCCCAGTTTCTCTTTTACCCTTAATATTCGTATGCAATCTCTTTCAATAGTGTTGAACAGTATTTGCCAAAGCTATCTCATGCGCCTTTTTGGCCTCTACATATCCCTCCTAAACCCTCCATGCTCCGAAGGGCATTCACTTGATTCCAGCTGCCTATATCTGACTTAAGCCTCCTTTTATTTCTTGACCATAGCCTCCATATTCCTTAATATGTGTGGGAATCTACTAGAAACTATTTGTTGTTCTGGGTGTGTGTGTGTATTGATATATAGTGAAGGAGGGTTTCTTGTGGATTACATCATATTTTGCAAGTATTTCAGACTTTCCATACGTTATTTCAGTTTCACTTACATCAAAAATGATCTTAATACAGTGACACATTGGAAAATGTCACTCGGCTCTCATGAAATTGATCACTTTATCTCCAGGTTGATGTATGCTTTGTTTGTTTCTTTCCTCATAGCCAATGTAGTCACCATCTACATCCTGCTTTATAAAGACTGTGGATTGTCTCCATGTATCAGACGTTACCTGGGGTCGATGGCAATAGCGGATCTACATGTCATTATCCTTGACTTGATAATGAGACACATTCCCATTGTTTATCGGGAACAGTTTTATTTCCTGCGGGACATTGACGCATGTAATATTCACGCCGTCCTGCTTTATGCAGCCACTGACTGTTCTGTCTGGTTCACCGTCACTTTCACCTTTGATCGGTTTGTGGCCATTTGTTGCCAGAAGCTGAAAAGTAAATATTGCATTGAGAAAATGGCGACTGTGGTTCTGGGAACAGTGACTGTGATGAGTTGTCTGAAGAACATTTTCTGGTATTTTATGCTCACACCATTGTATTCGCTGGCGATTGAGCCCTGGTTTTGTGAGGGAACAGATCAAGTTTACTATTCCCGTGACTGGGTCACAATCGAGTTCCTCCACCACATTCTAAACCCGGCTCTCCCATTTCTCCTGATTCTGCTGCTCAATGTTTCCACAGTCAGACACATTTTAGCGACCAGCAGAGCTCGCAGGAGACTCCGGGCTCACACCAATGGGGACGCTCAGTCTGACACAGAAATGAGAAATCGAAAAAAATCCATCATTTTGCTGTTTGTGATCTCAGCTAATTTCATCCTGTTATGGTCAACGTCAATGGTGTATTCTATTTGGAGACGTATGTGGAATATTGTGTATACCACAGTGTATCTTGATCCCTATGTGCGGGAATTGGGCTTCATGCTGCAGCTCCTCAGTTGCTGCACAAACACTGTGATTTATGCCGTTACCCAGACTAAGTTCAGAAAGCAGCTGAAAGATCTGCTGAAATATCCCGTTACCCAAATTAATCAATCAATCAATCAAGTTGCCACATTAATCAATCCGTCCAGGGATTTATCATTTCAGTTCAATATGTCTGCAATGGAGGAACTTGTCGCTATGGTAAAAGGTCGAGTGCAGTAATGGTTTGCCAACCTCATCCTACAGGGGATTACAGGGACATATATTAATGTTTCTCTCAACTCAGGAGCCAATGAGGAAAGGCACGATCACACTTACTGTGTGTATCACTTCAATTTGTGAATAATAAAGATGTTCATTAAAAAGTGCTGAGCAGCAGAGTGAACGGCATTATGGTTTGTCTTTGTGTTGAAGAAGCTGAGCTGGAGAGACATAAAATAATCTCCAACTCCTGGTCCTCAGCGTAGGGGAGGGGACCGACACTGAGCTCTGCAGTTGGTTAAGTCACTCGGTCCTTGCTTTCACCTCTCGGTCCGCCAATTTGAACTGGCCTTTGGCAGTAGTTATCTGTCTCCCTTTGCCCCTGCCCACCCCCACACCAATGTACCGCTTCCAGTCTCACTCTGTCACTCTATCTCTCTCTCCTAATCCCACTTACGCACTTTATTTCATTGTCCTTCCCTTATACATTCTCCTTCACTCTCTATCTTGCACAGTATACATCCCAAAATCTCACTCTCTCCAAAAAACCTTCCCACAAATTCTTCTTCACCTTCCTTTGCCAAGGAACATGAATTAGTGGTTAGTTTGTAGCTTCACGGCAATGCGAGGGTAACAGTTAGGCGCTTGGGACAAATGAAGTTGTTCATGGACACAGTGGGTATGAGAACACTGACCGTTACTGGGGGTAGCTGTTGAGGTTGCGCCATACGCTGTAGCTGGGGTTAAAGAGCGGGGGTAGTACAGCAGGCTATTCCACAAAGAACAGATTGTGTGGCACCACTGTCTTTTACTCCGGGAACAGAGTGGTGATGGAGAAAGAAAAACATGTCAAGTGGATTAACTGGGGAGGAGTTCACAGATCAGCCTTCAGAATAGGGAGTCTGCAAATGGAGTGCGCATGATGGTGGGGAATTGTACAGGGCGTGAGCGTGACATTGCAGGAGTGTGTGGTGGAGTGCGCGTGATGGTGTGGGAATGTGCAGAAAAATGAGCGTGATGGTGGGGGCTGGTCATTTGTTTTACAGAAGGAACAGCGGGCGCGAGGATAGTGAGCTGCCAGCAAAGAATGTGAAGCCTTTAAATATTTACCTCGAGCAATAGGGTCTTTCTTTTGTAACAGCAGGGAGTGAGAACCACGGGGCTGCCGGGGAAGTAAATGAAAACTTTAATACTTACCTCGTGAATAGGAGGAGTGCATGGCGATCAAAAGTGGACAAGAGAATG
This sequence comes from Chiloscyllium plagiosum, assembly GCF_037043375.1. Classification (NCBI taxonomy): domain Eukaryota; kingdom Metazoa; phylum Chordata; class Chondrichthyes; order Orectolobiformes; family Hemiscylliidae; genus Chiloscyllium; species Chiloscyllium plagiosum. The sequence goes on along the minus strand of NW_028270188.1, from coordinate 34,821,043 downwards.
CCGAGTACGTGACGTAATATATTTTGGGGGTTGCATTCCCCGAAACGCTAATTAGGTAGTGTCCCCCACTCATTCTGCTCCTCTAACATGATAAATCAATTATCTGTGCGCCATATTGCCAAGTTGTTTTTTTTGCCAATCGTCTCTTTCGAAATTTGGAACGGTTGTGATGGAGTTTAGTGCAGTTGACTGCTCCGGCTGTCGAGTGTGGGAAGTAAGCGTCAACAGGAGTGCCCTGCTGACTTCATCTGCTGGAAGTACACCTAATTTCAGCTCCTTGAAAACCACGTTCGGGAATTGTAGCTGCAGTTGTATGAACTTTGGTTCATTCGGGAGGCTGAGAAGGTAGTTGAGAGAAGTTACATGTAGGTACTTACACATCAGGTCCAGGAGGAAGTTAGACAGTTTACACAAATGGGTCGGAAAGGGATCAGGCAGCCAGTGCAGGGATCCCTTGTGGCCGTTCCCCTCAATAACAAGTATACCAATAGACAATAGACAATAGGTGCAGGAGTAGGCCATTCAGCCCTTCGAGCCTGCACCGCCATTCAATATAATCATGGCTGATCATTCCTAATCAGTATCCTGTTCTTGCCTTATCTCCATAACCCTTGATTCCACAATCTTTGAGAGCTCTATCCAACTCCTTCTTAAATGAATCCAGAGAGTGGGCCTCCACTGCCCTCTGGGGCAGAGCATTCCACACAGCCACCACTCTCTGGGTGAAGACGATTCTCCTGAGCTTTGTCCTAAATGCTCTATCCCGTATTTTTAAGCTGTGTCCTCTGGTTCAGTACTCACCCATCAGTGGAAATATGTTTCCTTCTGCCAGAGTGTCCAATCCTTTCATAATCTTATACGTATCAATCAGATCCCCTCTCAATCTTCAAAACTCAAGGGTATACAAACCCAGTCGCTTCAGTCTTTCAGTGTAAGGTAATCCTGCCATTCGTGAACCTACGCTGCACTCCCTCAATAGCCAGAATGTCTTTTCTCAAATTTGGAGACCAGAACTGCACACAGTATTCCAGGTGTGGTCTCACCAGGGCCCTGTACAGCTGCAGAAGAACCTCTTTGTTTCTATACTCAATCCCTCTTTTTATGAAGGCCAGCATGCTATTAGCCTTCCTCATTACCTGCTGTACCTGCATGCTTGCCTTCATTGACTGGTGTACAAGAACACCCAGATCTCTCTGTACTGCCCCTTTACATGAATTGATTCAATTGAGGTAGTAGTCTGCCTTCCTGTTCTTGCTACCAAAGTGGATAACCATACATTTATACACATTAAACTGCATCTGCCATGCATCTGCCCACTCACCTAACTTGTCCAGGTCACCCTGTAATCTCCTAACATCCTCATCACTTTTCACCCTGCCACCCAGCTTAGTATCATCAGCAAATTTGCTAATGTTATTGCTGATACCATCTTCTATATCATTAACAAATATTGTAAAAAGCTGTGGTCCCAGCACGGATCCCTGCGGTACCCCACTGGTCACTGCCTGCCATTCCGAAATGGAGCCGTTTATCACTATCCTTTGTTTCCAATTAGCCAACCAATTTTCAATCCAATCTACTACTTTGCCCCCAATACCATGCACCCTAATTTTACTCACTAACCTCCTGTGTAGGACTTTATCAAAAGCTTTCTGAAAGTCCAGGTACACTACATCTACTGGATTTCCCTCGTCCAACTTCATAGTTACATCCTCAAAAAATTCAAGAAGATTAGTCCAGCATGATTTCCCCTTCATAAATCCATGCTGACTCTGTCCTATCCTGTTACTACTATTCAGATGTGCAGTAATTTCATCCTTTATAATAGACTCCAGCATCTTTCCCACCACTGAGGTCAGACTAATTGGTCTATAAATTCCTGCTTTCTCTCGCACACCTTTCTTAAAAAGTGGTATAACATTAGCCACACTCCAATCCTCAGGAACAGACCCCGAATCTATTGAACTCTGGAAAATAATCACCAACGCATCCACGATTTCCCGAGCCACCTCCTTCAGTACCCTGGGATGCAGACCATCAGGCCCCGGAGACTTATCAACCTTCAGACCTAACAGTCTCTCCAATACCAAATCCTGGCAAATATAAATTCCCCTAAGTTCAGGTCCTTCAGCCACTGTTACCTCAGGGAGATTGCTTGTGTCTTCCCAAATGAACACAGATCTGAAGTACCCATTTAATTCCTCTGCCATCTCTTTGTTCCTAGTAATACATTACCCTTTTTCTGTCTTCAAGGGCCCAATTTTTGTCCTAACCATTTTTCTGCCTTACACATTCCTAAAAAAGCTTTTACTATCCTCCTTAATATTCTTGGCCGGTTTACCTTCGTACCTCATTTTTCCTCTGCGTATTTCCTTCTTAATAATCCTCTGTTGCTCTTTAAAAGCTTCCCAGTTCTCAGTTTTCCCACTTATCTTAGCTGTGTTATACTTTTTCTCTTTTAACTTTATATGTTTCTTTACTTCCCTCATCAGCCACGGCCGCCCCTGCCTCCTCCTGGGATCTTTCACCCTTTAAGATATTGCTGGGGGGACGATTTCCCGGGGACAAGTCATAAGGTATAGATCTCGGGCACAGAGTGTCTCCGTGTTGCTCAGAAGGGAAGGGTGCAGAGGAGCAGAGCGTTCGTCATTGGTGATTCCAGAGTGAGGGGGACAGATAGGAATCTCCGGGTGAACGACACAGACTCATAGTTGCTGTGTTGCCTCACTGGTTCTAGGGTTTGTGATGTCTCGGATCGTGTTTTTAGAACCATTAATGGGAAGGAGGAGCACTCCAAGTCGTTGTCTATGTAGACATCAATGGCTCAAGTCGGAAAATTAATGGCGTTTCAAGACAGAAATTCAGGAAGTTGGGGCGACAGCTCAGGCCTCGAATATACAAAGTTTTTATTTCTTTTTTTTACACATGCCACGTGCTAGTGAGGCGAGAAACTGGGAGAGAGACGAGTTAAACCCCTGGCTACAACGAAGGCGCAGGAGGAAGGCTTTCATATGCCTGCATAATTGGGGAATGTTTTCTGAACGAGGGACTTCTCCAAATGGGATTGTCTGCACCTGAACAAGAGCAGTACCAATATCTTTTGTGGAAAATTTACTAATTATCCTCAGGAGAAATTAAACTCATTCAACTGGGGCGGGGTGGAAACCTAAACTGTTATTTCCCTATATAGGAGGTTGAGAGTAGTGCAGTCATGGTTGAGTTTTCAAGGTCACAGGAGTGTGCGGGTCGGCAGGAAAGTGACTTGAAATGTGTCTACCTCAACGCCCAGAACGTTCAGATGAAGATGCGTTAACTTGCAGCATGGGTTCCTACACAGAACTCATATCTTTAGGCCATTTCGGAGACATGGATAGGAAACGGACAGTAGTGGTTGTTGCATGTTCCTGGATTTCACTAAGATCAGGAACGATTGTAAAAGTGAGTGTGGTGTGGAATTGTGAATCAAGGACAATACTGCAATGGTTGAGAGGACACTTGAGCACTCGCCTACTAAGGTTAGAAACATGAAAGGAGAAGTCACCCTGTTGGGAGTTTTCAAAGGGTCTCCGAATATTTCCAGAGACCTCGAGTAAAGGATAGCAAATATGATTCTGCAGAGGAGCGAAAGTAACTGGTTACTTGTTATGGGAGACTTCAACTTTCCTAATATTGAGTGGATACGATGAAGTGTCAATATAAAGCCTAGTTTTATAAAGCCTATTTTATCAATATATAACAGGTTATGTAAAACTAGCCTGGGTTTCTCAATATCGTTTTCCAACCCACACAAACTGTGGGCGACCGCCTTGTGGGACAGAATTGTGTTCTTTGTTACTGTGGAACAGATATTTGGAGCAAGCAGACTCCACCTGCACCTGTGCAGGAGGTTTGAGGAGCTGAATAAAACAGAAACATTCGACTGAGTAGCAAGTGTGGCTCAGAAGACACTTGTCACTGCTCCACCAGACACTATGACCATGTCTGATCTGACTGCGGGTCTCCGGAGCACGTTTTTGTATGTATACAACTTTCCTAAATTCACTTGGCTATCAAATGTTGAACAAATATAACTTTGATCAAATGCAAATAGCCAGACACCACAAAACTCTGAGAAAGGGAATTCCCACTTGAACCACCCTTTCAGAATGTCTTGGTAGTGTCCCGACCAATGTCGAAGTGTCACCAATGCCTTTTTCTTCCCCACTTCTCCACTGGTTTCAACAAATTTTAAATGTATCCATTTGCGTGATATGCAGAACGACACAAATAGCAGACTGGAGCATTTTCTACAAATACGTACGATAAACAAATTCGTAAGAAATAGTAAAATTTGCAAAGTATTCCCAATGTTATTCTGCCTTTAAAATTATTCTGCCCACTTAATTTCTGGAAATAAGCTACGCAGAACAGTTGCATTTGGATGAATCCCTTTGCCTCAGATAGTGGAACGATGCCAATGAATCCTCATGAGGAATCCTTCACGAATAGTAAAGATGACTCACGGATTTTGTGTTGTCAGGCGGAAGCAAGTAAGAGAGAGGGAGCAATCGGCTGTTGATTGTCAGGTGGGTAATATTTTTCCCCCTCTCTGTGTGGAAGCATGCAATAATGCCAACTGAACATCAAACTGCACCGTGTGCACTCCCTTTCAACATTGCCTGGAACGTATGATTATGGACTATATTCAGGTGCATCATTGTTGTTATCGTACACAGCGCCATTCATAAGCTAAATATGTCCCTGCTTTATAATTATATTATATGTGCGTCCGTGAAATTTAAAGATTTGATTTGGAATCTTACTATGATGCGTTAGTATCAATAAATCTTATTCATAACATTTATTCTCTAGCTTACGTTCCCTTAACAGAAGAAAACATGTATCAAGCTGTTCCACATTTCTGAATGTCGTATTTCCACAAGATTTCTCATCTGAGATCTTAACTGACAACCTTCCATAACAAATGGCCTTCATTGCAGGAATAAGGAAAGGGAAAAAATTTTGAAAATTTTCGAGAAGGATTATATCTTTTCGATTACCTTAAGGAGTCAAAACTGCACACGATGTATCAGCTGTGGTTGCAGCAATGCCCTGTACAGATGCAGTGAAACAGTTTACATTAAGCCTGTCACACATTGCCAAAAGCAGCAACATTCCATTTACCTTCCAAACCGCACGCTGCATTTGCAGACTAATCTCAAATAATTCATGGAGCATGAACATGGAAATCGCAGAGCCCTGCAATCTTCCTTCATAGTAGAAATAATGAAATTGCAACTCAACAGCTTTGAAGGATCCCTCCAGAATTAACTAATTCTAATCTAATTACGGATGTGTTCAAACATAAAAAGAACAGATCTACTTATTCAGCAGCAATTAACAGTTTTTTGAAACTATTATGAACAGTAATAAGTTTTTAAAAATATTATTTAAATAATCACGGAGACAGATTTCAACATAATTGTGAAACATTAAAGAGGTGCCAGACATATCTTGCCAAAACAAAACTTCCAGAAGAAGGCTTGCTGACGCAATGTTGACTTCTCCACCTCTTAATTTTGCCTGGCCTGTTTAGTACTTCCAGCCTCCTACATGTCTACTTTGGATTCCAGCATCTGCATTATTTGTCTCCAGCTCAAAGTAGTTACCAATCGAAATATTGGTGCATATTATTATTAATATCACGAGCCTTTTTGTAAATAGCAGAATCACTTGTTTATGTCTGAATGAAGGGCTAATGGAATTTGATAAGATATTGCCTGTACAATGGAGAATAAAATGCAAGGAGTCTCTCAAAATAAAACTTGACGCAATTGAACAAAAACAGTACAGCCATTTACTTTGGAATGCAGCGTAGAAACATCCCAAGGGCGAGAGGTTACAAAAATCGTTTACACCTAAAATAACGAAGAACCAACGGCTGTCCATCGAAGTATCCGTTAATAATCAGGTGTTTCACAAGATTGCTCCCATAGAAGGAAATGGGAAGGTGAAGTTAGCACGTTGCGTACGAGCATTGTAACGTAAAATGTATAAAAATACTGTATTTTTACTGTAAAATCAGAGTATGACTTTCATCGCTCTTCTGATCTGACTTGAAGATTAAGAAAACCACTATGCTTTCACGTCAAAGCCAGATTCGAGGAAGATCCTTTAGTTCTATCCCTGCATTAAAAGATTTTTGATTGAATAATAAGCCACTCTGTGCCGGTATTATGTGTGCTTCCAGATTCTTTGTCACTGGTCAGTGAAATCTAACGAGTACACAAGCACCTATAGAACAGAGGGAGAAACGAAAACTTAGATAGGGGCATACACGACATTAAGCAGTCATTAGACAAGACCAACGTTAGCATGATCAGCATCATTTGAAGTTAGAGGATCGATTCATCAGCCTAAAATTGATAGGAAAGATGCTTCTACTGAACCTGCTGGTGAGTGTGTTCATGTGTCTCTATTGTTTGGCTGACGGAAGAGGTTGTAGGAGATTATTACTGGGGTGGGAGTGGCCTCTGTTAATGCTGGCAGCCTTTCTGTGGCAGCGAACCATGTCAATGGAATCCACGGATGGAAGGTTCACTTCCGTGATGGTCTGAGTTTTGTTGTTCGAGAGATTGTTCTCATTGCACCACGTCACAAAGCCCTCTAACTCACTTTTGTATTTTGGCCCGTTGTTGTTTGTTAACTGTTCTCCTATGGCATTATCATCATCCGACCTGTGGATGGTGTTCGTTCGGAATTTGACATCACAGCTGTGGGTGCACTGGGAGTACAATCGCGGTCTGGGGACACCGCTGTAGGTATACAGGGAGCACACTAAGGAGCTGACAACACAGCCGTGGGTGAACAGGTAATAGAGTTAGTGGGCTGAGGACATAGCCGTGGGTGTATAGGGAATACAGTAGGGGACTAAGGACGCAACTGTGGGTGTGCAGGGAACATAGTTTGGGGCTGAAGGTACAGCCGTGACAGTACAGGGAATATTGCAGCGGTCTGAGGACACAGCCGTGGGTGTACAAGTATTACAGTAGGGCAATGAGGACACAGCCGTGGATACACAGTGAGTACAGCAGGTGGCTGAGGGCACAGCCTCGGGTGTGCAGTGAGTACTGTCAGGGGCTGGAAACACAACCGTGTGTGTACAGGGAGTACAGTAGAGGGCTGCGAACACAACCGGGGGTTTACAGTGAGTAATGTAGGAGGCTGAGCACAGCCGATTGTTTACAGAGAGAATGATTGGAATCTGAGGACAAAGCCATGGATGTACATGGTGTACAGTATAGGGCAGAGGATACAGCCATCGGTGCACAAAGGCTTCAGTTAGCATTTGAGACCAGAGCTATGGGTGTACAGTTAGTACAGTAGGGTCTGAGGGCCCAGCCGTAGGTATACAGGGTGTACACTAGGGGGCTGAGGATACAGCTATGTGGGTAAGGGAGTATAGTAGGGGGTTGCACGCACAGCCATGGGGATACAGCGAATACAGGAGGGGGCTGCGGATCCCCCTCCTGTGTTGAGAGTTATTGTGGAGAAAGTGCTGTTGCCTATCTTCACTATTGCGATCTGTGAGTCAGAAAGCTGAAAGATCCCAGTTGCAGGGAGCAGAGCCGAGACAAATCTCAAATCTTACTGAGTTTTGATTTCAGTCTTGAAGGTATAATGGTGTTGAAGGCGCAACCTTACGGGGATGATGGTGATCTACTTGAACCAGGTTAGGATTTCGACTAGTGGGAGGGAGAAGGTGAAGATGTTTGTGAATATGTCCGCGAACTGGTCTGCACTGGATCTGAGTGCTCGACGGGTAACACTTTCCAGGCCCATCGTTTTCCCTGGGATGACTCCCAGGAAGAGTGATCTGACAATTGCCAGTCAAGGGACATGAAATCATATTGTTTCAGTCTAACCTGCAGTCAAACACATTTTCCCCATTTCTTTGTTGGTTTTCAGCACCCAGATGTTCGGGGAGCCGATGATGCGATTGTACAGTTTCAGGACGTGAGCGAATCATGTCTTGACAGACTAAGCCTTCGCCAAAATAGGACATCATGAGGTCAGAGTTCATGCCAGGACAAGTTATTGGGATTTTGTCCCAGTTGGTCGCTGTCTTCTCTGGATTGTGCATTTGGGGGTCCAGGCCGTAACACGGTCCTTGTCTTTGAAAATCCAGGATTTGTCCGGGGTTTGTCTCTGTCGTCAGCGATTACTCAGAGGTGTGTGTCTGTGGGTCCCTGCCTTATCAGGGTTGTGTCTCTTTCGTTCCAGGGTTTATCAGGGGCTGTGTTTCTGTGTTATCGGGCCTCTTACGTTTTGTGCTTCGGTGGAACCTGCCGTTTTCATGATTATGTCTCTCTAGGCCCCTGCTTCGCAAGGTAATGTCACTGTCAGGCACGGCAGACTCAAGGTTATCTCAGTAGATACCAACCTCGTCAGGGTTGTGTCTTTGGGCGTCCAGACCTTCTCAGGATTGTGCCTTTATGTATGAGTGTGTCTCTGTGGGTCGGGGCCATGTTAAGGCTGATCCGCTGTCGATCTTGGTCCTTGTATGGTTATGTATCTGTGGGTACTGGTATTCTCACAGATGTGTCTCTGTGGTTTTGGACCTTCGCAAAATTGTTTCTCTCTGGTTCCAGGGGTTCACAGGTGGTGTGCGTCTGTGTGTCCTTGCCTTCTCAGGGATGTGTCTCTGTGTGTTCAGGCTTTGGCAGGGTTGTGACTCTGTGGGTCAAGGCCTTCTCAGGGTTTTAACTCTCGAGGATCAGGGTTCTGTCTACAGTCTCGGCCTTCTCCGAGTTGTATCTGTGTGGGTCAAAACATTCTCAGTGTTGTGTGACTGTTGGTAAACGCTTTGTCTCTGGGCTTTGTCTCTGTGGGTCCGGGCCTTCTCAGTATTGTGTCTTTGTGGATCCAGCACTTTTCACACTTTCCAACACAGGGAAATCCCCAAACATACATTATAACCACACACACATGCCCCTCTCACACATCTCCCCACACTATCACACAGCTCTCCCACGATCACACAGGCCTCCACAAGCACACAGCCGCCTCATACACAGCTCACCCTACGCAGAGCCCTCCCACACAGACACATCTCCCTCACAGACACATCCCCCACACACAGAGAGCACCCACACACACAAAGGCCCCACACTCCCATAAAAACACAACACAGCCACAAACAACCTCGCCCGCACACTCAGCTCCGCCGCACAAACACAATCCCCACTACACAGACCTTCGTACACTCAGGCAATCCCAACACAGACATAGACACCTCACACACACAGACCTCTATACAGAGCCCAAAAGCACGTCTCCCCACAGATAGCTCCTACATACACAGTCCCTCTACACATAGCCACCCACAGATCAGAACTCCCAACACTCAACCCCACACACAACCCTCACGAAACACACACATACCCCTGCTCACACACTGCGCAGCCACAAACTCAGCTCTCCAATACACACAGTAGCCCACACACAGGACAACACACAAAACCCCCACCACAAATTGCAAGCCCCCACTCACACGCACACACTCACAGATTCACCCAGCCACCACTCATACACAGCCACCAAGCACACAGCCCACGCACAGACACACACCCGCAGCCCCTCTCACACTCACAGACACACCCACACCTTCACACTGCCCACACACACAGCCACTCCCACACTCACTGACCTCCTGGTCACAAAGCCTCCATAACCCAGCCCCCCACACAAATTCGACAGACACACTTTACCACCCACGCACAAGCCGCCACACCACACACACAGATTCCGATCATTGCGCACACGCAGAGCACTCCACCCCACAAACACACAGACATGCCCTCCCACAAATGCACAGCCAACCCAATCTCACAAAGCCCTCCCCTACACAAAGACCCTCACACACACAGCTCCCACCAAAATCACTACGCTCCCATACAGACATAGTTCTCCCACACACACAAACACGCACTCACACACACAGCCAAACCCAACAACACACACCCTGCCCCCGCTGACACCACACAACAAAAACATCACCTCACACAAACATAGCCCCATCAGACATAACCATGGCCACAGACACATGATCCCCCACACACAGACCACACCCCGACACAGCCAAATTCCACACATACATAGACCCCCTCGTACGCAAACTCCTCCACACATCCACTCAACAGCCCCCACTACACACAGGGCCTTCCCACTCCAAACTCCAAAACATAGCAACGGCTCATACACTCAATTCCCCACAAAAACGCATCTCTCACACTATCAAGCAGACTCCCCCCACACAGAACCCTCAGACACACAGCTCCCCCACACACAGCCTCTTACACACATTCCCCACATACACACAAAAATCCCACCACTCACAGACAACTCACACACATAGCCCACATACACATCGCACTCCCACGCACAGAACCCCTCAAACACACAGTACCAACCACACGCACACATCGACAGCTGTCCCACCCATACACAGAAGACACCTGCCATGCTCACACAGCACACCCAAATACACAGACAGTCCAACACAAAAGAACAGCCCTACCACTATCACGCAGCCCTTCTCACACACACAGCTCCATCGCACACAGAGCCCCGTGCCCACCGCTCCACGCACACACATTGTCCTTATACTCATACACAACCTTACTACACACTGAGACACACCCACACACAAAGCAGAATCCGACTATACAGCCCACCACACATACTGGCAACACCAGACACCACCCTACACGAAAACAGACCCCCACACAGAACCACCCACACAGACACAGTGCCCCCATACCCATCTGTTCGCAAACTCAACGCACCCCCCCACACACATAGACTCCAACACACGCAGACCACCACACACAAGAGCCACAACACAGAGCCCCCACAGAGAGAGCCTGCTTACATGCACCTCCGTGCATTCACAGATATCCAATCATACACACAACCCCAAAATATGCACAACACTCCCCCAAACACAGTCCCCCACCGACAGCCCATCCACTCAGAGACAGCGCCCGACTCAGGCACACACATTGCCAACTCACGCAGCCCTCTACTCGCATACACAGAGCCCACATTCACAGCCCACACCCACACACAGTTCCCGCAAATATATACCCCACCCACACATGCAATCTACAGCTCACACACAGACCAGCCATACACACAGACGCCCACATATACACAGCAGTCCCTCATTCATAGAGCACCTCCACACACGCTCCCCACCAAAGCCTTCCCGCCAGGCACAATAGACTCCCCACACACTGAGCTCATCCACACAAAGCTACCCTATATACTTTCCTCCACACACAGCCTCCCCCCACACACTAGCAGTCACCACACACTATGCTACCCCCAAACACAGAACACCGGATGCACAGCACTCCCCACACACCGACCCACACAGAGCCTATACAGACCGCAGAGTCCATCTCCCTCTTGATACAGCCCCACTCCCACATACACAGCTCCCATGTACACAGAACCCCATACTCGCCAACACCCCAACACACAGCACCACCATTCACACAGCAACACCAAATACATACAGCAAACCGACCACACGGAGCCCCGAACACATACAGACCCACCCATCAAAAACAACACGCCCCACGCACTCAGAAACCCGCTCACTCGCAGCCACCCAATGGCATAGACACCCTAAACCGCACACAGCATTCTTGCAAACATTCAGCACCAAGACTCACAGCACCATACTGCCCACACGCCCTTCACATACAGCCTCCCCCACGCTCACATACTCCCCACACACCAGAACACCAAATACACAGAAACTTCCGCATACATCGTCCTCCACACACTTACCCCCACAGAAAGCCGCGCAGGCACAGCGTCCTCACATACGCAGCCTACCCCCACACACTAGCAGGCTCCACACACGAGGCTACCCCCACAGTCCGCCAAACAAAGTCACTCCACACAGCACTCCACACACAATCATCCAAACCCACACACACACCCATGCCAACATGCGCAGCCGTCCCACAATCATAGCGCCACAAAAATCAAATCCCCACATGCACACACAGCACCAATACACAGATATCTCGCACTCACAGCCCCCATGCAGTCAGCACCCCCAAACAGCTCCTCCACTCACTCAGTGCTCCAGACACACATACAGCCACCTCCCCACACACAGAGACACCGACACACACACGTTACACCCCCTACGCACAATCCTCTCACATACAAAGCGCCCTCCACACACAGCATAACTACGCACACAGCCGTAACAGACAAAAGGACATCACCTGCGTATCCCCCAGCGCTGAGAGCATCCACACCCCAGCTGCACCCTTCCACCGCTTCCCAATACAAACAGACACCCACACACAGTGACCCTCACACACTGTCGCCCCCACTCAGCCACCCGCCACAAAAACGTCGTCCTCACACACAGAGCCCCCACGACACAGCCAGCACACACACTCACAGATACCCCCACACAGACACCCCCCACAAACACAAAACATCCCCAAACACTTAGCATATCCCCCTCCACACACAGACACTGCCACAAGCACGGAATTCCCCCACACATATCACTACACACACTCAGCCTCCCTTACACAAAATGCATACACCCGTATTCTCCACCCCTTCACACACACGATCCCCAAATACATCCCACCCACGCAGTTTCAGATGCCCACACATTCAGACCCCGTCAAACAGCCCCTCACACACATTGACACCGCCCCCACACACAGACCCCCCAACAAACAGGCAGCCCCTCACACATGCAGCCTCTCAAACACAGAGATCCCCACACAAAGCACTTCGCACACAGCAACGCTCACACATTTAGCAACCCCAACACACGCTGCTCACCAAAAACAACCACAGAGCCCATACATAAATACACCTGCCCCCATACACATATACCCACTACACACAATTGTGGCCCAAATAACCCCGGTATCACACAGCCCTCCCCACACACACAGCCCCGTCACACACACACAACATGCCTCACACACAACCACCCCACACAGGCATATCCCCTCACATGTACACAGATCCCCCAAACATCTGAACCTCACATACGGAGCGTCCCACACAGGAACAGATTCCACACACATAGCCCACCGCATCCACACACAGCCCTCTACCCACACAGCGTCCTGTCACACATAGAGCACCCATGCACACTTCCAATCTGCACACGGAGGGGCCCGCACACACAGAGCACCACCACACGCAAACACCCACAACCTACAGGGCCCCAACTATCACCCACCACACACAGAGCCCCAGCAAAATCAGCCACTACCCCACACCTTCACTAGCTCAAGCACGTCCTTCGCACTCTCAGCTCATCCCCATGCACACATGTAATCCCCCGTTAAAACAGACCCTCACAAAGAGCCGCAATACATAGACCCCATTCACAGAGCCCCAACACACAGTTACCCACACACACAGCTCCCACAAATTGCCCTCCATTCACACACCGAGCTGCCTCACACACACAGCCCCAATTACATAGCCCGTCCCACACACCGCAAACCTATATACACAGCCCCTCAACACAATACAAACCGCACCAAGACAACACCCCACACACAAAACAACCTATTCACCCAGACCCCCACATACACTGTTCACACAAATACACTGTTCACACACATACAAAGCCCCACATACATTGCCCTCCCCACACATAGACCCCGATGATACGGCCCTCTCCATACACACAGCCCACACACACACACACATGCCCCTTCCAAACACACAGTCCAGCCAACACACCGAGCCCACAAACACAGAGTACCACTCACGAATAACTCAGCCCGCCTGCACACACAGAGTCGGTTTTCCAGCACATATCACCCCCCACATACACACACACAGGTCCATCCAAAAACACGGCCTTCCCACTATCACACAGCCCTCCCAACATACCCAACGCCCCCACACACAGAGCTCCCCACACATGCAAATCTCCCCACTCGCACAGCATGCGCGCGCACACACGCACATACACAGCCTTCCCTAAACGCACTTTCCCCCACAAACACCACCCACAGACAGACACACACACGCCCCGCCAAACGCAGTCACGCACACACGCACAGCCTTTTGCACACGCAGCCCACTGTCACGGCCATATAGACGACTCATGAAAGAGCCCCAACACACAGCACCACACGCATGCATAACTTTGACAATAATCGTGCAAACATGCGCTACTACATTTTGTTTATGTCTGATGTACTCCTGCCACCAAAAGCCTCCACTTTTCATTCAAGTCCCGACGATGGGTTGGCAAGTATAGCCCCAAGATTACTGACAAAGGTTTGCAATGTTCCCCCCTGACGGGAAGATGGTCCTGTTTACTAAACGGTACACGAGCATAAGCTGCACAGCTCTCAATGCTGGCCTGTAACCTTGTCCCACTTTACAATATCTCGTCTGGCACTGTAAGGTAAATTCAGAATTTGATGTTTAAAATCATTTTGGCAGCTTCGGCAATGTCTTTATTCAATGTCCTCATTATTATGATTTGCATCCTCCAAGATCTAACCACTACAATTAATCTCACTGTCTGTCCTATTTCCCAAGTTTCCACGTGTTCTCAGTTAATTACTTGTCTCATTTTCTGTCGCATGCCTGATTAAGCATGGAAATAAACTTCAGTTCCAAACGGTCCATGACGATGAGATATTCTAAATTAACCTCGTCCTATTTTCTAGCACTTGGGCTCATATTCCTCTCAACCATTCGTATTCATGTGAAGATCCAGATGCATTTTAAATGATGTAATTGTACCAGGCTCCATCACTTCCTTTGGCAGCTTATTCCATCCTCTGTGTGGTAATTTGCCACTGATGACCCTTTTAATTCTTTCCCCCTCACTCTAAACTTATGCCCTATAGTTCTGTATTCTCCCAACCCAGCGAATAGATCTTGTTTATTCACTCTTTTCCTGCCCCTCATGATTTTATAAACGCCTTTAAGGTCACCTGTCAAACCCCGGCACTATAGGGAAAGCAATGATCCCCTATTCAGGCTTTCTCTCCAGCTCAACCCTCCAACGCTGTCAACATTCTTAAAAATCTTTTTCTGAACCCTTCCAAATTTCAAAACATCCTTCCGACAGGAAGGAAACCAGAATCTTCCAAAAGCGACCTAACGCATGTCCCGTAGAACCACAACATGACCTCCCAAATCTGTGCCCTGAATTATAAAGGAAAGCATATCAAATGGCATCTTCACTCTCCAAATCTTCCCGTAACAGTACTTTCAAAGAACTATGACCCTGCACTCTATGGTCACTTAATTCAGCAACACTCCCCAGCACCTTACAGTGCATATGTCCTGACCTGATTTGTCTTTCCAAAGTGCAGCACCTCATATGTATCTGAATGAATAGGCATCCGTGACTCCTTGGACCGTTGGCACATCTGATCAGGATACCGTTGTACTCTGAGGTAAGCTTCCTCGTTGCCCTCTACCCCTCCAACTTTGGTTCATCTGCAAACATACTAGCTTTACCACCGATTGTCACATCCAAATCATTTATATAATTGACAAAATTAGTGCACCCAGCAACGATCCTTGTGGCACATCACTGGCTATAGACCTCCAGTCAGAAAGGCAAGCCTCCACCACCATCCACTGTATTTTACCTTAGAATGAATTCTGTATCCAAATGGCCAATTCTCCCTGTATCCATAGGTTTTAAACTTGCTAACCAGTCTCCCGTGAAGAAATGTGTTCAATACCTTACTGACATCCATAAGGACAACGATTACTGTGTGTGTGTAAAATAAGCCACACCGCCCCGTGGCCCAACATTTCAACTCCCCCTCCCACTCTGCCGAGGACATGGAGGTCCTGGGCCTCCTTCACCGCCGCTACCTCACCACCAGACGACTGGAGGATGAACGCCTCATTTTCCGCCTCGGAACACTTCAACCGCAGGGCATCAATGTGGACTTCAACAGTTTCCTCATTTCCCCTTGCCCCACCTCACCCCAGTTCCAAACTTCCAGCTCAGCACTGTCCTCATGACTTGTCCGGACTTGTCCTACCTGCCTATCTCCTTTTCCACCTATCCACTCCACCCTCTCTTCCATGCCCTATCACCTTCATCCTCTCCCCCACTCACCCATTGAAATCTATGCTACTTTCTCCCCACAGCCATCCTCCTCTCGCTTATCTCTCCACGCTTCAGCCTCACTGCCTTTATTCCTGATGAAGGGCTTTTGCCCGAAACATCGATTTCGAAGCTCCTTGGATGCTGCCTGAACTGCTGTGCTCTTCCAGCACCACTCATCCAGAAGCCGGTTTCCAGCATCTGCAATCATTGTTGTTACCCTGTAAAGAGATCTCCTGTATTCACCTGGGGTTTAGAGAGACGAACTTCCGAAACTACATTTAATTGGGGAGCAGTGTGCTGAGGGACGCTGATTAAACAAGGAAGCGAGCAAAGAGTGGTGTCACCTTCTTCAACACGATCTGCAGCTTCACACTATGGGGAGGACGGTGCTGCCAGTGGCTGTTGGGAGCACAGTTGCATTCATCTTTCATGATCTGGAACTTTCCAGGCAGGAGTGGATGCCATATCCAACATCGTCCAGTATGTCAACATCAATGTCAACATTCAGTCACGAATGATATATTTGATGGATGAGGTTCGTGAAATGTTAACGAGCTAACGAGTGTATCTTTGTTTTCACAGTACAGATGGTTTATATGACTCGGCATGGTCCCCAGGTCAATGGGGAGACGTAGAGGAACTGAGGACCGCTCACTCCATTAACGTTTCAGTGTGATTCATGGACAGCACATCATTTTGGTGAATCCTCGCAGTCCTGGTCGCTTCCATAGCCTCTTCATTCAGAAGCAGTCAATTATTCCCACTATATTCGAGTCTCCATGGAAAAAGAAAGGGTGGCCTCTCCGATATAGGCCATCCCCTTCATATATGGCACAACGCACCATCCCCTCACCTCTCCCCATTATCAACCAAACATATCAACATATCCCGTGTGTAGTGAGAGTGAAGGGGCAACTGGGAACACAAGGAAGCAGACCATCAGGGAGATGGAGCAACACTTTTGATGTCTGAAAAGGTCGTAGTGAATCCTCCAGTGCATATCGTATCACTTAGCTCTGTTTTCTCTCTCAGTTTAAGAAGCATACATGCCGTCATTCTCCCTGAAAAAGAAGACAGCTTATGCATCACATTATACTCCACTTGCCAATCTATTATCCAGTGACTTTCGATGTACATATCCATTTGCAAACACTTCAGGCTATCTTGATAATTTAATGTCTTTCTTATCTGGGTGTCATCACAAAATGTAGTAACAGTGCATCTATTCCATCTATTGATATAGATTGGAAATAGCGGAAGACCCTCCACTGGTTACATTCTGTCGAACTGATTAAGACGCCTTCATCTCGAGTGTCTGCTTCTGTTTGATAACTAGCAGTCCCCCATTCCTATTTAGCACATTCGAAAGGCTGATTAAGAAAGAGGAGCAACAGTCAACAATTCAGCTCCTCGAGCGTGCTTCAACATTTAACGCAATCATGGCTGATTTCATCACGGCCTCAGCACCACGTGCTTGCTCTCTATATCGCTTAATTCACTCAATTTCCCAACTTCCACTGCAATCTGTGGCAGTGAATAACAAATATTCACAACACTTTGAGAGAAATAAGCGCCCCTCACACCAGTTTTAAATCTGTTCTACCTTATACGAAAACTACGATATCTTGTTCTACTTTGCCGTGCATGTGAAACGTCCACTCTACATCTGAATTATCAATCACCATTAATATCTTACAGACCTCTTTGAGAAATCCTCTCACTGTTCTAAACTCCAGAGAGTATAGACCTGAACTGGTCAACGTCACGCCAAAAAGACAAACTTCTGATCTCTGGAATAAATCTAATGAACCTCGTTTGAATTGTCTCCAATGCAAATACATCACTCTTCAATTCAGGGCACCGGAACCGTAATCCATTTGCAGTCTCAGTAACACCTTGCGTAATAGCAACACCAGTTCCTACATTTATACGGTATCCTTCTACAAATATACAAGGAAATTGAAATTCCCATTTTCATTACATGATGTATCCAAATATGAGTTTCCTGTGATATTCCCAGCAAACCTAGGTCCCCCTGCACCGAAGCACTCTGACGTCTGTCTCCATTTAAACAATGAATTGCCTTTCCATGCTGGCCAAATTGACTAACTCCATATTTGTCCACGTCAAGTCCCATTGCCAAGTGTTGGCCCATTCACCCAAATTATCTATATCCGTTTGTAAATTTATTACATTTTATTTGCAAAGCAATTTCCCACCGATGTCAGTGTCAGCTGAAGGTTTATGTGCAGTATTGTCTATTCCGTCAAATGACTAATAACGTAGATTAGAAATAGGTGAGGCCTGAAAAATGAAATCTATTGCACCGCACAAATTGCATTTTGCCAACAGAAAATGTCCCATTTATTATTTCGGAATGCCTTTTGTCGATTCACGAATTCTCTATCCAAGTTCATCAATACATCAGAAACTCTCTGAGCTTACTATTTCATCTTTGAGAAGAGCCATAACCAATGCTTTCTTGGAGGCCAGTTACATTACATCTCCAGGATTCGCATGATCGGCGGGTTTGTCCCAGATTTAAAGAGCTTAAATTAACAATTCAAAGATGATTTATCTTTTGTAAAGGTCCTGTGTGGAGTTTCCACCCTCGCTCCATGTCGGCGTGAGGTTCCGTTGGGTGTACTGGTTTCTTCTCACAACACAAACATGTGCAGGTGAGCTGAATTCGCAATGTTACGTTGCCCATGATTTTCAGGGATGTATAGGTTACGTGCATTAGTCAGATGTAAATGTAGAGTAGTAGCTTCAGGGAAATGGTCTACGTGGGATACGTTTCAGAGCGACGATGTGGCGTTGTTGTGCTGAAGGGCTTGTTTCCACATCGTAGGGAACCTCTTCTCATGAATTGCTGTTTCCTTTTTTTTAATGAAAGCTACAAGGTGTACAAATCTCTATTCAGTTTCCACCAGCAGGAAGAAAAGAAACACCCAACTGGCCAGTGACAACCAGTGCTCTTCTACGAGGCCAAGGGTGCGTAACCAAACAGTGAGGGATGAAATTAAAGCAGAGTTGGAGAGGGAGACAATACACTCCACTCCCTGCGGGGCCCACCTCTCCCTAAACCCATCGAGGTTGTTGGCGGACACAGCGTGTTCCATCTCCAGAGACACCCGGGCTCTGACATAACTACAGAAGAGTGGCAGGCAGTCAGCCCTAACAACCCCTTCCACGAGCCGCTGCCTGGTCCTGTTTATGGCCAGTTTGGCCAGGTTGAGGAGTGGGTTGCAGTTTAATTCTGCAAGAGTCCTGTTGTTAATTCCTGTATAATGAATTCTAACAATTATCTTAAATTACAACAATTGTTTCATTGTATTTTATTCCAAAGTGATTATGATCTTTCTAAGTTCTTCAATTTTGATAACCTTTATGTTTTCTTTTAATTCCTGTTTAACGGGAACAGGGCTCGATTGCTGAATAGGAAGCATGAGTGGCTGAGTGGACTCATCATCCTTTTATTGGACAAAATTGATGGGCTGACGTCTTTATAGCTTTTCCACATTTTCCCTTCGATGGTTACAATGTTCTCCTCCTGATGATGATGCACCAGAGGCTTGAGGGCTTATGGAATATTCCTGTTGTTATGCACTGTTTCGAGTAGCTGAACGGTCTCCTTTTGTTCGCTGATAAAAGGCTGAAGATACTGAACTGTCTTGTCCTGTGCTTGAGGGAGTAGTTCGTCTTCTCCTGCTGCCATACAACAGACAAGTGAGTTGAACTACCACCTCCTTTCTCATAAAACTTCGGCATAATTTGTGCCTTTCTCCAATTCCTATGCTGCAGGCTCGATAGGTTGAATGGTCTCCCCTTATTCCAATTTACCATTCTCCAGTCTTTCTGTGGCCTCTTCCAGTTCCTGTGTTACAAATTTGAAAAGGCTGAATGGACTGATTCTGTTGCTGTGGAAAAAGATACTAATGCTGCATGGCCTAATCTGCGTCTCATTTTATAATCACGACAGCCTGATTGGCCTCCTCTTATACTGCATATTAGACACTTGGGGGTGAATAACCTCGTCCTGTTCTGATGTAACAGGGTGGAAGGGCTGAATATTCTTCTTCTGTTCCTGCATCTCAGGTTGGAGACGTGTACTGGATTCCTCCATTTATTGTGTACTTGGTGTCTGTTGCTGACTCCCTCTTTTGATCGATGTAAAAATAAGGTCATCTTTCATTCTTGTAATCTCCAATGTTTATTGGATCATCATGATCAAAAATTTGACGGAAGCATCTCTGAGTTGCTTCCAATGTAACAATATTCTTTCTTCAGCGAGGAGACTATGTCTGTACACACTACTGCAGCTGTGATCTCATTTAGATTAGGAACTGTGGCAGCAACACTTTCCCAACCTACTGTAAGGTTCCCGCCCAGATCCAAGCAGTCTCAGCTGGCTGTGGATGCTTAATCACATTTATGGATAAGTACATTCTGTGAAATAAGTGCACTGGGCTGATATACAACCATGAACGAGAATGATGGAGGCTCAATGTGTTGAATGGCCTACTCCTTTCCTGATATTTCCTTGCAGTCTATGGTAAAATTCAGTAAGGGCTATCACAAGCTCTCAGATGTTAGGAAGTAGGCCTCTTCAGGGTCGACATGACGGTGATTCCAATTCCGTTTTCAAATAGTGTGTCTGGTGCCGGGTGTTCTGACCGATTATATACTTGATGACGTTGGAGAAATTTGATACAATTGAGTGCCTTGCTTGGGGAAAAGCTATTTATCTTAACCATGCCCCTCATCATTTCATAAACTTCTATGACTTTAGCCTTCAGTCTCCTGCGCAAAGAAAAAAAAATGACAGCTTATCATTATATCACAAAACCTCGATGCTCTGTCATTGCAAAACGTTGACCTGTTTCCGGTTTATAACATTCTTTCGAAAGCATTGCGACAAGAATTGTAAGCAATACTCCAAACGCGGCTGTACCATTTCTTGTACAACCACAAATATGATGTTCCAACTCCTATACTCAATGCTTTGACTGATGAAGTTAACTGTGCACATCGCCTTCTGCATTTCCCTGTCTGATTTCGACTCCACTTTGAAGGAATTATGTACCTGCACATTAAATCTCTCTGCATGACAACATTACACAAGGCCATATCGTTAACTTAATGAATCCTGCACTGGTTTTGTCTAACAAAATGTGACGCCTCACATTAACCTGCATGTATTTCCATCTGCCAATTATTGGCCCAATGGCCCGGTTGCCCATGATCTCATTTTCCTTTTGAAAGACCTTCTTCACTGTCCAACATACCAGCAAGTTTGGCGTATTCTACAAACTTACTCTCCGTACTTCGTATATTCTCTTCCAAAAAAATTTATAAAAATAACGAACAATAATAGAAACAGCAATGGTCCTTCAGACACACCTTTGGTTACAACAAATCTCACCCAGCATGCTCTATCTCCTACATTCAAGCCAATTTTGTGTCCAATTGGCTAGATACTAGATGCGGTTCAGTGTGGAGGTTGGGCCCAGTGCAATCTGGCGACTGCGCCAGGCGGGGTCTGCCTACTTGACCTGCCATGGTCTGGAGACTGACCCCCATGTTTTCTGTAGAACGGGCTCGGCATGTTCTGGAGACTGAACCCGGTGTGGTGTGGAGACTGGACCCGATTTGGTTTGTACACTGTGCCCAGTGCGGTCTGCACACTCGGCCTGGTGCGGTACAGGGTCTGGCCCGGGATGGGGTCTGGTGATTGAGTCTGGTACGTTCTGGAAAAAGCACCTAGTGCTGTGTGAAGAATCGGTCTGTTGTGGTTTGGCGACTGGGTCCAGTGTGGTTTGGAAATGTGCTGCTTGTACAGACTGTCGCGAAGGTACTGTTAATTGAGTCACATTTTTCCATTTCTATTTGTCAGCTGGAATTTGATTTATTAGACTTTCTATTTTGAACAGAATACTTCAGAATCTGTACCTCGGTATGCTGGATCTTAGATGGCACCATAAACAAAAACATGACAAAACTTGCACTGCAGTCGTTAAAGTGTACATGACAATGAAGCTAATTCAATTCAAATGTGAGAGAGTCTTTGTTTCCTTTCGCAAATGAAGCTGCTGCTTGTGCTGTGGAATGGAGTGCACACTAGAGAGGGGTATCACAACACATTAAAACAAGAGGGTTTAGTCAAACACAGAGGGAGCCAGAGAAAGAGTGAGGAGGGACATTTGGATTCCCATTTCAATGCAATCACTTGCAAAGCAAGAGAAATCCAATTTCTCAGGCATATAGATGTAGAGGTACACACGTTAATTTGGGAAAGCACACAAACAAAGACAGTGACAAACACTTATATATGGGCGGCACGGTGGCACAGCTGCCTCACAGCGCCAGAGAGCCCGGTTCAATTCCCGCCTCAGGCGACTCTGTGTGGAGTTTGCACGTTCTCCCCGTGTCTGCGTGGGTTCCTTCCGGATGCACCGCTTTCCTCCCACAATCCAAAAACGTGAGGTTAGGTGAATTGGCCATGCTAAATTGCCCGTAGTGTTAGGTGAAGGGGTAATTGTAGGGGAATGGGTCTGGGTGGGTTGCGCTTCAGCGGGTCGGTGTGGACTTGTTGGGCAGAAGGGCCTGTTTCCACACTGTAAGTAATCTAGTCTAATGTAATATATACACACACACTCTCAAGAGCATTCAGATGTATGCAACCGTTCGACCCCTCCACTCTTCAAGCCTGCCTTAGCATTGAATACTGCTACAGCTTGGGTGATCTCGGCCGCAACGTTATTTCACCTTGGGCAACAAGGCAGGGCACGTGACTGAGGTATTCGAATACCTCAGTGCACTTTTGGAGCAGTGACTGTAATTCTCTTAGCGTAAAATTACTTTTGGAATGGAATTGGGCTGGTGCCCAAGATAACGTTATAAATTGGGGCAAGGATCATTATGATGGTATTCGTGACCAACTGTCAGTAGATGACTTGAGGGAAGATGTTCAGAGGTAGAGGAACGTCAGGCCCGCGGGAGAATTTCAAAAGACGGATGATGAAAATCGGGTGCAGCGTGTTCCTGTTAGTGTGAGGGGCAATGCGAGCAGTAGTAGGGAAGATGATCTCACAGGGGCTATTAAGGCTCTGGTCAAGAATGAAGACAGAGGTGTATGTCAGTTATAGGCTGTGGGATCAGAGGAATCTCTTGTCATACAGCGTTCAAGAGTACACGTAATAGGGAAACGAGGAGTGCAAAAACTGGACAACAAAAATCTTTGTCTGATAATGTTAAGGAGAATGGAAATAGATCTTTAAGGACATTAAGACCAAAAGAGAAACTAACGAGAGAATAGAGCGCCTCAAAATTCAAAGTGGTGAATTCGGTTTATTAGGTTTATTGTCACATCTATTCACTTGAGGATAGGGAAAATTTTCTAAGTGGCTACATGTGACGCAATCTTAGGTACAAAGGGAATCATCTCCGCCCTCTGCCAAGGTACAGCATTTTAGTGCAAAGTGGAAAAATAAAGAAAACGAAGTTAGAATTTAAAACATTGCCTGCAAAAGTGGGGGAACACATTTTAACAATTCAACGACACCGTCCATAAGTTCCAGGCTGTGCTAGGTTCACATTCATCAAAAGGACTCGACCTGCCACCATTGCACTGCATTACAGCCTGTTCCTGCTCGATGGGGGATATCCTAAACAAGTATACGCCATCTTTATTTACTGTGGGAAAAGACATGGAAGCGCGGCGGCTCGGGGAAACAGAAAATAAAGTGATGTTTTCAAACAAAGCCACAACATCAGAAAATGAATTGCTGGAAGTCTTAAAATGCATAACCATAGATAAATACTCAGGACCCGTTCAGTTGTATTCCAGGTCATAGCAGGAAGCTGGGGAAGAAATTGCAGTGTCCCTTGCTGAGATAATTGTATCGTTCCTCGAGTTCTGGTTTCGAACGTTTTACTCTGATTTCTCTGCACAGATGCTGCCAGATCTGCTGAGCTTTCCCACTTCCTTCTTTCTTTGCTTCCTATTGACAAAATCTACAGTTATTTCATTTTTATTATTTGTACCATTGACAGCCACTGATGAGGCAATGGACGAAATGAACATTGCTAATGTTGTGAGGTTATTTTCAACAAGGCTGCAAGGAAAACTCGAGACCAGTGAGTCAGATGTCAGCGTGGGTAAATGTTTGGAGTAGATTCGGACAGACAGAATTTACATGCATTTGGAAAGTCAAGGACTGATCTTGGATAGTCTATAATGTTTTTAGTGTCGGCAAATGTGTCTCCCAAACTTGAGTGAAATCTTTCAAGAAGATAGATGAAGGGAAAACAGCATATGTTGTCTACTTGGACCTTAGTGGGGCCCAACACGGTTCCAAATGGAAGACTGTGTAATAAGGTTAGATTGCAAGCGATCGGGATGACCACACCAAGAAAGAAGATGCAGGAAAAGATGCAGATGAGGCGGTGGAATTGGGAATAGGGGATAACATTTTTACAGAAGGCAGGATGGGAGGAGGTCTACTCCATGTAGCTGTTTGATTCATTGCGCTTGTAGCAGATGTCCGTGGTTAGTTGGTCAAGAGAGATGGAGAAGTCCAAGAAGGGGATGGAAGTGTCAGAGATGGTGCAGGTGAATTTGAGATCAGGATAAAAGGTGTTATTGAAATTGATGTCCTGTTCCACTCCTCGTGGGAGCAACAACGACAAAATTCCCTTGGTCCTCACCTTCCATTCCATGAACTTCCACATCCATTGCATGATACTCCACCACTTCTGTCAACTTCAAACAGATCCCACCATTTGGGATATACTTCCATCCCTACCCTGTGCGAACCACACGCACGCGCCTCCCTGTCAACTCCGTCCAACGTGCTTCGATATCTGATAGAAATTTAACTGTACTTCCGTAAATGTCAACTACTTTATCCATTCCAACCAATCTGGTCTCCTCTTGCTCGGCGAAACAAGACGCCAAATTCTGGATCGTTTCAGAGAACATCTCTGTGAAACCTGCACCAACCAACCCCACTCACCCGTGGTTGAATGCTTTAACTTACAATCCCACTCCACCAAGCGCATGCAGGTCCTGGATCTCTTCCATCACCAAACTCTAACCACGCGACGCCTGGGGGAAGAGCTCATCATCTTCCGACTTGGGAACCTGCAAACACACAGGATTCATGTGGGTTTCACCAGTTACCTCATTTCGCCTCCATCCACTTTATCCCAGTCCCAAGCATTAACTCGACACAGCCATTTTGGCATGTCCACAGTATTTCCAATTCTTCTGCTCCACCTTCCTCTCTGACCTATCACCTTCACCCCCTCCTTCATTTACTTATTCTTTTCACGGCTACCTTCCCCACATCCCCAACCATCGCTCAGCCGCACTGCCCACAAACCTCATTCATGATGCAGGGTTTATGCTCAAAGCGTCGATTCACTTTCTACTTGGATGCGGCTTTACCTGCTATGCTTTTCTAGCACCCCACTCTTGACTCTGATCTCCTGCATGGACAATTCCTTCTTTCTCGTGAACTAACTTATACTGATGGGTTAAATTCGAATTAATGTCAAAATACCAAACAGCCCAGTTACCTGTTTGTAGCTAATGATGCATATTTTCAATCTTCGAGTACACGTTCAGTCTAGTGCTTTGTAATACGATAGGTCCTTGTAAGCTCTCAGTGCAAACAGCATTCATTCTCTCTTAAAGGTACAGTAGACACCTTCAGTGTCATAAGAGATGTCACGTTGCGGGTGGACAAGATTTTGATATTGTCACATTTAAAATACTGTGTTTAATTTGCTTCAATCTGCTGGATATATATTGTTAACCTTGAGATGATGCAGAAACGATTTCCGCGGAAGTTGGCGGACTGGAGCGTTTGAAATCGAGGGAGAGGTTAGAAAGATCGGTGCTTTATTACATTGGAGCACCGGAAGCTGAGCGATGTACTCACAGATATTTACAAAATCGTAAGTGGCACGGATATTGTGAATAGCCCAGCTCTTTTCTGCCAGGATAGGAGAGTCGACAAATAGAGGGCAAAGGTTTATTTTGACGGGGGCTTTTTTTTTTGGAATCCTTTCAGTAACAGTTTCACTCAGAACAGGTGTTTGCATGGACCGATATGTCGAAGGAAGTGTTGGAAGCTGGTACAATGACGACTTATTTTTAAAACGCACCCGTGGATGAGTACATGAATGGGATATATTTCGAGAGATATGGACCCACTGTTGAAAACTGGGCCGAGATTATATTGTGTGATCTGGGCATGGACAAGCTGGCATAATGGGTTTGTTTCTGTGCTGCGTGTCTCTCAGACTCTAGCAGAGGGATAAAAAGAAAGTTTACAAGGGACGTTCTAGTAGTAATGCACATCTCCAGACTTTTGTGGTGCCTATCTGTTTATGTATATTGAAGGCTGAGTTAATTTAATATTTGACAGAGAAATAATTCATCGATTATGTGATACAGACAAGAAAGTGTGGCTGAGTTCACAGCCTGATCAGACACAATCTTCGTGCCTGGTGAAGAACGTTCAAAGTATCTAATAACCCACACCTTCCCGTCTTTCCCATGTACCAATGTTCCATTCAACACCTCCAAACCGCTGGATAGGAGTAGTTTTAGGCCACTTAATTCGATAATCTAGCGTACAAAAACAGAGGAGATCATTCAGTCCATGAACACTGTCACACTCGGTTCAGGGGATTTGGAGAAAGTAATGGGAAAGCCCCAGTTGGTATGAAAAAGGGCTCTCACCTCTCTCGTTACAGGGCTTCTCCTCGATGCAAGTTTAGCTGCATTTGTTGGTCATACTGGAGATCCGGAGTCACTGTGAATACAACCCCATCACCTTACCAAGAGATGGTAGACGAAATCACCTGTTTTCCATGACAGCACCATTCAATACCAGAAATACACGAAAATAACAGCCACTGAAATTCTAATAACAGAATGGGGTAACATCAGAAACAGGTCGTTCCATCCAAACCCGACCCCCAAACCTGTCTTGTCCTTCACAAAGATCATGGCTGATCTGCTGTACGTCTCAAATCCTCCTAAATTTCAAAATCTTCAGTGTTCTCAACTCTTTGCTTGATCAAAGTCGACGTATGCCCTCCTTATATAGTTTCAGTGTTCTAGATGCCCTAAACTCTGGAAAAGCGCTGTCCTGACATACACTACGCTGTGTTTGAAGGAAAAAAAAACACTCCGTGCTCCTCCACCGTGATCAATTGATATGATCGGAAGAGATGAACGCGCAGTTTCAGTTAACAGTAACTGTATCTGATATCAAGGCAATGTTTGACTGAGGAAGTCATCAATGAGCAAATCAAAATTAGAATGGGTGGGAATCCGTTTAAACTCCTAAATGAGTGCAGTCAATCACAGCACAACGGACGAATTCTGTTTCTTGTGGATATCCATCATCTAAATACCTGGACATCTCTGTGGCAATGCTGAGAGTAGTTTACTCAGCAAAACTTTCTTCAACTGCTTAATCAATATCTTTTCCAATCATATATTCAAAGTGGGGATGTCATTGAGGATTACACGATGTTCAGAAAATGGGTCACCCTTTTGCTCCTGAAGCAGTATGTGTCCATGTGCAGTTAGATCTGGACAATATTCATGCTTGTTCTATTAAAGTGCATTTAATGATCATATAACAGTACTGCGAAACTGCACGTTTCTTCAGTTAAAATTGATGATTTCATTCAACTCCTCACGTTGCATCACAGGAATATGAGGAAGTCATTCAGTCTTTTGAAAGGATTGGACAAGAACAGTGGTAGCGCATTCAGTCCCTTTGCCTATTATACAGGAAGAAAATGTGTCTCGTGCTATGGATCACAATAGAGCTCCTCAATAATTATTTAAGGCGATAGCCTAGATCGTAATGGCTTCTTATTTTAAAGGGGAATATGAAGTGACTGTTGCAGATGCGATCTGATTGGTTTTAAGTTTGATGTTCACATAAAAAACAATTTATTTACACACTGTAGTTAAACCACAAGCAATTCAAAAGGAATGTATAATAACCTCATTGGAAATCTGAACAAGATATTAGATTCAGTAACCATTGCTAAATTAAAAGTTCTAACGTAGTAATAAAGTATTCAACACCCCCGTGCATAAATGAACATTTCAGACACGAATTCTCACAGACAATTCTCTAAACGACGAGAGAAAAAATCAAGAGAAAATTCAGGCCGAGTAGCAGCCAGGAAACATTCACTGAAGCTTCCAGTTCTGTTCAGACCCGAAGAAACCACATACCAGAAATCCCAATCTGTGAGAGCCAACCACACCCATTCAGACTGTATTAAAATAAGGCTGAGACGTCCCAATCTGTTCACACAAGTGGTCTGAACTATCCAGCTTGATAACTGCCATTCAGTTATTCTCTTCCAATAATCCAGGAGCAAATACCCTCTTAAAACAATCGCATTTTCACATTAGTCAGCAAATGCAGCTGTTTAACAGGAACCAAGGGTAACACAATTCGACAATACGAGGTCAAATCCTAGGAGGAAGAAGCTATTTAGAGTCTCTCACACAGGAACAGAATTAAACATTTCATGCTGGAACATGACACACAAGTGTACCAGAGGCTTCACAGTCAGACTGCGCGATATTATTCCTCGCAGGTCAATTGCACATGTGACACGTGGTATGTTAATGTGGTTTTCTAGCAGAGAGATGGACAGCAAAACGTTTTGTCTGAAGTTTCAAGGAGACATCTTCCATCTTCGAGAAGGCAGCCTGGTATTCTCAATGGAGGACACAAGCTGGCAGGAATGGCTAACTGTATCAGAAGGAAGGTACTGATAGCGATGTTGGGGATTGTCAATATGACCTTCTGTGCAGGGCCGCACACCGAATCCACATAAACGTGCAGAGTACATTCTAAACCTATACCTGTCTCTCAATCGACCTGAGGCTTAGCAGCGGCATATAAATTGTTATGAATACCCAATTAGATTGAGGAATTGACTCTCTAACTTCAAATAATAATGATGCTGTTCATGTAGATCTTGTTCAGTGCAAATGTTGCATAGTGCAGCCGACATTTACACCATATGATCTCTCTGTCCTTGCTTGCTATGATCTGCCAATATTGCTGACAAACAAAACATTTCTCTGCACTTAGAAACACGGGACGATAAATCAAATCAATCAATACCAAGTAAAATATGGAAATTCTCTCCCTATCAATGACTCTTTTGGAAATAAGTGATTACTTCCAAACCTCAAGTTTCAATGCAATCACAACTTTTTCTTTCCTGAACTACAGATTAAATACTCCGTTTCTGCAGTCTCTCTTCATGGTCGACCACTCCTGAAAAAAAGATCAGATCTGTATGCAGTGCCCCAAATACTCTCACATTCTACATTCAAGTATCCGATATGTCCACTTATTTAGAGCGATGGTTTTTCCCCTTCTGTCATTCAAACAGTCCTCCACTGCACCATCACCATTCGTCGTTCGACTGGTCTCAACACCCACCCCCCAAGAACACAAGAAACACAGAGTTGCGTGTGTCCTCACCTACCGCCCCACTGTCTTCATATTCAACGTATCATTCTGAAATATTTCTGCCAATTTCAACTGAATGTCACCACCAGCAGCATGTTCTATTCCCCATCCCTCACTGCCTTCCACAAGGACCATTCCCTTTGCCAGTCCTTGATTTGCGCCACGAACCCCCCCGAACCCCTCTGGACCTCCAGGAGTCGTCCCTTGCAACCAGAAAAGATGCAACACCTGACGGAAAACCAACACCCTCACCTCCATTCAAGGTCCCAAACAGTCCTTCCAGTTGAGACAGAGGTTCACCTGCCTTTCTTCTAAACTAATTTACTACATCAGGTGCTCCTGATGCGTTAATCTCTATTTTGAGGAGACAAATGTAAACTGAGAGAACTTTTTGTCAGGCATTTGAGCCTGGTCTGCAGTGACTGAAGTGTCCTTTCAGCCACCGCCCATTTTAATTCTCTTACCCACTCCCTTTCCAACATGACTATCCATGACATTCTCCATTGCCACAACGAACAAAATCGTAAAATTGGAGGCACACATCATTTTCTGCTTGACCAGCCTACAAAATTGATTTTCGAATTGCAAATAATCTCATATCTCATCCCCCCACTCACTTCCCAGAGCCTTCCCTACCTTGCACTCATCCCTGTCACCAAGCCGATTCATTCTACCTGTCTTCATCTATGCCAAATTCACCACCTTGACCCCGCCACCCCTTTTCTCTGCAATGCCCTCCTCAACCCACCCCAGTCCTGAAGAAGGTTTACACCCGAAACGTCGACTTCTCCATCACCTGATGCTGCCTGCCTTCCTGTGTGCTTCCAGGCTGCTGCTTGTCTTCCCTGGATTCTACATCTCCTGTTCTTTTTGTATGTAACCAAATCCGTTCTCAACAAGCTGGCAGTTGACTTTATTTATCTAATAAAGCATCTTGCAATGATGAGGAACGTGTCATTTAGTGCCCCATCAATTACATGTAAGTATGCATTATTTTGGTAACTCATGATCAATGACATGCCCGTCCATTTTGGACTACATTTCCGAACGTCGCAGCATTTCATCAACATCATTTGAGATGTATGCTGTTTGTTTCCCACATACAAATTATTTATGTGCCTTGCAATTTGCTGTGATCCGAATAGTGACACAAGTGGTACCCATGTTGAACTGCCTGCAACAAGAAACTGGTGTTGTTCTCTGTATTGTCTCATTATCTAATTTTCAATACACGTAGATTTTTGTCCCGTTATATATGGTCTTTCATTCACCTGTCAGTAAAGCATATGAAAAACACTGCAAATGCAACATACCAATCCGACTGATTCCAATCTGTGAATGCCTAAAATAAAAGAAATTCTGCAGATTTCTCGAAGGTGAATCCCCTTTCTGGAATCTCAGCTGACTTTGACAAGGCATATAATAATTCTGGAAGTGTCCAGTTATCATATTCCTTATATAAGAAAAACTAATACTTGCCTCATAACTGACATCAATATGTTCGACACGTAATTCTATTTGGTTTTTCTTCCAGTCCCATATAAATACTTTGGGTTACAGTACCTCTTTCTCGTTCTGCAGGAACCAGAATTTACAGAATCTGATGATATTGAATGGTAATGAAATCTCGTAGTTCAAAGGTTTAAAAGGAATTTGGGTGCGTACATGATTGGCAAGATTTGGAGAGATATGGTTCAAGTGCATGCAAGGTTCGCGAGCTTAATTTGGAATTATGGTCAGCATGGAGTGGCTGGACGAACAGTCTGTTGTGCTCCTACTCTGCTGTGTTACTCACATACACAACATTTCTTCCAGTCAATCGAAAGGTTGCTACGACATTGACGTTTCCTCCAGCACAACAGCAAACAATCTAAAAAGTCTCTCAGCACAACTGCTCCGAACACAGATGCAGAAAGTTCGGATTTCTCAGTACGGTCCTCTTGCTTGTCTAATAGGGCAATGTTGTACATATAACACTATGCACATCAGTCATTTTCTTCAAAAGCTACAAACACCTTTTTACAGAGTCTATTCGTATAAACTTTTCCTATGTTTTGACTGTTTCCCGAAAGTAAATATTACACTTACAATTGCATTATTGATTGGGACGATAAGGGCAAGAACAAAATCTGTGTCATTGGATACGAAACAGAAAGGAGTAGGAAACGTAAAGAAGTCGGAGACAGTGGTTCTGCAGTCTGTAGAGGTGCAAAGCGATATCTCGCAGGTACCAGGTGTCGCTGATAGATGTAATAAAATGGAATTCAGAGAAAGAAACAGAATACATTCGAAAGAGGGAATAGTGAGTCAAAATATACACATATCAAGTCACTTTGAAATGTAAAGGCGGAAGAATGATGTGTGTACAGTGTTTAATCCGTATGTGTGTGTGTGTACAGTTAACTAATATTCTTCGTATGTGAACACCATATTCAGAATTAACAATGCAGACACAGAAAAAAATTGTGACGCATAACATGTGAAAAAACTAGATAACGTTGAAATGCTATTCAATCTTTAGCTGAGGTGTCATGTTCGCAATCGGTTAACGACCACCCCGCCAACCCAAACCCTGGCATTATTTTCTCCTCGCGACTACTATTATCATTAGGATGTGTGTCGTCATTTCCGATTCAGGGTCCCCACCTTATTTCTGTTAATCTCCTTTCTTCCAAGAACTAAATACATTGGCCTACTGTTTAGTGACAACAGCTGTTGTTATTGTTGTGGTTCTGTTCGCCGAGCTGGGAATTTGTATTGCAGATGTTTCGTCCCCTATTTAGATGACATCCTTTGTGCTTGGAAGCCTCCTGTGAAGCGCTTCTGTGTTGTTTCCTCCGGCATTTATAGAGGGTTGTCTCTGCCGCTTCCGGTTGTCAGTTCAAGCTGTCCGCTGCAGTGGCCAGAATATTGGGTCCAGGTCGATGTGTTTGTTGATAGAATCTGTGGATGATTGCAATGCCTCGAGGAATTCCCTGGTTGTTCTTTGTTTGGCTTGTCCTAGAATAGTAGTGTTGTCCCAGTCGAACTCATGTTGCTTGTCATCTGCCTGTGTGGCTACGAAGGATATCTGGTCGTGTCATTTCGTGGCTAGTTGGTGCCCATGGGTACGGATCGTTAACTGTCTTCCTGTTTATCCTATGTAATGTTTTGTGCAGTCCTTGCATGGGATTCTTTACACTACGTTGGTTTTGCTCATGCTGGGTATCGGGTCCTTTGTCCTTCTGAGTTGTTGTCTGAGAGTGGCTGTTGGTTTGTGTGCTGTTATGAGTCCTAGTGGTCGTAGTAATCTGGCTGTCAGTTCAGAAATGTCCTTGATGTGTGGTAACTTGGCTCGTCCTTTGTGTTGTTGCATGTCCACATTCCGTTGTCTTTCCCC
Organism: Chiloscyllium plagiosum; assembly: GCF_037043375.1. Lineage (NCBI taxonomy): Eukaryota > Metazoa > Chordata > Chondrichthyes > Orectolobiformes > Hemiscylliidae > Chiloscyllium > Chiloscyllium plagiosum. The sequence continues at coordinate 34,787,988 of NW_028270188.1, read as the reverse complement.
TAGGCATCTGTTGATGAAATTGCGGGGGTATCCATTTTTGGCGATTACATTGTAGAGGTGTTCTTCTTCCTCTTTTTGCAGATCAGGTGTGCGGTGACCCTTTTGAAAAGTATCTTGATGCAACTTCTTTTGTGTGTGTTGGTGTGCTTTCTTTCGTAGTTCAGGACTTGGTCTCTGTGTGTGACTTTCCTGTAAACCTTTGCGGTGAATTCTCCGTTTAGTGTTCTCTGTACCATCCCGTCTAGGTATGGGACTTGGTTGTCATTTTCTTCCTCTCTAGTGAATCTGATTCCTGTGAGTGTGGCGTTGATGATCCGGTGTGTGTTTTCTGCTTCTGTGTTTTTAATGATTACAAATGTGTCATCCACATATCTGACCCAGTGTTTGAGTTTAATTTGCGGTAAGACTGTTTGTTCTAATCTTTGCATTACAGCGTCTGCTCTGAGTCCAGAGATGGGTGAGCCCATGTGTGTGCCTTTGATTTGTCCATATACTTGGTTGTTGAATGTTAAGTGTGTTGTGAGGCACAAGTCCAGTAGTTTGAGTATGCAGTCTTTGTTGATAGGTTCCCCGTCTTGTTGTCTGTTCTGCATGTCCAGCAGGTTGGCTATTGTTTCTCTGGCTAGGGATTTGTTGGTAGTGTTGAACAGTGCCGATACATCGAATGAGATCATAGTTTCTTCCTTGTCTATGTGTGTCTTTCTGATGATGTCCAAGATTTTCTGTGTTGACTGTATCGAGTGTCTGGATCCGCTGATCAGGTGTTTCAGTTTCTGTTGTACTTATTTCGCCAGTTTGTGTGATGGTGTCCCTGGTAGCGATACGATGTGTCTGTGTGCGATGTCTGGTTTGTGCACTGTAGGCTGTCCATAGAATCTTGCGGGGTGTTGCTTTCAGGTTTCATTCTCTTTAGGTCAAACCTGGTTATCTCTCTGTTTTTTTTTTTGCATGTTTCTCAGTATGTTGCTTCCCCTATTGGTGAGCTGTTGGGTGGGGTCAAACTCGCTCTTTTGGTAGGTGTTGGTATCTCGAAGTAGTTGTTGCGCTTTCTTGATGGAAATTGCGTTGTCCAGGATGGCCATCATTCTGCCTTTGTCTGCTGCTAATATGACTATGTTCCTATCATTTCTTAGTGTTTTTCTTGCTTCCTTCTCTTTGGAGTTGGGGTTGTGTGTTTGTCTTTTCCTTGTAATCAGGGGTATGCTACTTTGTCTCACTGTTTGTTGTGTCTCTTCTGTCAGTTAATTGTTTCTGAGTGTGCATTCTTGTCCTGCTAGGAAGTCTGCTGTCTTGGCGTCCCTGTGATTATAGTTGAGTCCCTTGGCCAGTATTGTTCCTTCCGTGTCTGTGGGCTCTCTGTGGGAGAAGTTTCTAACTCAGGGATATATTGTGGAGTCCTCTCTGTTGTGTGTTAGCTTTACCATTTTTTCTTTTAGTGCCTTTTTTTGCAGTGTGTGGTCCTGTTCTGTCCTATGGTGACGGCCTGTTCTACGGTCGGGGTCCATTCCTTATTATGGTTTTTGAAATTAACAATTTTTGGCGTGCAATTTCTTGTCCATATTTGTGTCGTCTGTTGTGTGCGTCTGTAGACAGGGGACGAAACGTCTGCAACACAAATTCCCAGCTCGGCGAACAGAACCACAACAACAAGCACCCGAGCTACAAATCTTCTCATAAACTTTGAACACCTACGGGCGAGAGACGCTAAGACATGGCAGGAAATGGGAATCCTGTGCGAACCGCGGAAGCGCCACATTCCCGGTTCCTGCACGAATGTCGAAATAATCGAATCCTTCCACCATGTGTCAGATACAGACCACCAGTCAACAACCTAAAAGCCAGAGACACAGCCAGACAGACCGGATTCAGGATGATCCAGGTAATGATTGCAGATGCACAAAACAGACTACACAAATGCAGACAAGAAATTGCACGCCAAAAATCGTGAATTTCAAAAACCACCAATCAGAAGTGGACCCGGACCATAGAACAGGCCCTCACCATAGGACAGAACAGGACCGCACACCGCAAAAAAACGGCATAAAAATAAAAATTGGGCAAACTAACACACAACAGAGAGGACACCACAACACACAACTGGGTTAGAAACCTGGGTTAGAAATCTCTCCGTGACAGATCACAGTCATGAAAGGAACAATACTGGCCCAGGGACTCAACTGTAACCACGGGGCCGCCAAGACAGCAGACTTCCTAGCAGCACTAGAATGCACACTCAGAAACAATAGACTGACAGAAGAGACACAACAAACAGTGAGACAAAGTATCATTCCCTTGATGACAAGGAAACGACAAACACACAACCTCAACACCAAGGAGATGGAAGCACTAAAAAAACCTACTACGAAACGATAAGAACATAATCATACTGTTTGTAATTTTTATTAATGACTTAGATGAGGGAGTCGAAGGGTGGGTCAGTAAATTTGCAGATGATACAAAGATAGGTGGAGTTGTGGACAGTGAGGAGGGCTGTTGTCGGCTGCAGAGGGACTTAGATATGATGCAGAGCTGGGCTGAGGAGTGGCAGATGGAGTTCAACCCTGCCAAGTGTGAGGTTGTCCATTTTGGAAGAACAAATAAGAATGCGGAATACAGGGTTAATGGTAGGGTTCTAAGTCAGGTGGAGGAACAGAGGGATCTTGGGGTCTATGTACATAGATCTTTGAAGGTTGCCACTCAGGTGGATAGAGTTTGTAAGAAGGCCTATGGAGTATTATCGTTCATTAGCAGAGGGATTGAATTCAAGAGTCGTGAAGTGATGTTGCAGCTGTACAGGACTTTGGTTAGGCCACAGTTGGAGTACTGTGTGCAGTTCTGGTCGCCTCACGTGTGACTACTTAAAGTGCACAGACCAGACATCCCACTCAGCCCCATCGTATCGCTACCAGGGACACCATCACACAAACTAGCTAAAGAACTACAACAGAAACTGAAACACATGATAAGCGGATCCAGACACTCTATACAGTCAACACAGGAAAACTTGGACATCATCAGAAAGATACACAAAGACAAGGAAGAAATTGTGGTCTCATTCGATGTAACGGCACTGTACACCTCTATCGACAAATCCCTAGCCTGAGAAACAATAGCCAACCTGCTGGACATGCAGAACAGACAACAAGACGGGGAACCTATCAACAAAGACTGCATGGCTGAAAATGTCCTGAGGAAGGGCTTATGCCCGAAACTCGATTCTCCTGTTCCGTGGATGCTGCCTGACCTGCTGCGCTTTTCCAGCAACACATTTTCAGCTCTGATCTCCAGCATCTGCAGTCCTCACTTTCTCCTCGAAGAAAGACTGCATACTCAAACTACTGTAACTGTTCCTCACAACACACGTCACTTTCAACAACCAAGTATATGGACAAATGAAAGGCACACCCATGGGCTCACCCGTCTCTGGACTCATAGCAGAGGTTGCAATGCAAAGATTTGAACAAACAGTCTTACCGCAAATTCAACATAAACTCTCGGTCAGATATATAGATGACATATTTGTAATCATTAAAAACAGAGATATAGAAAACACACACCGGATCATCAACGCCACACTTACAGGAAGCAGATCCACTCCATGTGAAAGAAAATGACAACCAACTCCCATTCCTAGACGTGATGGTACAGAGAACACCGAACGGAGAATTCACCACAAAGGTATACAGGAAAAATGCACACACACAGACCCAAGTCCTGAACTACGACAGCAAGCACACCAACGCACACAAAATAAGTTGTATCAAGACACTGTTCAAAAGGTCCACAGCACACTGCAGCACACCTGAACTGCAAAAAGGGGAAGAAAAACACCTCTACAACGTATTCGCCAAAAACGGATACCCCCGCAATTTCATCAACACATGCCGAAGGGAAAGACAACGGAATGAGGGCATGCCATAACACAAAGAACTAGCCAAGTTACCATATATCAAGCACATTTCTGAACTGACAGCCAGATTACTACGACCACGAGGACTTATAACAGCACACAAACCAAGAGACAATTCCAGACAACAACTCAGAAGGACAAAGGACCCGATACTCAGCATGAGCAAAACCAACGTAGTGTAAAGATTCCCATGCAAGGACTGCACAAAACACCACATAGGACAAACAGGAAGACAGCTAACGATCCGTATCCATGAACACAAACTGGCCACGAAACGATACGACGAGCTATCCTCAGTTGCCACATACACAGAAGACAAGCAACATGAGTTCGCCTTGGACAATACTACTATTATAGGGCAAGCCAAACAGAGAACAGCCAAGGAATTCCTAGAGGCATGGCATTCATTCACAGATTCTATCAACAAACAGATCGACCTGGACCCTATATTCCGGCCACTGCAGTGGACAGCTAGAACTGACAACCGGAAGCAGCAGAGACAAACCTCTATAAATGCCAGAGGAAACATCACAGAAGCGCTTCACAGGAAGCTCCCAAGCACTGAGAATGTCATCTAGACAGGGGACGAAACATCTGCAACACAAATTCCCCACTCGGCGAACAGAACCACAACAACGAGCCCCCGAGCTACAAATTTGCTCACAAACTTTGAGCCGTGTTTTTCATTCAGTGGAGATAAACGGTCTGGCATCAACCCAGTGTTTTAACATATTATACTATTTTAACGTATTCTACAAAGTACGGCAGCACCTAGGAATTGCCAAAATAAATAAGGAAGTATACATATTTCTGTAGTTACTCAAAATCTCTCTATTTCGCATCTTCTCAGCTCTGTACCCTCACTTTCTCTCTCCATATCTAGTTAATAACACTTTCAATTGTTGTCCATATCCCATCTCTCAAGTCTCGATCTTTCAGTTTATACCTATTACTCACGTTTGGATGTAATTATAATTGAGTGACATCACTAAAAGACACGATAAATGACCTGCCCAGATTTAATGGGAAGGGGAGCCGAGTTGGGAAGACGGTGAAGCAGCAATGGCTGAAGTTTGTGAGGAAGACAATACATGTTCGGTGACGAAAAGAAAACCATGTCTGATAAGGGATGTCAGTGATAGCTTAAAACATAAAGAAAAAGCATAAGATCTGCTGGAGATGATGAGGAACACAAAGGAATACCAAGCCTTTAAATAACAGCAGAGGGCATCTAAAAATGTAATAATATTTTTAGCTTGTGAGAACATTTATAGAGCTTTCCCACAGACTGCACAGAAACATTGGGAAAGGAGTAGGCTATTCGAACCTTTCCCATTACTGTTCATGGCCTTACTGTCGGAAACTGTAGCGCCAGAAGCGCACAGACGGTTAGGGAATATCAGAGAAGCAGGAGAGTCGACCTTTCTGGCGTAACATCTTCATCAAGAATGTTTGTGACGGGTAGGGTCCCCGCATTCCGAATGAAGGATTTATACCCAAAACGTCGATTGCATGTTCCTGGGATACTCCCTCACCTGCTGTGCTTTTCCAACGCCACACTCTTCAACTCTGATTTCCAGCAAATGCCATACTCACTTTCAGCTGTACTGTATTTCTTAAAGTGATTGACCTTAGGATACTATGTAATGGGAACCACAGTAGTGCCTTTGGTTCACCCTGTGTTCAATCCAACACAAGATAATGATAGCTGATCCTCTGTCACCTCACCATACACTTGTCCTTACAACATACTTTTAGTGTCTCGAAATCCTAAGTTCTATGCAGTGCCTTTACTTCCATAGCCATAAGTGATCAAGAATTCCGCATGGTCACTAGTCTCTGAGTGCAGATACTTGTTCCCGTCACAATGTTGAGAGGCTTTCTATATCTATCAGTGTGTCCCCTTGTTTTAGATATCGCAGCCAGAAGAGTTATCATCCCTGCTTCCAACCTGTCTCACTCTGTCAGTATTTTAGATATTTAACTGAGATCTCCACACATATTTTCCTAAACCCCATGAAATACAGCCCCAGTTGACAGGAATTCTGATACCACAACGTTCCTGTCATCGCAGAGACCAGACTTGTCATCCTTCACTGCATTCCCTCAATCTCAGCTTTGTCCTTTATTCGGCAAAAAAGCCAAAACTGCACAGAAAACTGCACAATGTTCGAGTTGTTTTCTTATTGAGGTTCTGTAAAGCTACAGTAAGACATTCCTGTCATCAAATCCCCCTGGAATAAAGGTTAACGCTTCATTTACCTTCCGATCTGTTTTCGGTTCCTCCATTATTGTGTTTAGTTATTGGTGCACGGGGAGATCCAAATCCCTTTCAATGTTACAGCTACCCACTTGGGTGGGTCTATGTACACTGGTTAGCGTGTCAATGATATTTCCCGTATTAACTTCTGGCTTCAGAGCTCACTGCCTTGCATGGACTTTGAAGGAATGTGCAGAAGGATTAAGAAAATGGAACTAAGTCGCTTTAAAGATCAACATTTTTGACCAATTTCCTTTTAAATGATAGACTACCATTCCATTTTCCCAACAAAGTGTCCAACGCGACATCTATTCACGTTGTTCTTCATCCTCCACGTATTTGCCAAATCACTCCACTTGTCTTAATCACCTTTGAAAATTTTCACATCTTCCTCATCCACTTACATTCCGATATCGTTTAGTGCTGTCAGCAGATTGGAAACATTGCCTTTGATTCACTTCACCAAATGTTTGATACGTTTTGTGAATGGCTGAGGCCCTATCACTGATCCCTCTGATACTACACTATTCTTCCAGTCAAAACAAAAAATATTTTATTCGTATTCACTATTTCCTGTCAGCTGTTCCATTCTAAAACTTTGTTTATACATTAATAATAATATTTGAGTTTGCACACTCGGCTTGAGATTTCATCAAAAATCTCTCTGAAAATTCAAATGCATTGCAGTCATTGCTTCTTCACAATTTATCGACCAGTCAGCTTCTCAAATATTATTCTCATTTCGTCAATCTGTGTTGCCTATGCCCTTTATTTTCAGTCCCAATAATTTCTCCAAAACCGTTGATTTGCTAATTTTATTCTAATCCCTTTTCCTCTACAGACTATTGTTCCCACGTTTTGGAGACATTTTTGTTTGTTTTGTTTCTTCTGTGAAGACAGAATTGAAGTAGTTGCTTCATAGTTCTGCCGTTTCCCTGTTCTCCATTCTGCATTCCCTGGTTTCAGACTATAAGAATGCTGTATTTGTTGTTTCTTACGTTGGCCATTGACAAACTTTCAGACGCTGTTTTCGATCACTCTTTTCACCCTTGTTTACATATTTTTTAAAACTCCAGCAATTACTGTTTTACCCTGCTCAATCTTTGATTTTCCACAACGAATGAATCACAGAAGCATAGAGTCTGTACCATCAGACATACAGCACGATCTACATTATTCCTATGTTGCCACAAAACGTCCATAAATGTGAATGTTTTGACACTTCATGTGCCCGTCCAAATACCTTTTACAGTTTGTGAGGTTACTGTGATAAGTACATTTTCAGGAAGTGCATTTCGGATCCCAACACCCTCTGGGTGAAAAACCACCTTCAAATCATCTCCTAGCATCAAGCACTCCATGTTAAACTGTTTCTCTCATTTTCTTGTCCTTTTGACGAAAAGGAACAGCTGCTGTCTATTCACCCTATCCATGCACCTCATCGTCTGATGTTTCTAAGTGGTATCACACTCAGTGTTCTCTACTCTAGAGCAAACAATCCGAGCTGATTCAGCCTCTCCTCACAGCGGATACTCTCCATTGCCGGGAAGGAAAACCTGATGAATTTTCCCTGCACTTGCTCTCCTGCAACTGGATTGTTCATATAACATTCAGTCAAATTCAAGCATCTGTGGAGAAGAACGTCCTGAGTTTCTTAGTGTTCTGCCAGTCAATAAGTATTCCTCTGTCTAGTTCCTTTGTTCCACATTGCATCCCATTCATATTTGTCTGTGTTAATTTCTGTCTAACATTGACTGTCCATCTGACCATTCCATGCATATCTTTGTGTAACATAAGACCTTCCTCCTCACTGCCAAACACCCGGGCAATGTTTGTGCCAAAAACAAATTTATTGTTCACACTCGCCCCACATTCTCCACATTCACATCTGCAGAATTTATAAATACCACAACACATAAGGGACACAACACTGATCCATGTGGTACAACCGGGGACACGAGTCTCCAGTCATACAAGCAGTCTGCGACCAACATCCTCTGTCTCATGCCACTAAAACAACTTTCAATGTAACTTTGCAAGTTGATCTTAAAACGACTGCGCTTTAATTGCTTTATCAGTTTCCCATGTCAGAAGGAGACAGAGTTGTGAAAAAAAGGCTTGTAGCACACAGGCCTTCATTCGTCAGGGCATGGATTGTAGAAATTTGAAAGTTATGTTGCAGTTATACAGGACACAGGTGCAGCCGCAATTTTTGGTGTTGCCAGGACATAAGCGTCTGAGTTATCGGGAGAGGTTGGACAAGCTCGGATATGTCTTTTGTTAAAGCATAAGATTCCGAGGGAGGATCTTAAAAACTCAAACCGATCATGAGAGCTATGTATGAGGTGTGTGATTGTAGTTTTTTTGTTACCAATCTTGGGGTATCAACAACAAGAGGGTATCCGTTTATTGTAAGGGGAAACAATGAAAGAAAACCTGAGGGGCAAGAAAACCTGAGGTGGAGACATAAAAAATGTCTAAAAGGCTTTTGGAGAAATATATCGATCGGAACCGTTTAGAAGAATATCACCCCAGTAAATGGAAATAGGGAACTGTTGGTCGGCATGCACCAGATTGGGCCACATAGACTTTCTTCGTACTCTCGGAGTCTTTGCTTCTATGTCTCTATATGGAGCTTTGTTAAAGAGCTTGCTGAAAGACCACATGAAGAATGTTCTTAAAAAAAATCAAGAAGATAATTAGGTATGACTTCACTCTAATAACATCAGGCTGACTATTACTTATGAATCTTTATCATTAATCGGCGATCTATGTCATCTTCCCTAATTTCTCCAATAGTTTCCTTAAGAGAGATCCGATATCCACTGGTTTACATATCTATAATCAATCTTCACCACGTTTCCTTGAAAGTGGAACCACGCTATGTTCACCGTTCATCTTGTCGAATTCTGTATTTGCATCCTTCTTTAAGTAATTCAGATACAACGGACTCGTGTGACTATCTATAATATTCACTAGCTTCCTTCACAGATTTCACCTTGATTTGTAACGGGGCGTAATTGCTTCCTGTTCTTCAGTTCAGCTTGGCATTCGTTTGGAATAACTTGGAATTCTCGTCAACTTTGCCTGTGCTCTGCAGTCGCTTCTACGTGCATTTTCTAGGTTTCATTAAGAATTCTTTGAAACTCTACAGAACATAGGTCGAGTTTACTCATCAGACAATCATGCCATCTGAGGGATTAATCTGGAAAATGTTCATTCACTACATGTGCTCAAGATATTCTTCCTTTGATCAGGACACCAAAACTGCGAACAATATTCCACGTACAGTCCCATCAACAAACATTGTAAGCATGCAGGAGGCATTTACTTTTAGTGAGAGCACATTACTGCAGATCCTGGAATCTGTATTGAAAAATTCAAATGGTAGAGATTGCAGTGGGTCAGACAACGTTCATGGAGAGACAGCAAGTTCATGTGTCGAGTCTCGATGATGCTTCATCATCTACATTTCGGTTCTTCTTTACGTCAAGGCAAACCTAACTTTTATTTTCCCGTTGGCGTATGTTCCCTTTGTTTCTTTATCATAACTTTCCGTGTGAGGTCTTTCGAAATTTCTCCTGAATATCTAACATCCATTGACTATGCGTAAAGGAAATACCTTCAAGCAATAAGTTTGCAAATCATGACTTCGCTTTCATAAAAGCGAAATCGTTCTTGTGGGGTAAGATCAGATTTGATAGAGACACACAATATGATCAGAGGATTAGATAGGGTAGACAGTGAAAGGCTTTTTGCTCGGATGATAACGTCAGCATGTACGAGTGGGCACAGCTACAAATTGATGGGTGATAAAATGAAGACAGATTTCAGAGACAGGATCTTTACTCAGAATATTGTGAGGGCGTGGAATGCATTAACTGCCAATGTAGTTAACTCAGCCATATTAAGGACATTCGAATAATCCTTGGATCAGCACATGGATGGTGATGGAACAATGTAGGGGGATGGGCTGAGATTAGTTCATAGGTCGGCGCAACATTGGGGGCCGAAGGGCCTCTTTTGTGCTCTATTGTTCTATGTTCTGTGCAGACTAATCAAGAGAGAATTTGAAATTGAGAAGCCGCGGGACTAAGTCGGCAAAGGCATGTTAACAGAATGGAGATTATAACATAAGTAGTATTACAAACAAATATGTCAAAATTCTGCCACATTTCGATGAGAAAGATACCGAAGCATCTGTATTTCATTCGAAAAAAAAGGCCGAGCAGAGGAAGTGGTGCGACGATTAAAGTTTACTTCTATTTCAATGTAAACTGGCAGGCAGAGCTAGTGAGCTATTTGCCACGTTATCAGATGTGGGGTCAAGACGTTATGAAGACGTCAAACAGGGCACTTTCGATGCACATGTATTAGTTCCAGAAGCGAATTGACAGCTATTAAGAAACGTAAAGAGGGTACCAGGTCAGACTTACATTGAGTTCGAAAGAATTGAACATAGAAATTTTAATAGATTGGCTCCTGCTTTAAAGATAACAGGACCTTCGGCGACAGTTGCAGTGGGAGGAGCGACAGCGAGGTCCAGAAGCCGATGGCAAGGTCTATTTAAAGTATTAAAAACTTACCTCGTGTGTAGACAGAGTACACGCGTAACCTTACCTGCATAGCTTTACACTGTGGGAGAAAATTCCAAACAGACATCTCCCAGAGGCTGAAATTGAACCTGGGTCCCTCGTGCTGTAAGACAGCAGTGCTAACCAGAGCGCTGCCATGCTCTGGTAAGCAATGTCATTCATTCTGTATGTTTTCATGCTTTTGTATTTTGATCAGAATCGAAATCACACTACCTCCATCAAAAGCTGAAGTAAATGAGACTTTAACCAAGCCCTGCCCACATTTGCATTCTCTCCCCGAGGCAAAAATTATACCCTTTAACCGCTTGGATTAATAATAAACTAGATGAGTGTTTTATTTTAAAGGATATTTTTGTTGCTTCGGTGAGGGAAAACAGCACTGAGTTTTAATAACCACTTCTTCCCATTCTGACGCCCTGCTCCCAGAAGGCAGTGATATCTCCCTTCCCCCCCAGGCCGGGTTATATCGATTGGCGACTCGATTCAACCAGCTTCAACTGACAGGCAATGCTGGGGTACAGCAGCACAAATATGCTCTTCAGGCCCTTGTCAAACATGGATTTGGGGGGCATGGGAAGAGGGAAATCTTCATTCAAAATTATAAAGTTTTGGTAAAGTGTGAAAAATGTGCAATCGTGCATGCACAGGAACTGACGTTCTGTTGGGAACTTTGATCACATTATTTTATTTTAGACAGAGCGTGAGTTGCAAAGCTCCTGGGAAACATAGAATCTTTTGCACGAATGGGGAAGTTTGGCTCTGTCCTTCTCGATGATACAGGGTGGTCACTACATTCTGAATCAACATGGGGTGTTACTGCAGGGATTCCTTTCACTCAAGCATAATGTCTTTGATGTATATAAACTTCACCACGTTGTACCCAGCTCAAAAAAGAGATGTTACTCTTTAATCCATTGCAGAGTAGCAGAGAACAGGAGAAAGGAATTCAGACCAAATTCTTGACATCTCCTGGTGAAAAAAAAGGATGTGTGCGCGCGAACAGTGTCGGGTAGTACATGTCTCCGCATTTACAACTTTTGTCCGTGTGTCAATTAAAACAATTTGAGAGATTAATTCAATTAGCGGTAGCAGAATCGGGAACTCCTTATCTCGTTTTTTAAGCAGAAATAATGTTATTTTTTGATGTCCATTGACTCAAGGTTCACGATTCCTTGACACCAAAATCGGTCAAACGGAGTCTTGATTAGATTACTCACCGTGTGGAAATAGGCCCTTTGGCCGAACAAGTCCAAACCGACGCGCAACTCACTACCCCCTTCACCGAACACTACGGGCAATTTAGCACAGCCAATTCACACAACCAGCACATTTTCAGACCGTAAGAGGAACCCGGAGAAAACCCATACATACATGGGGAGAAGGTGCAAACTCTACACAGTCAGTCGCCAGAGGCAGGAATTGAACCCAGGTTTCTCGCGCTGTAAGATAGCAGTGATGACCCGTATGCCACCGTGCCGACTATTGTAAAGAGCACTGACTCTCAGCTCTGGAACTTAGCTGCTTCTTTCATGTTTGCAACAGGAATTTTAGAAGATCCAGAGTTGAATGATCCTTGCTAAAGTGAAAATGGTATTGCAAAGCAGGATTTCACAAAGCAATGGTTACATGAAGGAATTGCTGTCTCCTTGTTATCACCAACTGGGAATAATATTTCATCTTTTTGGTGGACAGAACGCGGATGTTCTCTGAAGCGGTCTCCCAGTCTTTGCTTCGTTTTCCCAGTGTAGATATTCAACCCCTTTGGTGGCTTGACTCTAACCCGTCCGACCTATCTCCTGCACTTCCGCCTCGTGACCTATGACATCGCGGTGCGATTGGAAGTCCCAGGGCAGTTTATTAAAAATACTCCCCTGAGGGTCCGGCGGCCCTGCATCAGGAAGCACTGGGTTGGCCAACCACTATCGGTTTACATGGGAACACATCTCCACATTAAACAGCGTCGAGGCAATCGTTCCTATAGTCTACGTAAAGTTCAAGACCCATCAAACGGAAATTCCTCAGGTATGTTTGGAAGAATTTCTTCCAGATGTTAGCTAATTATTGCTGAGTGCACTGGGTTAAAGTTTGAACATAGATATTTTTGAAATTTTGTGATTCTAATTGAAATCACATTTCGAAAAACAGAATTTGCGAATGTAGACAAAGTTTATCTTTACTCAGCCACAACATGTTCGAGCTGTTGGATATCACACGACAGCAGTGGAAATCTTTTATCATCATTTTCGAACATGAATGCCACATGCCAGATGAAAATCTGAATACATCTCATGAGAATTTGCACTGCAGGTAGGAGGTAGTGGGAGTTTGCAGGTCTCATAATCCCATAAGTCGAGAGGTCAAAATTATTCTCTGTTATTTTCTGCATCAGCCAGCTCTATGTGACAATGCCCATTGTAAGTGTTCCGTGCTGCGCGTTTTGATCACCTTTCTGGATCCCTTAACTTCATGTATGTGAAACAAATATCTCAAATTAGCACACTGGCCAAAATTCCACAGGTGAAGGATTGAATGTTTTCCTATTCCCAGTCGGTCTGGGTCGAGTAATAGAAACTGTTTTCTACGGTGTGGATGAACTGGTGAAGCTAAAACACATTACGTGTGGTTTTGCCAATTTCCTGCAGCAATTAGCCACGCCAGTTCAGACATGTATGATCAGACGATCGGCATGTTGGAGACACCATCAGGACACAGACGCAGTCTCCATCATTAGAACATATATCGCCAATTGTGAATAACCTCAGAAAGATACAAGCGACAGTGAGTCGCCATGGACTCGATGAGCTTTATGGCTTCGGTCTGCATGAGAATGACGTCACGCATTGATGCTACCCCTCTCCCTGGGACAGAGCGGCGTAGAGAGAAACAGTGGCTCATTTTAAATCAAATTTCCGCGTTGGACTGTCTGCAGCCCCGCAGCTCAGGGCCGTGGGGAGACTCTCAGTGAGTGAAGGCTGTCCTTGATTCCCTTCCTCTGGGACAGTTGTGGCTTTGATGTTAACTGCTGACAGGTCGCCGCAAATAAATTGATGGTTAGATCAGAAAAGCACTTTCTGCATGATTGCCTTTGTGAAGACAGATTCTGAACACAAAACTGTACTCAGAGTTTACCTGAGGGATTAGTCTGTCGTGTCCATTTCGTTATGTTTCACCAGCTCAGTCGTGCTGTATAGCACCATCTAGGAGCAGGGAGGCAGATTAGAAGCAAAAGTTCTGGAAACAATTTGCTGTTTGGAATTCCTTCACCAATGTGGAATATATTACATGCTGAGCGAATACTCAGCTTGTCAGAAGTGGGCGCTTGCTGTCGGCATGTTGGTCTAGTTTTATGATTTTCTTTCAGGTGTTTGTGTCGTATCAGAATGCGAGAGATCGCGGGTGCAAATGCTGCCAGCCCCCTTCTTTCTTGTAGTAGCTTTTCCAAAGATGCACACTCTGGAAGTAGCTTCACAGATGATGAGGTCCACCGACGCCTGCACCCCTAATACTTCATGGAAGTGGTTTGGGAGATTCTGCCAATAGTTATAGCTCAATCACCTCTCCTGCCAGCCATCTCTCTTCTCCCTCGAACCGATTGAGGCTAGAGAAGTTTTCCTCTCTGAAGGGCTTCAAAGGATCAGTTCGGTTTTCAATGACTGTTCGTAACTTTCATTGTCTCTTTTTATGAGTGTGCAGCCTAAAATAAATCTACAAGAATCATTAAATTCAGTTTCAAGACTTTAATGCCATTGGGAAAATGTAAGAAACAGTAATAGAAATGGGAATAAAGAGCATTTGGAAGTACATTTTAAAATCAAGCAGAGTCGGAGTGGTTTTGTGAAGGGGAATGGTGAATTACAAAGTTTGCTTAAACATTCATATAGGCAGATATTGGATAGGCTGTCTGCTTTTGACTAAAAGCAGATGAAATGCACCAAGGATTGTGAAGGAAGTGAGACTGAGTATAAGCTGGAGCGGACGGACAAGTGTCAGATAAAATTTGTAACAGAGGTGGAAGAAGTGATTTATCTCGACAGGAAGGGTACAGAGAGCCAGAACAAAATAAACCAGACTTTTCTAATGTGGGGTGGGTCAGAGCAGAGACAGCAAGCTGTCCAATCACAGCAGAGAACTTGCCAGTGGAGCGACTCTGAATGGACAAAGAGGGTTACACGTTGTTTAAAAATTCTGCAGACCAACACTTATATTTAGTTCAATAGTTTAACATTTTGAGGCAACTTCACATCTACTCACACAACCCTTGAGTCGGAAGAGATAGGAGAGGTCTTGAACAAGTACTTCTCTTCAGTATTTACGAACGAGAGGGACCGTATTGTAGAAGAGGAGAGTGTGAAATGGACTGGTAAGCTAGAAGAGATACCTGTTAGGAAGGAAGATGTGTTGGACATTTTGAACAACTTGAGGATAGACAAGTCCCCCGGGCCTGACGGGATATATCCTAGGATTATGTGGGAAGCAAGAGAGGAAATTGCAGTACCGTTGGCAATGATCTTCTCGTCTTCACTGGCAACGGGGGTGGTAACAGGGGACTGGAGAGTAGCGAATGTTGTGCCCCTGTTCAAAAAAGGGAATAGGGATAACCCCGGGAATTACAGGCCTGTTAGTCTTACTTCTGTGGTAGGCAAAGTAATGGAAAGGGTACTGAGGGATAGGATTTATGAGTATCTGGAAAGACACTGCTTGATTAGGGACAGCCAGCACGGATTTGTGAAGGGTAGGTCTTGCCTTACAAGTCTTATTGAATTCTTCGAGGAGGTGACCAAGCATGTGGATGAGGGAAGAGCAGTGGATGTAGTGTACATGGATTTTAGTAAGGCATTTGATAAGGTTCCCCATGGTAGGCTTATGCGGAAAGTCAGGAGGCATGGGATAGAGGGAAATTTGGCCAATTGGATAGAAAACTGGCTAACCGGTCGAAGGCAGAGAGTGGTGGTAGATGGTAAATATTCAGCCTGGAGCCCAGTTACAAGTGGAGTTCCGCAGGGATCAGTTCTGGGTCCTCTGCTGTTTGTAATTTTTATTAATGACTTAGATGAGGGAGTCGAAGGGTGGGTCAGTAAATTTTCAGATGATACGAAGATAGGTGGAGTTGTGGACAGTGAAGAGGGCTGTTGTCGGCTGCAGAGGGACTTAGATATGATGCAGAGCTGGGCTGAGGAGTGGCAGATGGAGTTCAACCCTGCCAAGTGTGAGGTTGTCCATTTTGGAAGAACAAATAAGAATGCGGAATACAGGGTTAATGGTAGGGTTCTTAGTCAGGTGGAGGAACAGAGGGATCTTGGGGTCTATGTACATAGATCTTTGAAGGTTGCCACTCAGGTGGATAGAGTTTGTAAGAAGGCCTATGGAGTATTATCGTTCATTAGCAGAGGGATTGAATTCAAGAGTCGTGAAGTGATGTTGCAGCTGTACAGGACTTTGGTTAGGCCACAGTTGGAGTACTGTGTGCAGTTCTGGTCGCCTCACTTTAGGAAAGATGTGGAAGCTTTGGAGAGGGTGCAGAGAAGATTTACCAGGATGTTGCCTGGAATGGAGAGGAAGTCGTACGAGGATAGGTTGAGAGTTCTCGGCCTTTTCTCGTTGGAACGGCGAAGGATGAGGGGTGACTTGATAGAGGTTTATAAGATGATCAGAGGAATAGATAGAGTAGACAGTCAGAAACTTTTTCCCCGGGTACAACAGAGTGTTACAAGGGGACATAAATTTAAGGTGAAGGGTGGAAGGTATAGGGGTGATGTCAGGGGTGGGTTCTTTACCCAGAGAGTGGTGGGGGGATGGAATGCGCTGCCCGTGGGAGTGGTAGAGTCGGAATCATTGGCGACCTTTAAGCAGCATTTGGATAGGTACATGGATGGGTACTTAATCTAGGTTAGAAGTTCGGCACAACATCGTGGGCCGAAGGGCCTGTTCTGTGCTGTATTGTTCTATGTTCTATGTTCTATGTTCTAACCCCTCCAAACAAAATCGTGTTATCACGCAGTCTGCTATCACATGTCCATCATTCACCATCAGCTATCCACGCATAGCTATTCAATCTGCCAGACTGATCGGGGTACATTTATTTCTCTATCAATCTGACCTTTGCCTTTGGGCTCTTTCTCAACCTACCTTTTACATTTTCCCCCTCCTGCCAACCTATTCCTGCATTATGAATCAACCTTTTCCTCGTTACGAACTGATCCCAGGAATGCTCCCGGAACTCGAAACGTTACCTGTGATTTCTCTCCAACTACAATGCCAAAACTAATGAACATTTCAAGCAATTTATGTTTTCTTTCTAATTTCCAACAGTTGCCATTCGTTTGTTTTAGTTTAATGATTGATTGATTTCTCTTGTTTCTATTGCTGCTTGCTAGTGGTAAGCGCTGATTAATGCAGCAAAAAGAAGTGAGAAATGACTTAATGTGCATTTGTTGACATGTCATTAATAGGAGATTAGCGCAGTGAGAGTGGCCAACAAAAGATCGCTTAACATTTTAAGGGACTGATAGCATTATCAACTTATTTGAAGAGAGAGATACAGTGAACATTTCCAACTAAAAAAAAATTAAAGCCACATTCCCAGACAGAAAATAAAGGAGCTGATCTCCCTTATCAGCACTATCTTTGCTAAGTAGCAGTCACATAACATCTGGTATACAATGTATTCTTTTTTAAACAGAGTATTTTACACCATTTGCATACTTTTGACAAAATGAAATACTTACACGCTGAAAACGTACATATGAAAGCATGTGTTTTTGAAGTACAATATTGATAAGTGATTAGAAATATGATGAAGGTCCCCTGTTGCAGATATTCGGCGAGTTTTTGGATGCAATGTCAATAAGCATGATAGAGAAACTGAAAGATACCACCGGAAATGGAGGTGAGAATGAGGGCGTGGAGCGACCCTTTGGCGACATTGAAGCCATTGGTGAACGCACGGGTCTTCTATTATGGTATAGGGGTGCGTAAAATGCTGAATCTGGGAGATCCAAAATCACCTTGCTGAGCTTCTATTGACATGGGGCAGGGAGCACTGGAGCATCAGGCTGGGAGATCCAACCTCTTCAGGAGCAGCTTCTATTGATATGGAGTAAGCAGCATTGAGACATTAGGCTGTGAGCTCCAACGTCACCCAGAGCAGCTTCCATTGACAGGGAGCAACATGGAGCATTGGAGCATCAGACCAGGAGCTCCAAACTCACCTGGAGCAGATTCTATTGACATGGAGTGGATAGCATTAAGACATCAGTCTGGGAGCTCCAACCTCACCTGGAGCAGCTTATGTTGACATGGATCAAGGAGCACTGGCACATCAAGCAGAGGAAAATGATCATCAGGCATTTCAATCTGAATCAAAATCGTTTGTGGATAGACGGAGCAGCTGTCCCAGGTGAATTTGTAAATTATAATGAAAAATCCTGCAAATATTCAACTCGTGGAGGACCATCTGTGCAGAGACAGACGGGGGGAATATTTAGTTTCTGCCCTTTCGTATATGACTGGCAATGCACCGTGATAAATTCTGGGAAAGTCTCTTTAGCTCGTTGTGCATTTTTCAATTTCTCACAAAGGTAGCAAAGGTCATTACAGTAATCCACAACTCTGAGATTTAACGAAGTCATCCCAGAAAGCCGGCAAAATCGAGAATACTCAAATGTTTATGTTTTTCAAAAAGCCACGACGCACCTCCGTTATTTTAGCATAACCAAACACACAAGCCTACAATGTATCCTAATAACCAATCAGATTCTGCCACAATTTTGCAACAGGTGCCTAAGGGAAAGACAACGGAATGAGGACATGCCACAACTGAAAGGACTAGCCACACGACCATACACCAAAAACATTTCCGAACTGACAGCCAGACTACTGCAACCACAAGGATTCATAACAGCACACACACCAACAGCTACTCTCAGACAACAACTCACCAGGACGACTGACCCGATACCCAGCATGGGCAAAACCAATGTAGTGTACACAATCCCATGCAAGGACTGCACAAAACACTACATAGGGCGAACTAGAAGACAGCTAAAGATCCACATCCATGAACACCAACTAGCCACGAAACGACATGACCAGCTATCCCTAGTAGCCATACATTCAGATGACAAGCAACATGAGTTTGACTGGGACAACCCTCGTATTATAGAACAAGTCAAACAGAGAACAGCTAGGGAATTCCTCGAGGAATTGCACTCATCCACAGATTTTTATCAACAAGCACATCGACCTGGACCCAATATACCAGCCACTGCAGCGGACAGCTGGAAATCACAGCCGGAAACATCACAGAAACGTTTCAGAGGAGGCTCCCAAGCACTGATGATGTCACCTAGACAGGGGACGAAAAGTCTGCTACACAAATTCCCAGCTCGGCTAACAGAACCACAACGTATCTTTATCATACAACGTTAAGGAAAATCCTAAAGCGTTTTTTCGTAGAAAAGGAACAAGTCGGTAACTAGAGAGAGAGAGAGTAAGACAACTCAAGGACAAAGGATGAAAGGCATGTATTGGATCAGAGAAAATGGATTAAT
Source organism: Chiloscyllium plagiosum (assembly GCF_037043375.1). Taxonomy (NCBI): domain Eukaryota; kingdom Metazoa; phylum Chordata; class Chondrichthyes; order Orectolobiformes; family Hemiscylliidae; genus Chiloscyllium; species Chiloscyllium plagiosum. Next base: position 34,768,674 of record NW_028270188.1, on the reverse strand, counting down.
TTCTTATTGAGTATTCACGAGGAGAGGGACCTGACAGATGTTAAGGCTAAGGATGGATATCTGATTGCAAATGACCTCGTCAGCATGAGGGGTTAGGACGTGTTGGGTATTATCAAAACATTAATGTTGACAAGTCCCAGATCAAGATGGGATCTATCGTACGTTACTCAGGGAAACGAGAGAAGAAATAGCTGTGGCCTTAACAGATATGTTTGTAGAATTCATGAGCATTGGTTAGGTCCCGGCGAATTGTTAATGTTGTTTTTTTTTTCATAAGTGTCGCAGGGATAATCCAGGTAATTATGGACTGGTGAGATTGACGTTGTGATAATGAAGCTGCTGGCGAAGATGCAAAGGGATAGCATCTATTTCCATGTTGAACAAAACGGGATTGTCGTTGATTTGCAATACGGTTTTGTGCAGGCATTATTATTTCTCAGAAATCTGCTAGAATTCTTTGAGCAATTGACAATGTTAATTGATCGTGGAACAGATGTCGATGCCATGTGCAAGTAATTTAGTAAGGCATTAGATAAGTTACCCCATGGTAGGCTGATGAAGAATGTGAAGGCGCATGGAGTGCAGGGTGTAATAGCGAGGTGGCTCATCGAGAACTGGCTGGACAACAGAAGATAAAAAATAGTAATGGAAGGGATTTTCACAAAATGGAGACCTGTGAACAGTGGTGTTCCACAGGGATCCGTGACGAACCAGTTTTGTTGGTCATATACATAACTGATTTGGAGAAAGGTACAGGTGGAGATTCACAAGTTTGCAGTTTGTACTAAGAATTATGGAGTAGCAGACAGTGAAGGGGCGTGTCTTTGTATTGAAAGGAATATAGATAGATTGGACATCTTGACAGAAAAATGGCAAATGGAGTTCAATGGGAGAAGGATTCACATTTTTGGATCATTGGAATCTCTTTTGGGGTAGAAGGGACCTGTACAAGAAGGACATTTTGAAACTAAATTGGAAGGGGACTAACATACTGACAGGGAAATTTGCTAGAACTGCTTGGGAGGAGTTAAACTAGTCAGGTGAGGGAGGCGGGGTGGGACCAAGGGAGATAGTGAGGAAAGAGATCGATCTGACACTGGTACAGATGAGAACAGAAGTGAGTCAAACAGTCAGGGCAGACAGGGACAAGGTATGACTAATAAATTAAACTGCATTTATTTCAATGCAAGGGGCCTAACATAGAAGACAGATGAACTCAAGGCATGGTTAGGAACATGGGACTGGGATATCATAGCAATTACGGAAACATGGCTCAGTGATGGGCAGGACTGGCAGCTAAATTTTCCAGGATACAATGCTACAGGAAGGATAGAAACCGTGGCAAAAGAGGAGGGGGAGTCGCACTTTTGATAAGGGATAGCATTACAGCTGTTCTAAGGAAGGATATTCCCGGAAATGCATCCAGGGAAGTTATTTGGATGGAACTGAGAAATAAGAAAGGGATGATCACCTTATTGGGATTGTATTATAGACGCCCTAACAGTCAGAGGGAACTTGAGAAACAAACTTGTAAGGAGATCTCACCTACCTGTAAGAATAATAGGGTGGTTATGGTAGGGGATTTTAACTTTCCAAAAAGCAACTGTTACTGCCATAGTGTTAAAGGTTTGGATGGAGAGGAATTTCTTAAGTGTGCACAAGAAAATTTTCTGATTTAGTATGTTGATGTACCGACTAGAGAAGGTGCAAAACCTGACCGACTCTTGGGAAATAAGGCAGGGCACGTGACTGAGGTGTCAGCGGGGGAGCACTTTGGGGCCAGTGAACATAATTCTATGCGTTTTAAAATAGTGATTGGAAAGGATAGATCATATCTACAAGTTGAAGTTCTAAATTGGAGAAAGGCCAATTTTGACGGTATTAGACAAGAACTTTCAAAAGGTGATTAGGAGGCAGATGTTCGCAGTTAAAAGGATGGCTGAAAAATGCGAAGCTTCAGAAATGAGATAACAAGAATCCAAAGAAAGTATATTCCTGTCAGGGTGAAAAGGAAGGGTGGTAACCATAGGGAATTCTGGATGACGAAAGAAATTGAGGGTTTGGTTAAGAAAAAGAAGGAAGCATATGTCAGGTATAGACGGTATAGATCGAGTAAATCCTTAGAAGAATATAAAGGAAGTAGGAGTATACTTAAGAGGGAAATCAGGAGGGCATAACGGGGACCTGAGATAGCTTTGGTAGATAGAATTAAGGAGAATCCAAAGGGATTTTACAAATATATTAAGGACAAAAGGGTAACTTGAGAGAGAACAGGGCCTGTCAAAGATCAGCAAGGCCGCCTTTGTGTGGAGTCACAGAAAATGGGGAGATGCTAAATGAATATTTTGCATCAGTATTTACTGTGGAAAAGGATATGGAAGATCTAGACAGGAGGTAAATAGATGGTGACATTTTGCAAAATGTCCAGACTTCAGAGGAGGAAGTCCTGGATGTCTTGAAACGGTTAAAGGTGGATAAATCCCCAGCACCTGATCCGGTGTTCCTGAGAACTCTGTGGGAAGCTAGAGAAGTGATTGCTGGACCTCTTGCTGAGATATTTGTATCATCGATAGTCACAGGTGAGGTGCCAGAAGACTGGAGGTCGGCAAACGTGGTGCCACTGTTTAGGAAGGGTGGTAAGGACAAGCCAGGGAACTATAGGCCAGTGAGCCTGACCTCGGTGGTGGGCAAGTTGATGGAGGGAATCCTGAGGAACAGGATGTACATGTATTTGGAAAGGCAAGGACTGATTCGGGATAGTCAACATGGCTTTGTGCGTGGGAAATCATTCTCACAATCTTGACTGAGTTTTTTGAAGAGGTAACAAAGAAGATTGATGAGGGCAGAGCAGTAGATGTGATCTATATGGACTTCAGTAAGGCGTTCGAAAGTAAGGCGATTGATTAGCAAGGTTAGATCTCATGGAATACAGGGAGAGCTAGCCATTAGGATATAGAACTGGCTCAGAGGTAGAAGACAGAGGGTGGTTGTGAAGGGTTGTTTTTCAGACTGGAGGCCTGTGACCAGTGGAGTGCCACAAGGATCGGTGCTGGTCCCTTTACTTTTTGTCATAAAAGAATTGGATGCGAGCATAAGAGGTACAGTTAATAAGTTTGCAGATGACGCCAACATTGGAGGTGCAATGGACAGCGAAGAGGGTTACCTCAGATTATAACAGGATCTTGACCAGATGGGCCAATGGGCTGAGAAGTGGCAGATGGAGTTTAATTCAGATACATGCGAGATTCTGCATTTTGGGAAAACAAATCTTAGCAGGACTTATACACTTAATGGTAAGGTCCTATGGAGTGTTGCTGAACAAAGAGACCTTGGAGTGCTGGTTCATAGTTCCTCAAAAGTGGAGTCGCAGTAAGATTGGATAGTGACGAAGGCGTTTGGTATGCTTTCCTTTATTCGTCAGAATACTGACTACAGGAGTTGGGAGGTCATGTTGCAACTGTCCAGGACATTGGTTAGGCCACTGTTGGAATATTGCGTGCAGTTCTGGTCTCCTTCCTATCGGAAAGATGTTGTGAGACTTGAAATGGTCAGAAAAGATTTGCAAGGATGTTGCCAGGGTTGGAAGATCTGACCTACAGGGAGAGGATGAACAGGCTGGGGCTTGTTATCCCTGGAGCGTCGGAGGCTGAGCGGTGACCTAATAGAGGATTACAAAATTATGAGGGGCAAGAAGAGGATACAAAGGCAAAGGCCTTTCCCTGGTGTCGGGGAGACCAGAACTAGAGGGCATAGGTTTAGGGTGAGAGGGGAAAGATATAAAAGAGACCTAAGGGGCACATTTTTTACGCAGAGGATGGTACGTGTTTGGAATGAGCTGCCAGAGGAAGTGGTGGAGGCTGGTACAATTGCAACATTTAAGAGACATTTGGATGAGTATATGAATAGGAAGGGTTTGGAGGGATATGGGTCGGGTGCTGGCAGGTGGGACTAGATTGGGTTGGGATATCTGGTCGGCATGGACGGGTTGGACCGAAGGATCTGTTTCCACGCTGTACATCACTATGACTATATGACTCTATAAATACGAGGTCATGATATTTTGAAGATCCAAAACAGACGAAATCATACAGTAAATTTAAAGATCATGGGGAAAATAGATGTACAGCGAGAGCTGGGTGTACAGGTCAATTGTTCCCTAAAGTTGGCAACGCAGGTCAGCAGAGTAGTCAGCATCCTTTCCTTTATCGGGCAGGGTATTGACCACAAGAGTCGAGAGCTCATGTTACAGTGGTATAGGTTTGGTTCGGCCACATTTTGAACACTGCCTTCAGTTCCAGTTACCACACTACGAAAGGGATGTAGATGATTTGGAGTGGGTGTACAATAAGTTCACTATGACGATGCCTGGTATGAAGGGTGCTATCTATGAAGAGAGGTTGAGAATATTAGGATTACTTTCATTTAAAAGGCGGAGGTTGAGAACTGACCTGTTTGAGATGCACAAGATCATGAGATGTGTGTGCACACAGAGAGGGAAAATTACTAGGTGTTATGAGTTCAAGTGAGAGGGGAAAATTTCTGGGAGGTGTGCGTGGAAAGGTCTTTATGCAGAGGTTGGTGGGTGCCTGAAACGTATTACCAGCGGAGGTGGTAGGGGAGCGAACGACAGTGCCGTTTAAAATGTGTCTGGACAGATGCATGTATGGGCAGAGAGGAAATTGAAATAAACTCATGGGAAATAGGCACCAAGCTCAGATGCAGAATCTTAGTCGACACAGGTTTGGAGGGCCGAAGAACCTGTTCCTGTGCTGTACTTTTCTTTGATCTTATTATTTGAATCAATTTGATGAACTAAGTCGAACTGTCTCCAATGAAGCTACATCCATTCGAACGAGGGAATGCAAAGTGAATGCAATCATCCAGTCTTATCGGTTGCTGTGACGTTTGTCACACGTGGCCTACATTCATATCCGATTCCATGAACAGGAAATGATACCACTCCACTTGCCTTTCTTATTTCCTCTTCTCACTGATATTGAAAATGAAGTTTTTTGTTATTGTTCTGTTTGATATGCCATTTACCTCAGTATTATGGAGGAATTTATGTCTATATTATGAATTAAATCACTTTGAATGGAATATCAGATGAGAAATCTGTACGTTTATGATGGGTATGGGATTGTCTTCCTGGGGCGCTGTCCCAAGCACCTGGGAACGTGAAATCTTCTTCGACGGGGTTACCTTCAGCCGTACCATATTAGGGCTTTTTTTTTGTTTAGACACTGCTTTACAGAAGCATTTGAGAGGGTTATCAACAGAACAGTGTTAATCTGGTAATGAACTTTGAAAGAAATCCCAAATGTAAGTTGATTATGAATAACACAAGCACAAACAATAAAGTACTTCTGTAGAGATTGGTAAATAGGCAACAAGAGTAAAGTGCTGACATTACGAATACACTTCCAGATCCGAATGCAGAGTAGGAAACCTTGAAACTCTAAATCACTCAGCTTTTTCCATGAATTCTCTCGAAACAAAACAGACTATTTACTTCAAGAAATAGAAAGAAATAACTAATCTGGTAGTCATTATGGAGGCGTAAGTGCAGTATGACAGGTTTTTACAGCTGAAAACTGAACACCATGTGGTATATCGAAATTGCAGTAAACTAGCAGAGAAGGAAGGCGGTAGGATTGACACATATTTTGATGATTTTACTTACATAATGAAAAGAATATCTGAACGTTAGGAAAAACGACTATTTCATGGAAGGAATGCTGACAAACGTAAACAGCAAATGAATACTATAAGAGGTAAGAGAACGATGGGACATTCACAGCGTATTTTAGCACAGACAGAATTATGAAATTCCAGTGAATGCAAATAAACAAAACAGGAAATAATAATGAACGTGTACATCCAACATCTGTCATTTAAAGCAAATACTTACATACGGCATGTCGAAAAAGTCCTCCTTTGTTTGCAAAAGATACTACTTCCAAAATGCTGTACAGAATACGGGAAAGAAAAGAGAAAAATACAGTCTCTGAGACTTTGCAGAGCTTGAAGACAAAACAGCCCATTTTTCCTCCAACATGGAATTCAAAAGACATAAATTATGACAAAAAATGCCATTTACGAAAACTGATAGAATGTTGTCATTCATTCCGAGGGCAATGGAATACCGTGGTGGGGAGGTTCTCCGCTTGTCATGGGTGGCATTGGCGAGACTGCCTCCTAACTAATGTGCATACCATTTGCTAACCAAGGAAGCTATACACGAAATAGTTATTGTCCACATAAGGCGTAGATTAATAAGTTTTATCAGCTGTAAAACCCATGAGGAAAATTGAGGAAAGGTGGAGCAAGCATATCCATTGGAGATTTTATTTTCACTTCAAAGCGGAACTGGAAATACTGGTCATTCAGTCGTTATAATTCAGTAAGACATTTCCATTTTTTTGCTCCCTAACCCTTAATACCATTGATCAACATAAATTAAAAAAAAACATAAATTTATAACCTGGAACCAAAAAAACTGCCCTGCAATTCACAGCCGTTTGTGACATGCAATTCCAAACCGCTATCTCCGTTGTGTGTAGAGGTGCTTTGTAACATCGGTCCTGAATGTCAGACTGTGTTGACTCGGTCAATGTTCCGTGCTCATCAAAGTTTGCTTTGGGGGTGGCCGTGGCCTGTTGCCTTTCTGCACATTTCCATTCGATGTTTAACATTTAAAGAACAGATGTTTTTCATTGAATGAGTCCACAGAGAGGCACAGATGAGCAACACTTCTATTTAATGGCACAGCAGGCTTGCGGGTGTGTGGATTACCACTGCACCTCATTCACTGTAACTTTGTTCTCTCTGTTCTCTTGATTATTTTGTACGAGAGGTGGTTTCCTATCCACATGGTATGAGATTGCAGGTCAGTCCACAAACAATAATCAAACAACGCCAAAGTAGAATAAAGCCCTGAGAAATGCTTGCAAATTAATGGGATGGTAAACAGGTGGAAGAGTCATTTGGAGAAGGATCGTGCCAGGTCGTGATGAACTCACTTTACAACAAGTGTAAAGGGGAAACAGGATGAGTAGCAGAGCAGCAAATAGGAGGGGACTGAAGCTTGGTGTTGCAGATATGAAAATGGAGTTATATTGGAAAAAGGTTGTTTGAAAAATATTTCCCTTGAAAAAATGGAAGCGTGAAATGTTGAAAACAGTGTCTCCACTGTCGTCGAAATCGGATTTTTGCATTCAGCAGTATTATTATTTTTATAATTTACTTCCATTTATTTGACAAAAATAATTGTCACACTTCAGATGACAGTGAAGATTTAATCACATCCCTGTGATTTTGTTGTCAAATGTTGTCCTGGCCAAGTAATAGTGACAGCTTTATTTCCTCAAAGGACTTTAATCAAATACAAGTTTTTTAAAAAAATGTTTTATTTTGATGTATGGTCAGATGGTCGCCATTCGGTTCGCTTTAATTCAATAATATTTCCTTAATTTAAATTAAATAACGATTCAATTCTGGATTGTTGTCCAGGGTCGTCAGTGCTATGTCATTGTCCAGTCTGATGTATTATTACTGCAGTAACAAATTTTCGGTGAGATGATGCATGATGAACACATGACAATTGACGGTCAGATTTAAAGGGACTCACCAGGGGGTTGGTTTGATTACTTCCTTCTCTTTAATGAAAAGACAAAGATTCACCTCTTCTTTCGCAGTCCTGCACTTATTGTAATGCATCTGTTGACAGTCAAGAACAATAATTTTATATTTGGACTGGGCGCCTGTTGAACATCACTCAAAGCCTGCTCTCACTTAACGCATTTATTAATTTTCAGAATAATCGGAGTTATTAGAAATTTTAATGCGTTCTTGATGATCTGCCTGAACTTGGATAAAGTCAACAAATAAAAAAATGCATTTGTGCAGGAACTTACATTCCGAAAATAATTTGAAAAATCCCTAAAAATTTTGACAGATTCAGTAACATGTTTTCTTCTAATGGTATAACGTATGACATTTATAACATAACACGACCACAGAAGTATAAAGCATCCAGAAATAGTGAACAGTAATATCATAGATTTCCTCCTACTTTCCATCTCTGGGTCATTGGAATTGTCTCCTTTTTGCTGACCCTTCAGTGCTCTACGTACTCGACTGGCTACTAACACATGCCTGACAATAAGAATGTTAAGCAACATAATTATAACAATTGGTAACAATGGGGTTAAAACCTTGTTAAACAGATCGAGTCCCCTCCATGCTGGTTTGGTCCAATAGCTTTCTTTTAATCTGCAGTTCATGGGCACATTGTCGATTACATACCAAGGTTCATATATAAAGTAGATGGGGATATTTTTTAAACTGAACAGAAGGCACGTTGTTACCAGAACCACAGTTGCCGTTTTCCCTGTGCAATAATTTGCTTTTAGTTTTGGGCAACAAACAGCCACAAAGCGATCAAAGGAGAAAAACACGGTGAACCAGACAGAAGAATCACTGATTGCATAACGCAGAGCAAACAAAAAACTGCACACAGGGGTAATATCCAGGAAAATGTCTTCAACAATGTATAAAGAAAATATCTGCTTCATGATTATGTTAGTTACAGTTGACAGAAGATCCATCGTTGCCATGGCGACCAGGTAACGACTTGTGCACTGAGAGACGCCACACTTACCAGAAGATAGGATCACAACCGCCAGTAAATTAACTGTGAGAGAGAAGAAACAGAAAATATGTTAGAAATTATTTTGTACGACGAAAAATACGGGAAGATGTTGACATGATAGTTTGAGTGGTTGTGCACAGATGCAAAATTTTAAATTCAAAAATGATCTTTCTGTATTCAGCTGGTTCGTGTTCTTAATGACATGGGAGCTGAAAGGTTTAATTACATGTTTTACAGAATTTGTCATTTAAAAAAAAATATTGCAAAGGTGATGACGGTTGTGCCATTATCGCAAGGCTACTTAACATGAAATTGAAGCTCATGTTGGGATGTGTTAAGCAACTTCCCGAATTTCGACAGCACATCTTGCAAATAGTACACAAATCTTGTCAGGAATTTCAATCATAGAGATCCGGGTTAATTGTGCACTCAGTGCAAATCAAGTAGGCAGTTTTCTACTGAATCTTTTTACGTGTTGTTGGAGCTTCACTCATCTAGCAAGTTGGTTGCATACATTGCATTCTTGTCTTAAGCGTTGTCGAAGCTGGAAACACTTCAGGATTCAAGAGATGATTCACATGTTGTAGTTATAGGTTCTGACTTGCTCTTGTAGTTATTATGTTTGTATCACGAAGCCAGTTGAGGTTCTGGACAATGGTCATCACGAGCATATTGATTGGGAAGGATAATAGAACAAGCGACGACTTTTGGGTCAGGGGAGGAATTTCAACGTTTTCTTTGAGTACATGAATTGATTTTGGAACCTGTTTTACTTTCCACATTTTCATTAGTTTTAATGTCATTTTTTTGCTGAGGTCGAACATCCAGCCTATTCCCAAAAGCTTCTTGTAGAGTTTAATCTAGGGATAATTAATTTATCGTTATGATGTTTGAACATCCAATTGAGTAGTATGTGTATTGAAATACAGTTCAGATTTTCAATTTTACACAGTAGACTGCAGTCAATGCATTCCCTGTCGCGTGCTTCAAACTAGTTCGTTTAATTAATACACAAAGTTAGAATCATTTACTCCCTTTATTAAGGAAACAAGCCTTTTGGGCCATCGAGTCCATACCGACATCCAAGCAACATCCCACCCAAACGCACCCTGTATCTGTAACCGTACATTTCTCATGGGTGTTCCACCTAGCCTGAAAATCCCTAGATACTGTGGGAATTTAACATGGCTGATCCACCTAAACTGCACATCTTTGGATTGTGGAAGAAAACTGAAAGCGCAACTAATTTTGATTTACCGAAAATAAATGTCACTCAAGTAACCTGATGAATGAATCTGAAATCCTTATTTCTCTTTGCATGACTATTACTGCTGCAAAACAGGATAATGAAAACTCCAAACGAGAAATTGTGATCAGGGTCGCTGTAGTCAGGGACACAACAATTGTGGGAACTTGCTGAAATCTGTCCTCTCCATAGAAAACAGGACAAATCCAACCTGGTCAATTATCGTCCTATCAGTCTACTGTCGATCATAAGTGAAGAGATGTAAGGTATAATCCACTATATTATCAAGCAGCAATTTCCAAAAACAACCTGCTCAGTGACGCCCAGCTTGTGTTCAACCAGCTTCTGAAATCGCGACACCCTTGGTTCAAACATGCACAGAGACATGAAACCGAGAGATTCGGTGTCAGTGACAGTGCTTCGTTTCCAGGTTGCATTCCACCACGTGTGGCATGAAGGAGCCCGAGCAAAACTGGAATCAGTGCATATCTGCTGGCACACCTCCTGTAGTTAGAGTCATACTGAATGCGTTGGAAGGTGATCGTGGTCGCTGGACGTCAGTCACATCAGCTCTAGGGATCTATGCAGTAGACCCTCAGGACTGTGTCCTCAGACCAGCTATGCTCAGCTGCTTCTTAATGACTTCTCCTCCATCATAAAGTCAAAACTGGGGATATTCACTGATGTTCAGAACTACTTGTGACTCCTCAGAACAATTCGCCAGACACATACACACCCTAAATCCTGTCTATTTAAAGTTCAGTACAAAATTCTGATGTAATGTATAAGACTGAAATAATTATCACAATTTCCAATGAGAATGCAATGCTGATTTACCAACTCATCAACCCCGGATCATGACGAGATTTATAACCTCGACTCTTTCATCAAGTTGATTCACTCCACTGCAAATCATAATCCACAGGAGACACTGGATATAGTGTAGTGGTCAGCGGTTCTCACAAATAATACGGAACAGGACTGAACCCAAAAATTAAAGGCATTGTTCACCAAGCAGCTCCGGGAGAACAACAGGACTGGCATCAACCCACAGAGTGGGAAATTGCACATTCAATTTGTGCACAAATTAGACATGAATAATTCATTCAATAATCAGTAAATTTATGAAAGTGAACATCGAATGTGTTGTCAGGTGCTATAAACTGACCACTGATTATCATTTTATATTATGTCAGCGTCCCTAAATTCCTGATGCACCACAAATATGTTCCGAACGGGCAAAAGAGCTGAACTCGTGAACTTTGATGAGCATAACGATAAACATTGCCGGAAGGACAACTAAGTGCTGATGTGCTGATGTCTTCCTCCAATTTTGCCGGAACTTGCTTTGACCTACCTTGCAGATGTCCGTGGTTCGTTTCAGACAGAGAATATATTTTATTGCTACAGAGGGAAATGTGCAAAAATTCCACAAACCCGGAATGGGGACATATTTGATCAGTTTACACAAACATTTCCTGGAGTTACGAGGAATGAGAGATGATCACACTGAAACGGGAAGAATATGGTGGTTAAAAAGGCGTACGTTGTGTTGGCTTTTATTAGCAGGGGGTTGAGTTCAATAGTGGTGAAGTAATGCTGTAGCTCCATCGATCCCAGCGAGTTTTGAAAAGATTTGTACCTAAGGTTGAGGAACAAATCTTAAGACTTTTCGCCACCATACTAGGTAGCATCTTCAGTGAACCTTCCAGCACAGCGAGCAAACTTACATCCAGATCCATAGAGTCCTAGGTAGACCACACTTGCAGTATTGTCTTCAGTTCTGGTGCCATTATTATATAATTTTATTATAAGGATTTGGAAACTTTGGTTATTTTGAGATGAGTTTTACCAGGATGCAGTCTGTACTGGAGGCCATGTGTTATGGAGAAAGATTGACAGAGCTCGGGGCTTTTCTCATTTGAGCGAAGAAGGATGAGGCGTGATTTGATAGAGGTGGAGAAGATTTTGAGAGGAACAGGTAGAGTTAATGGCCAGACACATTCTTTCCTATTGCCCAAACAGCTATCAAGAAGGTTTGAAATTTTAAGGTGATTGAAGGAATTTTTTGGGGAGCCATCAGAGGAAGAGAGGTGGTGTGTGGACTGTGTTAACCGTGGAGTTAGTCGAGTCAGACACATTACAAACCTATGCGACACTTGCATGAGCATTTGGATGATAGCTAAATGAAAAGTATGTCGGTTAATTTGACGTTTCATAAGGATAAAATCTCGGCGCAAAAGCAAGGGTCGAAGGAACTGTCCTAAGCTGTCCTGTTCTATGTTCGACATTCTATGTAAAACTTCAGATGACAAATATGCTAGACACCAGTACAATGTTCCCTTTTGTTGTGAGTCTAGAAGAGTGAACTTTATAAAAATCATGGATATGGTAGTTGAATCCATGATGAGAGTTTACAAGTGTGTTGTGAGTTTTGAATTTGCAACAACTATGCTTTGAAACACCAGTCTTGGTGCATGTCTATCTTTGAGATTGTCTTTTATGTTAAAGAATGCAGAGTTGGGATGATGATTGATAAAATATATAAACGTTTTTGACTGATATAAGTTATATTCAAAGACTGTGCAAACTCTACAGGTTCACTGGCCTGTGCCGATTGCTGTATATTTGGGAATCTCAAACCCAGCCAAAGATCAATCATGTGAATAATCGAACGCCAAAACCGAATTCTGCTGTACACATTTAAGACCTTCGTCTCTAAAACTCAGCAAAGTGTTCTTCACTTCTGGTTTCTGCCTGCTATTCAATCCGTGAAAGTAGTATCCCGAAAGGCATTCACAGCATAAATACTGAGAGGGACTGAGAGGTTAGGATCATATGCCGTGGAATTATGATAAAGTGGCGCTAATTTAAAGATCAGAAGGAAATACTTCTCTCAGAGCGGCGGAGATTTTCAAACTCTTTGCCACCGAGGTATGCCAGCGGATTCTTGTATATTTAAGGCTGAGAAATAAATTATTGGTCAATAGATGAAACAGACATTGAAAAGGTGGCATGGTGAATGTCGAATCAGCTATGATCTTGCTGAATTAGCGAGTGCATAAGCTCTACCTACTCTACTATATACATTATGGCAAACTTTGCAAAGCATTATATCCTCTTTCTGTGGGGAAATCGCATTTATGTAATCGTAAAGAATCGAAGACCTATGCAGGAGAGTTTTAAATATTCCCCTTTAAACAATCTGACATATCGAGAATAACTAACTTGTAAACTTTAATCCCTTTGATGTTTTCTGATAATCCTTTCAGCACATCTAGTGAAAAGAAACCTCTGGCATTTTTTTTATTTCCACCAATCCGAAGTTTCCGATTTTCGACGCCCTTACTTATTCACAGAGTCTTTACATCTGGAATATTGGAGCATCGGGACAAGAATATATTCAGCAACGAAACAAATAATGACTGTGTCTAACCAGCATAGTTGAAGAAGTACACTTTGAAGAGAGAGCAACGTCGGTTTGAAAGAATGGTATCTCGAGTTAATCATTTAAATTATAAAGAGAGATTATACAAATTAGACTTGTTTTGACAAGACCTACAAAGGCTATCGGTTATTTGTTCGAAAGCTTCAGGGTATTGATAGGGAAAGGCAGTGTAAATAAGGGGAAATTGTTAGTACTTGTGTAGGTTCGATAACTACAGGGCGTTTTCTTCCAGACCAGCTGAGTTCCTCTTGCAAGTTCTGCTTTGGTTTATTTCGTCTTGCACTGTGTCCGATCGTCAGCATCTGCAGTTCTGTGATTCATTCTATAGTTGGTGGGATTTTGTTGTTACTTTTCTCAGGCAAAGTTTATTTTGGTATCACTTTCTCTCATTACGAAGGTACATATTGACGGACTTATTGAATACTGCAGTCCATGAGATATATGAACTATATTAGCACCCGTTGGGGTGCTCAGCAAAACAGTCAATGATGTTGCGCCTGGAAGGTGTATCGTCTGGGGATGAACCGATATTCAGTGGTGCAGCAATGCATTTTAAGACTTCGTGTTTCCATCTTGTCAGTTTAGAATTTAGTTCTAAGAATTCTGTCTGAATTTGTTTTATTTTTGCTGCCAGAACTTTAGAAGGTGCACTCTGCCACCATCCTTTAATCGCGAAATAATAAGGCAGATTGTTGAATTTGATAGAGGAGATGCCAATTATTCACATTTCCATGTCTTCCTGATAGAATTTGCGCTGTTGAATTCCACTTACCGAGAAAGTTAGGGGTTATCAACACATGTTGCTAATTTAAGATTTCATGATTTTGAACATGATTTGTGGAATCGGAAGATTTAAAGCTTGAATGGATATGGGATTCTGAGGCAGTTTTTTTCTCATTACGTGCTAAACATCAGCGTTTGACCTGTCCTGAAATATTGTTGATACATGCTTAGCACCAGAGCGATAATTACAGAACTATTGTGGAACATTTCCCCGTAAACAATCTGACATATCGAGAATAACTAACTTGTAAACTTTAATCCCTTTGATGTTTTCTGATAATCCTTTCAGCACATCTAGTGAAAAGAAACCACTGGCATTTTTTTTATTTCCACCAATCCGAAGTTTCCGATTTTCGACGCCCTTACTTATTCATAGAGTCTTTATATCTGGAATATTGGAGCATCGGGACAAGAATATATACAGCAACGAAACAAATAATGACTGTGTCTAACCAGCATAGTTGAAGAAGTACACTTTGAAGAGAGAGCAACGTCGGTTTGAAAGAATGGTATCTCGAGTTAATCATTTAAATTATAAAGAGAGATTATACAAATTAGACTTGTTTTGACAAGACCTACAAAGGCTATCGGTTATTTGTTCGAAAGCTTCAGGGTATTGACAGGGAAAGGCAGTGTAAAAAAGGGGAAATTGTTAGTACTTGTGTAGGTTCGATAACTACAGGGCGTTTTCTTCCAGACCAGCTGAGTTCCTCTTGCAAGTTCTGCTTTGGTTTATTTCGTCTTGCACTGTGTCCGATCGTCAGCATCTGCAGTTCTGTGATTCATTCTATAGTTGGTGGGATTTTGTTGTTACTTTTCTCAGGCAAAGTTTATTTTGGTATCACTTTCTCTCATTACGAAGGTACATATTGACGGACTTATTGAATACTGCAGTCCATGAGATATATGAACTATATTAGCACCCGTTGGGGTGCTCAGCAAAACAGTCAATGATGTTGCGCCTGGAAGGTGTATCGTCTGGGGATGAACCGATATTCAGTGGTGCAGCAATGCATTTTAAGTCTTCGTGTTTCCATCTTGTCAGTTTAGAATTTAGTTCTAAGAATTCTGTCTGAATTTGTTTTATTTTTGCTGCCAGAACTTTAGAAGGTGCACTCTGCCACCATCCTTTAATCGCGAAATAATAAGGCAGATTGTTGAATTTGATAGAGGAGATGCCAATTATTCACATTTTCATGTCTTCCTGATAGAATTTGCGCTGTTGAATTCCACTTACCGAGAAAGTTAGGGGTTATCAACACATGTTGCTTATTTAAGATTTCCTGATTTTGAACATGATTTGTGGAATCGGAAGATTTAAAGCTTGAATGGATATGGGATTCTGAGGCATTTTTTTCTCATTACGTGCTAAACATCAGCGTTTGACCTGTCCTGAAATATTGTTGATACATGCTTAGCACCAGAGCGATAATTACAGAACTATTGTGGAACATTTCCCCGTTAAACAATCTGACATATCGAGAATAACTAACTTGTAAACTTTAATCCCTTTGAAGTTTTCTGAATATCCTTTCAGCACATCTGGTGAAAAGAAACCTCCGGCATTTTTTTTTATTTCCAGGTCGCGGTCATTAATGACAAGTACCTTCAATGGTTCTTTGATGTCACAAGAATTGACTCAACTTCTCTAAAGTGGTACTACTGTGGTACTACTCTCAGAAGCCCGTTTAAATTAGGCACTGAGCGGACACTTCTTCCTGAAGATGTTTTCAAATCAATCAAACTCGTCTTTTGTAACGTTGTTCCTTTCAGGACTGTCTACTTAGAAAGGGTCAACTGGAGAGCTTCTGGATACTGAGATTTGTTCCAATGTTAATCACAACGCGAGGCTTGTTTGTGGCAGGATTGAAGATTTTCAAAGTCACAATTTAGTTGTGAGACTACTTAACGTTGTTTGTTATATGCTGCTGATTTATTTATTTCCAGGAGGCATGTGTTCAAAATTATGGGATTGTACGTGTTGTTGAAATATGCAATATACTTTCGCGTCAAATGATCTCATGATGCCTCAGTAATGGTATTACGGAATATAGTCTTGTCCACGGATATCAATACATAATCCCTGCTAAATCCTGAGGTAACAGAATGTGGTTGAATCTGCTGTTGAAACTGCTTCCAGCCACAGCATCAATAAGGTTCCCAGTTTCGATCTGTCAGATTAATTCACATTTTATGCCCAGATATCTATGCACAGTGTTTGGAACATAAAGGGAAACAGGACAATGTACACTAAAATTGAGAAGTACTCAGAGTTGCAACATTCAGAGGACAGAAATTAATTGTCCTCGTGAAAATGTGATTTGAAAGCTGTCGTTCTGGTACCCGGTATTCAAGTATTGCCAAATCCGGTTGCACTTCTGCTTGACCAGTTCAAACACAGTAAAAACACAGAGCACGTTTACTACCATTACCCAGCATTTCCTCACTGAAATCGCTATCTGTGTTGAGACGGTAAAGCAGCCTGAGTAATGTTTGATTGTTAAAGTTATGTAAAGGAATGCCTTCGGAAAAAAAGGTTACATTCTAACTCATGATCTCCAGTCCAATGCTGCACCTCAGTGTAGCATATGGATCAGTGTAGAAGAAGTTATCATCTCAAGTGGACTTACACAATTTCAATGATTGAAGTGACTTACCCGGAAGACCGATGGCACCAAGTATCGTGTATGATATTTTCTTCACACTGTGCCTTAAAGGAGTCATTTTCCAAGTCAAGTGAAGCTTTCACTGCGGCCAATCGCTCTATCATAAAATCTGAACTAATGCACACATGAAGCCATTATTTATATGTTACGTGATATCCATCGGGATTTTGAACTTGCAGAATGTTTTCAAGTTCATTTTTAAAAATCAACAAGAAGATTACAGCAATGAATTTATTGTCAGTCCCAAGAGAACTTTATTCTCTGAGATTTATTTGCAAAAATAAATGACAATGATAAAATAAATGAAAAAAAATGCAAGTTGCCTTCTTTCAGAACATGAATTGCTCACCAGAAAGAGAAAAAAAAAACATTCAAACTTTAATTTTGTAATGTTTTCACTTGATACTGTCATTCATTACGGCAAATGCAACTATTACAGAAAATCTTTCTGAGTCTTCTTACTGATCAATTGCTTCCACCTTCTTCTGCTAGACATATTCCATCTCCGAAACAAGCAATTTTTCTGAACATACGAAACTGAATGTTTACACAAAAGTATCAACAATAAAAAAAAAATGCAGCACAACAAAGTGGAAGAAGCTAACAACCTTGCAACCACCTCCAATTCATAAATGCCGAATAGACATAATTGGCAAACAGGCAACAAATTGCGAGTGGGGATGAGAAGGCAATTTTCAGTTTGAGGAATGGTAACTAGTGGGTATCTACAGTGGGTAATGCTGAGAGAGCAAAGGCTTGCGATAGGACAGGATGCTGTGGGGAGAACAATAAGAATTAGCCACGTTGAAGCTGTCCCCTTATTCTAAAGTAGATGGGCAGCAAGTCAGGCAGCATCAGGTGATAGAGAAGTCGGTGTTTCGCGTGTAACCGTTCTTCATGAAACCCACCTTTGTAAAACTTCATGGCTGATTCGACATTCCTCAAATCTACTTTCCTTCCCTTTAACAGTAAGCTTTCATTCACCTTTAGATCAAGAATCTATCGACCACGGCCTTAACGATAGACATAGACTTTATGTCCACTATTCTTGTGACTTGAATAACTCACAAACATCTGAGGCATAGATTTCATGCTCTTCTCCATCTTCATGTAGCGCTCCTAATCCTTGAACAAAGCTTTCTTGTCCTCCACTCTCCTGTGGGACGAAACAGCTGCTCGGCATTTTATCTATCAAGCTCCTGTAGAATTATTTACTAAATTCGTCGAAATTTCAATGAGTAGAGTTGTAAACTGTTCCGTCTACGCTCGTCAGACAATCTTTCCATGACTATAATCATTGGAATGAACATCATTTGAACTGCTGCAGTGAAATGATATTTTTCCTTGAGTGTGCGGACGAAAACTTGTGACAATATATCAGCTGTGGTAACACCAACATTTTGAAACTTCGATGTTGTCTTCTCTAATTGCTTCCTCGGAACCCCTTAAAAAAGTTTTAGTCAAGAAAAATACCTATAGCCTTTTTAATGACACTGTGCAAGATTTCAGTGTACCATGCACAAGTACCTTCAATTCCCTTTGTATCAGCTATGCACATCCATTTCGAACAAGATCACAGCCACTGAAGTTTAGATTAGATTATATTACAGAGTGGAAACAGGCCGTTCGGGCCAACACGCCCACACTGACCCGCCGAAGCGCAACACACCCATACCCCTACATTTACCCCTTACCGAACACTACGAGCAATTTAGCATGGCTAATTCACCTAACCTGCACATCTTTGGACTATGGGAGGAAACCTGAGCACCCGGAGGAAACCCACGCAGACACTGGGAGAACCAAATCTTCCGAATCCCACGCCCTTGGTACTTCAGTGATGTTTGTTGCTTTTATTACAAAGAATACATTTTTGAAGAATCGTGGTGTTCTATGTTTGATTGTTTCAGGTTTCAAAATACACAATGCTTTGCGTTTGTATTTTTTGTATGTGCTTAGGAACTTTTGTCGTTCATTGGACTTGTGTCTGATGCAAGGAATTTATTGTTCCTTCGGACTTAAATAGGTCACCTCAATATTTGATACATTTCCTCCTGAAGATGCCAGGGGAATGACATAATTCCTCAGTTACTTATGTGTCTCTGCAAGAGTTTGAATTTCCACGGTCGCAGGTGAGACTGAAGTTAACCGAAATGAGATGAAAGATGAATACCGATGAGTCATTGGTTGATGAATATTTTACTAATTTTCATCTCACGTAAGTGCTATGTTGTGAGTTATTATAACGTTAATCTTTTGGGGAAAAAAGAAACAAGTTAACACACAACCAGAGTGATACTTTTTAGAATTATTGTACATAATAAACCGAGAACACAAACATCCCACAATTATAACAGAAGGACAAGCTGCATCTTCTTATTAAACTGAAACCAATCTGTTTTCTGGCAATCTCGTACGAAATCGTCTATCAAGGAGCACAAATTGCAGCCACAAGCTGATAACAGGCATGTACTGGAAAGGACGAACGTTGCTTGCAAACGTTGCTCCCAAAGATAGCATGTCTCCTGTATTGAATTAGTCTGATTATGCCTGCAGTTGGTGCAGGGGAATGTCATTGTGGGTGAGGGGGTGTTGACATGAATAGGAGAAAAGATACGTGGGGCTTGAAAACACCTGCTAGTTTTTGGCACAGGATTTGACAACAGTGACAGTTGTAGCGTGGAAGAGTGAAAACACAACAACATTATACTACAAAGAATATATTTAGAGCTGGGGAAAGTGGAAACATGATGCCAGTAGTCCGCTCAGTGAGACAGACAATGCCCTTTTTCCTGCAGTGCATGAGTCCACCAACTTCTATTGATGGTCAGTGTCAGGGTTTGTAACGTTTGCTTCACTTTTGAGAGTATGCTGATTTTGCTGCAGCACAACGCCAGTTCAATTCCAGCTTCGGTCGGTTGTCTCGGCGGAGTTTGGACATTTTCCCTGGGTCTGCAACGGTTTTCTTCGGGTGCTTCAGTTTCCTCCTACAATCCAAAGATGTGCTTGTCTGTTCAATTGGCTATAGGCAATTTATTTGGCCAGTTGAACAGACATGCACATCTTTGGATTAAGGAATACAAGGAAGCGTCATTAAGAGAAAACGTTGCTAAAATTCGGCGGAGTTGCAATATATTCTTTCATAATGTAACGGGAAGAAGGTGCACAAGAAAAGTTAACGTTCACTAATTATCAGTCGCACGAACTTTGCATGGATGTTGGAGGAGATTAATATTTTTTTAAGCAGTTAAACATTTGTTATTACTCGGGAGAAAAACAATATTGATAAAAAAAGTGTTAATGTAACCAGTGAGGAGGTATTGAATGGTTGACGGGATATGATGTGACCAATCTTCATGAGTGAGTTAGGTATATCTGAATCTTTTTGCGAGGCAAGGGAGGAAATTAAATGGATTAGGGCACATAGTTTAAACTCCTCTCTGGCCACAGAGAAAACTTTGGGGGAATGGAAGAAATTGAATCGTCTGATGTGGTTAACCCAGGAATTTACTCTCGACTGACACTCGGGTCAGAAACATGGGATATACTAGATACAATTCTAAAGACAAGGCTCGAAATTTCAACGTGGAGTTGTCACACTGACTTTTTCAATATGACAGGAAACATCGTAAAATTGGTAGTTTTTTGAGAAAGTGATCTGTTGCCCCTTTTATGCCATGGAGTCCTTCACATTACCCCTTGGAGAGTGATCTCAGCAGGCTGACACGCTGGTGTGACAATGCCCCTCTTGCTGCGCCTGTGTTGGCCCAATTCAGAAAAGGTGAACCCGACACCCACCATTCATGCTTTGTGAACATTAACTCCAGTGCCTGGCCAAGTGCTCCCGAGTTCTGGATGTGATATTGAGTGCAGAAATCGCAAGACTAACTCTCGAAAAATGCGCTCTTCGTGATCTGGTCATTTTCTTTCCAGGGCAGAACCACTTTGATCTTCCCAATGATCGCCAATGCCTTGGCCATCCTTGGAACAATTGTGTTCATTCAGCAGATCGCAAGAGTGCATTAAAATCCAAACAGCGGTTTGTGAGAGAAAACGTCGGCCGTCACCATCAGGAAGAGAAATTACACTCTGCAGAATCAGGACCTCGCAGCACCAGAGAGCAACGCATCTCCAATCACGGGATGAGTCGCCATGTATTCTGCCCATCCCGTGTCATGGAAACTCTTAAGTAGCGTTGTGGTCTTCGGCTGCCGATATTGCACACTTTTTTGGCGACATGCTGGAAACATCCTGCTCCCTGGGATGGTTTTTCTGGTTTACTTCAAAAAGCGAAGGGTGACCCACTCTTAGGAGATGAGCAGGGCCTCCAGTGCATTGCATTTTTTCACTTAATCTGGACGTTTAACATCCTTTCGGCCTCGCCATGCCAACCTCCCCAACCAGCCCCCTCCATTATTGCACAAATGCTGCCCTGTTATCTCATCACGTCAATTCTAGTGATACGCCATCTCGATAAGAAGCGTTAGTTTGCTTTCACACCACGGATGCTGCCTGAACCGTTGTTTTCCCGAGCACGTTTTTCTTTTTAGTAGACATTCCAGCATCTGCACCGATCTGCTCCTGCTAGGTTGCTGCGTGTTCTGCACAAGTAGCCCATGCAGTGCTCTGTGATTGGTCTCTGTTCAGATAAATGCTCTTCCTTTTTTCTTTCTTCCAAACTGAATAGTTTATAACGTTCCTAGGTCATTCTCAAATTGCCACCATTTTGCTCTCTAAACTCCGACTAACAATTTGTAAACTGTTTGTAATGGTCTCGCAATTGTTGTTGTCTAAATATTTTATAAACATACCTTTTCTTCCCCCCTCACGTCACTTCTGCACATTGTAAACTGTTTTGATCCCAGCATGGAGCACCCTGGAGCTCCAATTGCCATGGGGAGCTAATCTGACAAATAGGGCTACTCCTCACTTGTTATTTCTTGCCCAGTATGTCTTCCAAATTCCATATGTCTTCCAAAAAAGAAATAATAGCACAGTGGTCTTGTATTATGTGTCGTAACCTTTAATTAAATATCTTATCGACCGCCGTTGAGCATTCCAAAATAACTCATCTCTTGTTTCCCCTTTGCCCACTCTGGTTGGAATTCCTCAGAATAGTCTCAGACAAGTCAGACAATCTGACATTCATGACATGATGTTGACTTTCCCTTACTATGCTATGATAGTTTTTGAATTCTTATACTCTTGCAATCTGAACAATTTAGATTAGATTAGATTAGATTAGATTAGATTAGATTAGATTACTTACAGTGTGGAAACAGGCCCTTCGGCCCAACAGTTCCACACCAACCCGCCGAAGCGCAACCCACCCAGAACCATTCCCCGACATTTACCTCTTCACCTAACGCTACGGGCAATTTAGCATGGCCACTTCACCTAACCTGCACATTTTTGGACTGTGGGAGGATACAGGAGCACCCGCAGGAAACCCACGCAGACACAGGGAGAATGTGCAAACTCCACACAGACAAGGACTGTGACACAATTGTTTACATTACTTTGGTAATGATAGATGGTAGCTTAATTGGCCAACGAATACATTCCTGTTTTAAATACTGGCGCCAGAGTGTCAGTTTTCTAAGCTCCCATTGCTTCGACAGAGTCCAAGTATTATTTCCACGCTTTCCTTCTGGAAATACCCACCGATTCATTAAATATTTCTGTGACTACTACTTTTGTGGTCCTATGATGTAATCCATCCAGGCGACGATACTTTTCTGACTTCTACTTCGTTAGTTCATCTAATGCATCTTCTCTCCTCATAATATGTGATACCTCCTCTGTCTCATGTAGTTTTAAAGGTATTTTTGAAGTGCTTTCAATCATTCCGACAGAAGCAGAGTATTTGCACACTTGCTGCATCATTTCATCCCCGTCTTCAGAGTTGTCAATTTTTCTTTCAACTTTCGACTCTCATTCACTTCATTAAAGCTGTATTTGGCTATTTGTGCAAGCTGATTTTTGCTGGCTTCCTTGTTTGCAGCCATTTTCGTCAGTCCCGGCGTTGCGCTCGCCTAATTTGGCACCTTGCCTTGGGTGGCCCTAGTGTGCTAAACTATTATGTAACAATGACATTACTTCTAAATATATCACATAAGACATTAACTGCTCATCTGTAGAATGTGCAACTCAGTGAGACGTTAATAACGGGCGAATGTAATAATTGGACTGTGCATTTGCGTAAGGTCTGAGAATCTCGTTATGTATAATCTTGGCAAGGCCTCGGACCCTACCATGTGTCTGCTCACGAAATCCATGTGGAGACTATCTTGCGGTTCTATGTCTGATTTAGCAACTGTTGCTCGGCCTATATAAATCCGTGGTGTTCTGGAGTACTTTGGGAAGAATAGGACCGTAACAAGGAAAATGGTGCTCCCCATGATATCATGCATTAAGGTGCGTCACAGCAGAAGGTCTGAGTCCAGAGATTCTCTTCAACGCTTACATATCACCGAAAATCTTTCATCCTTACGAGGACAGAGAGTTTTTTTTGGTGAGAGCCATGAATAATGTTCTTATGGGTCTGTTCCTGCTGCCTTGCTGTCATTCCTGATAATCGATACGTTCAGCATGCTTTCGCCTATATTATCCATATTTCAGAGTAATTAGCTTCATTTAACTTAAATACATTTGTTTAAGATTCGAATTTCGTACTTCTAACTGAATATTGATTTTTTTATGTTGTGATCACTAATTGAGAGGGAATCTTCTTCTCGAAAGCAATGTATTAAATCTGCCTCATTGTCCATTACCAAACCCAGGACAGGCTATTCTTTGTTTGCTTCCTCGGTATGTTGCTCCATGAAAACATTCCTAATGCATTCGATGAATTCATTCTCATAGCTGTCCGAACGATTGAATAAACCAATCAACATGGAAATTCAGACATCCAAAATTATTGCTCAATTATATTATATGGGTGCAGCACTGTTTTTTCAAACTCCTGTGTTCTGGGTTTTCACATGTTTGTCGATCCTCTAGCATACCACTGACAAAAAACACGGACGTGATTCTTCCTCACGCTAAACCATAGCCTCAAGGAGGGATACTCCTGTAACTTAATCTTCCAGTCATTCCACAACCAACGAAACAATCCCTGTAAACATCCATCGTCCAGCAGTAGATGGTTCAAATGTCAGTAGGCAGACTCGGTCTCAGCAAACAACGAGATGACGCCTGCCCACACCAGGCAGTGAGCCATATCCGCTACCTCTTGCATGCTGTTTAATGGAACACAGGAAACTTATAGCCATGAAATGTACTGCTCTTGATCCTCGACGCTCCAACGCCAGACCTCAGAAAATCAAATGTGAAGGAGTCAGGATAGGTATCTTGCCAGCAGTCCACCAGGTTGAAGTATGTGACGCAATCCATCATGACCATGGCAAACAGAGAACAGATTGGACACCGTGACGTCAATCTGCTACTCGAAGATGTATTTAAAATCCCTTCCCACTGGATAACATGAGCATTTCTCCATGGAACCGAGGTTAGTGGACAGTTCTTCAAAGAAGCATATCTGCCTTGGCCTGAATACAAGAGATAGCAGTTTAAGATGAATCGAATGGCATTGCACCAGCGAGTTTACATTCAAGATGTCTAGCTGAAAATGTGGGACCAACTATGCAATCACTCCGTGCGAATTGTTGATGACGTGATTTCGTAAGCTAGCAGACATGTGTGACAGAATATCATGAAGCTCGTGTTTATCTGCTTTAAACTGCCACTCGTCAACTCATTCGCCCAGTTGGCCAAGATACCGTTGTTCTCTTAAGATAATCTTCATCGCTGTTCAATAATACGTCATTTTTTTGTTTCACCTGTAAAGTTTCAATGAAGCAGTAACATCTTGTGGCCGTATACTAAATACGGGAAGTCTATAAGTAGTCTTTGTCTCCACAGTTTAGAAAATATGCCTTTTTTAATTGCAGGTAGATCACAGAGAGTGCACTCGAATCATCTTCGGTGTGAAGAGATTGTTATATGAGCAAAGCTTATACAGTTTGGGACTCTGCTCGTTTTAATTTGGAAGATTAAGACTGGGCTCTTTAAATATATGGGTAACAGAAATAATACAATAACGTTTGCAGTCTTGGGAATTCAAAGAACAAATAGCATAGTCCCAAAATTAAGTGACACAATTTTTACACTGAGGTGAATAGGTATTTTTCTCTCTCTGAGGTTTCTGAGACTTTGGAATTCGTTGGAACAGAAAGCTTTAGGGGCGGGATCTTTGTCTACGATTAAGACTTAGAAATATCGATTCTTTGTCAGTAGAGGAATAGTCATGACTGAGAAAACGCGCGCAACTAGTTAGGATGAATGTGAGAACAACAATAATCCTTTTGAACCGTTGAGCAAATTCGAAGGCAGAATACTCTATTACTTTAACGAATACCTACTGTATAATTAAGATCTTCTTAAATCAGGAAATGCATGTATAATAAGATAAAGAGTCATCTGTTGTGGAGTCAGTCTTCTGTGATTTACGAGGTTAACAGTTAGACAGACATAATCTAGTACTTTGACGCAAAAGAACAATTATATGGTTGCGTTCAGTTAAATGTGATACTTACCACATGAAACGATAACTAAATATTTTGTGAAGGTACCTGTTGCGGTTGCAAAAGCACAAGGCTAAGCCTGGATGAAGGAGACGCGACCCATAAAGTGGGAAATTGCTCGTCAGATATAGTGCAAATGACACTTTCACGGAAGGAAGGAGTGACAGACTGCTACAGAAGCGAAACAGCAACTTCGGGCCAACTTGTTCATGGCGACCACGTTTTCTGAGCTGAACTAGCCCCATATGCATGTTTTGGATTTTATTCCACGAAGCATTTCCTATCCATGCACCTGCTCAAATCTCTTTTAACCGGGGCAATATACGAGGTCAAGAATGTGACCTCTTTGCCTCCTATTTCACAGGATCAACGAACCAGCCTATCCAGCCTTTCCTTATCACTCAAAACTTCCAATCTTGGAAAATGCCCTCGAAGTCTTTTTGCATCCATGCCAATCTAACAGCAATTTACTTATAACTTTTAATCACCCAAACACGATATGCCTTCTGAACACCTGAACTTAATGCTCTAAAGCAATGAGTATCAAACGCCTTCGTCACTATCTGTCTACCCGTGATGCTAAGAAAAAAGGAACTGTACACTTGCACCCCTCAGTCTCTGTGTTGCACAATGTGTTATCATTGACTGCATCAGTCCTGCCGTGGTTTGCCTGACCAAGGAGAATCAACTGGAAGTTATCTGTTTTAAACTGCCACTCGTCAACATACTCACCAAGTTGGTCAAGATCCCATTGTACTCTTAAGATAATCTTCTTCACTGTTCAATCAATCACTATTTTATGTTTTATCCGCGAAGTTACTAACCATTCCTCCAACCCATTCTTCCAAATCAGTCACATAAAGTAGGAACAACAGTAGACCCAGTAGCAATACGAGCAACACTTTGATATTCACAGGCTTCCAGTCTGAACAACTAGCCTCTCACCCTACTCTCGACTACCGTCATGTCAAACTTGTGTCCAAATATCCAACTCTCCTTAGATCCCATATGATCTCATTTTATAAACAGTGCATTCATGCCGAACCTTGTTAAAAGCTTTCTGAGCGTCCATGTAGGCAAGTCTACTGCTCTGCCTTTATATATCTTATTGAGAACCTCCGACAAAAGTCAATAAATTTTATGAGATACAATTTTCAATGCACAACGATATGCTGACCATTCATAATCAGTCCTTGACTTTTCAAGTGCAGATAATCTAATCTGAGTAAGATTAGGGCCAATCAAAGACAGAAGTGGAAAGTTGCATGTGGAATCTGAGGACACAGGAGAAGTGATTAATGGATACTTTTCGTCAGTATTCACACTAGAAAAGGGCAATATTAGTGAGAATATGGAAATGCAGTCTACTAGATCAGATGGAATTACGGTTGACAAAGAAGAGATTTCAGCAATTTTGGAAGATCTGGAAGTAGATACCACCGTGAGCCGGATCAGATTTATTCGCGGATTCTGTGGGAAGCCAGGGAGGAAATTACAGAGCTTTTGTTTTTGATCATTATGTCATCATTATCATCCTCCCACAACACTCGAGAATGGCAAATGCTATTAACTTGTTTCAGAAGGGAGTCGAAACAACCCTGGTGATTAAAGACCACCGAGTCTTTCTTTAGTAATGGTTAAGGTTCTGGAAAAGGGTAAAATATACTGGATTAATAATCATTTGGAAAGGATTATTTTAGTTAAAATAGTTAACACTATTGTAAAGAGTTGATTGTGCCTAACTAACCGTATTGAGTTCTTTGAGAAGTTGACAAAACAGGTGGATGCAGGTAAAGCAGTTGATGTAATGTATTTTGACTTCAGTAAGGCGTTTGATAAGGTTCCATTCGGTAGGCCAATATACAATACAGAAAATATGGGTGACTTATGGGTTTGGATCGCAAATTGACTAGCTGAAAGAAGACAGACGGTGGTGATTGACTGGAAATTCCATCCTGGAGTTCAGTTACCAGTGGTCTGCTGTAGGGATCTGTTTTGGGGCGACTACAGTTTGGCATTTTTAACGGTGATCTGGATGTGGGCGTAGAAGGATGGGTTAGTTAATTTGCAGAATGCCCTGAGGTAAGAAGAAATGTGGATACTGCCAAATGATGCTGTGTGTTCCTGAGGGAGACAGATAAAATGCATAGCTGGGCTCAGAATCGGCAAATGGAGTTTAATGCAGAAAGTGAGAGTTAGTTCACTTTGGAAGAAGTAACAACAATGCAGAGTGCTGGGCTAATGGTACATTTCTTGGCAGTGTAGATGAAAAGGGAGATCTCGGTGTCCAGCTGCATAAATCCTGGAAAGTTGTCACCCAGGTTAATACGATTGTGAAGAAGACATTTAGTGCTTTGGCGGTTGTTAATATGGGGCTTGCGTTTTGGAGCCATGACATCAGACCTCAGCTGTACAAGACATTTGTAAGGCCGCAACTGGACTATTAGGTAAAAACATTGCCTGCAGATGCTGGAAACCAGATTCTGGATCAGTGGTTCTGGAAGAGCATAGCAGTTCAGGCAGCATCCGAGGAGCAGTAGTTCTGATGAACGTATTATGGACAGGATGGGGAAGTTTTGGAAAGGGTTCAGACGGCGGATGATGGCGGAAATGACGGCGGATGATGCGCTGTACATGGAGATTGGTGGGGTGGTAGGTGAGGACCAGAGGAGAGTTACTAGGATATTGCTTGGTATGGAAGGAATGTCTTACGAGGAAAGGCTATTGGAACTGAGGATATTTTCGTGTGTAGAGAAGAAGGTTGAGGGGTGACTTAATAGAGATGTATAAAATAATCAGAGGGTTCGATACGAATCATAACGAGAGCCTTTGTCCTCGAGTGCTGGAAGGTTGCACGAGGGAACAGAGCTTCAAATTAAGGGGTGATAAATTTAGGACAGATTTCCGGCTCGATTCCTTAGGTTGGGGCGTGGAAAGCCGGCCTGCAACAGTAGTAGACTCGCCGACGTTCAGGTTATTTAAATGGGCAAAGAACATCCCCTTCCTCGACCTTTCTATTTCTATCTCAGACGACCGAATCAACACGGACGTCTACTACAAACCTACCGACTCCCACAGCTACCTGGACTACACCTCCTCCCACCCTGCCCCCTGTAGAAACGCCATCCCATTCTCCCAATTCCATCGACTCCGCCGCATCTGCTCCCAGGAGGACCAGTTCCAAAAACATACAACCCAGATGGCCTCCTTCTTCAAGGACCGCAATTTCCCCAGACGTTGTGGACGATGCCCTCCACCGCATCTCTTCCACTTCCCGCTCCTCCGCCCTTGAGCCCCGCCCCTCCAACCGCCACCAGGACAGAACCCCACTGGTCCTCACCTACCACCCCACCAATCTCCATGTACAGCGCATCATCCGTCGTCATTTCCGCCACCTCCAAACGGACCCCACCACCAAGGATATATTTCCCTCCCCTCCCCTACCAGTATTCCATAAAGACCACTCCCTCCGTGACTCCCTCGTCAGATCCACATCCCCCACCAACCCAACCTCCACTCACGGCACCTTCCCCTGCAACCGCAGGAGGTGAAAGACTTGCGCCCACACCTCCCCCCTCACCTCCCTCCAAAGCCGTAAAGGAAACTTCCATGTCCGCCACAGATTCACCTGCACCTCCACACACATCATCTATTGCATCCTCTGCACCCGATGTGGCTTCCTCTATATTGGGGAGACGGGCCGGCTACTTGTGGAGCGTTTCAGAGAACACCTCTGGGACACCCGGACCAACCAACCCAACCACCCTGTGGCTCAACACTTCAATTCCCCCTCCCACTCCACCAAAGATATGCAGGTCTTTGGACTCCTACATCGCCAGACCACAACAACACGACGGTGGGAGGAAGAGCGCCTCATCTTCCGCCTAGGAACCCTCCAACCACAAGGGATGAACTCGGATTTCACCAATTTCCTCATTTCCCCTCCCCCACCTTGTCTCAGTCAAATCCATCGAATTCAGCACCGCCTTCCTAACCTGCAATCTTCTTCCTAACCTCTCCGCCCCACCCCAGTCTGACCTATCGCCCTCACCTTGACCTCTTTCCACCTATCACATTTCCGACGCCCCTCCCCAAAGTCCCTCCTCCCTACCATTTATCTTAGCCTGCTGGACAAACTTTCCTCATTCCTGAAGAAGGGCTTATGCCCGAAACGTCGATTCTCCTGTTCCCTGGATGCTGCCTGACATGCTGCGCTTTTCCAGCCACACAGTTTCAGCATAGAACATACATATAGATAATAATGTAATAGCGTAGGTTTGATGAGCATCAGGTTAAATTCACAGGTCAGCGGAACATCGAGGGCCGAAAAGCCTGTGCTGCACTGTAATGTTCTATGTTCTATGCTGTATGTACTGTCAAACTCCACTGAGACTAATTGTCCATCGGTGATGTAAAGCTCACCAGTTGGCGTTTTCCTGTATTTTGCTCGCCACCTTTGTCAAATAATGGCACAACTTTCATCAACCTGCTATCTTCCAGCAACTCACTTGTGGTAGTCCATGATCAAAAATATCTCTGCTGCGTCCCTCAATTTCGGCTCCAACTTTCCATAATGTCCATTGATGTAATTGATCTGGTCCCAGCTATTTGCCCACCTTTGCATAGTTTACTGCATCCAGCAACCCTTTATACGCCATGTAGATTCTTTTCCACTCATTGCTATTAATTCTGCAAGACCTTTCTGGCTAGCTGCACAGTGAATATTGACGCGACATATCCGTTTCGAATCTCCCACGTGAAAATGTATGGCGCTGGAAAAGCATAACCGGTCAGGCAGTATGCAAGGAACAGAAGTATTGATGTTTCCAGTATAAGCCCTTCCTCAGGATCCCACATGTCGCTTGTGATTCCAGACTTACCTTCATTTCAGCTCTCTATACCTCTACTAAGAAACGAGGTGGAGTCAGATGGCATGGAATCTCTGTAGGCAGAATTGTGGAAACGCAAAGGTGTTTGGAGTTATGTACAAGCCCCCAAATGGTAATCAATAGCTGGGGCACAATGTATGCAAGAAGATAGAAAAGATGTGTTGGAAAGGCTAGGTTACTTTGATCATGGGGTTTTCAATAAGCAGGTGGGCTGGCAAAATCAGGTTGGTAGTGGATTTCAAGCAAAGGAATCTTTGGAATGTCTCCGAGATGCCTTTTTGGATTAGCTCATGGTGGAGCCCTGTAGAGAACAAGCAATACTGGATTTTGTGCTGTGCAATGAGACAGACGTGTTCAGGGAGCTTAAGGCAAGGAAAGCTTCGGAGTCAGTGATCGCAGTGTGATTAAATTCTGACTGCAATTTGAGAGAAGATAGATAGAATCTAAGGTAAAGGGATTACAGCTGAATAAAAACAACTTTAGATGTATGCGAGAAGAGATAGGTACAATCGATTGGGAGAGTAAATTCACTGGAATGATGATCGAACAGAAAAGACAAGAGTTTCTGGAAGTAAGTCAGATGACACAGCAAGGATTATCCCAGAGGAAAATGAAAAAAGAATGCAAGGAGTATGAGGCAACCATGGTTGAACATGTGTGTCCGTGATAACATTAAAGTAAAAGAAAAAGCAGATGATATGGTGAACGGAAGTGAGAAAACAGAGGATTGAGAAGCTTACAAAGACCAAAAGAGAATAAGGAAAAAGCAAAGAAATAACCAAGGAGCAAATAAAGGAGGTCTGTAACATTTCATTAGAAATATCAAGGAGAGAAGAGAGGCAAACGTGCACAGTGGGCCTATGGAAAATGACGCTGGAGAGATATTCGTGGGTAACAGGGAAATAGCTGAGGAAATATAGTTACTTTGTGGATAATATCCAAAAATACAAGAGAGTGATAGACAAGAGCTGAGTACGGTGTCCATCACTAAAGTGAAAATGTTAGAGAAACTGAATTGCCTGAAGATGGATAAATATCCTGGATCAGGTGGACTACAGTACAGAATTCTACAGGAGATAGCTGAAGAGATAGTGGAAGCGTAAGTGGTGATCTTTTAGGAATCACTAGGATCACTAGCATCCCAAGGACTGGAAAATCGCTAAAGTGACAACCCCGTTTTAAAGGAATGATGCAAAAGACAGAAAATTGAAGGAAAAATTAATCTAAATTAATCCTGGGTAAGATTCTGAAATCCATTGCGAAGAATGAGATCTCTGTATACTTGGAAGTGTGTAATATATGACGGCAAAGAGGGCCTTGACCTTAAGAAGGCAAAACTAAGGAACGGCAACAACAGGAAAATGAGCAAAACCTGCGGTTTTAGCGAATAATATAACTTGCTGAAATGTAATCGTGGAGAAAACTTCGTGAAACTGAACAGTTGTGCTTTTTCTTCCAAAAGCTTTTCTTTAATAAATGACTTCTGGTTGACTTGTAAATTAGGAGTATTGCATAGTTTTACTACAACAAATCGGCGTAGTTGCGAGGATCCTATCAAACAGTCTGGGCATGTGGCCGCTGTCAAAAATCTGCAGAAGGATATCAAAAAATTTTGAATTGAATCAGATGTCAGTAATTTTTGATCTGTTATGAATGAATGTGAGAGTGTCTGTCCTGTGGCATTTGAGATGAGGGCAAATGGACAAGAAATGTATCCATCTGTCGCACCGAGACTGAGCTGTCTTTAAGAAGGGAAATCCACCACACGAAAACCAGGCTCATAAAGTAGGAGTGGAAATTGGAAAAAGGATACCTGGGACGTGATACTCAGCTGGCAGTATGATTGCTCCTACCTGCAATAGGGGGATTCTTCACTCTATATAACAGGCATCATGGTACTCCAACATTCATTCATTAAATTGATGAAATACTACGGGGGTGAGCGGAGATTCTGATCAATCCCAGGCACCTAAACAACAACCAGATTGGTTCTTACGATAAACTAAAGATAGGACCAAGAAATGTGGGGTGCTTCTGGTGCATCAATTGACTGACTTTTCAGGCAAAACCTTGACCACAAAGAGGTTGATAATAGAGAAAATAATTTTAGATTCATGAGAGTGAGAATTCTGGGAAATTGGACATTTGGTCATATTCTTTGCGTGAATTAGTCAACTTTATTAATAGTAATATTCGATTTAAAGGACCGTTTGTGTGAAAGAGACAATTGTGAAATGAATGGGGAGCTATCTCTCTTATGTGTCGCACTCTCAGAAGGGAACGCGTTTCGTGCGTATACATATTCATTCCATGTCTACTTCCAAACCAAACCTTTGTCAACAAACATGTGAAGTGGACAGGAACAACTGAGAAGTTATTTCCAAATGTTGACACATTTAATTGTGATCGGATAAAACAGAAAACAGAAATATCGTGTAAATTAAATAGGACAAGGAGACTGCAGAGAGATAGATAGACAGAGAGAGAGAGTGAGCTAAAGAGAGAGACAGGACAAAGTTTGCATGCTGCAAATACTGAACTAAGTTTTAACTGTTTGTACTCTGTTTTGAATGTACTTTCCTTTGTTGGAGATTGCATGTGGTCTTGTGTAATATTCGTTTTATTCCCCTTGCAACTCGAAATCTCGAAATGTTTTGAATTCAGTCTACAATTTGGAAATCTGTGGTGATTCGAAAATGTGGTTTGCGTTTGTATCAGACTCAATTATGTATTTTATAAGGAATTATAATCGTGTCGAACATGGCCATTCTTCACAAGAGAATAAATAGAGGACCAACTGGAGCCTTTCAGCAGACTTTAGACCGAAATTCAGTGTGGATTGGGCCAACCGCCCACCATTTTGGCTAAAGTAACTAATACTTAAGACTAGAAAGGGGACGGCGCCTCGGAGTATGGAAAACGACTCTATAAATTCTACCAACAGTGTGGGCGCTATGCCAAAAACAAAATCTTGCCCAAACTGTGGAAAAATAGGTCAATTTACCAGCGATTGTCGGTCCTGAAATAGAACAAGGCGATATCCATTCTTGTCCTTCAATACTGTGTCAAAAGGGGCCACTCTGAAGAAACATGTTGCGGAAAAGACGGCAAACCGACAACCACACAGAACACGTCGGATGAACGTCCGGCATATGCCAAGACTACAAATGATGAGGAGGGTAGGATGGACGTTTCTGCATTGGTCGGGTCAGACAATGTGGGATACTAGTGTTCATGGGACCGTCCATGGAGAAAAAAGAAACAACAACTGGGAATGGATTGAAATGGCAATTGATGTTGTCAAGCATTTTCGTGAAAAATATGCTGAGATGGGACCACGGAACTGAATGCTTTCTCTTCATGATGTTCTTGTCCTTGTCTTTCCTTGCTGAACTTGCTGATACAGCCACTACCCCAGGCATCGTAACTCTTCTTGAAGAGATATTTAAAATCTCATAACTCGCTGGATAAAATCATATGGCAGTCAAGAATGTATGACCATTTTGCGATACCCATGTAGGAATGCAAAATAGATTGTTAACTCAGAAGTAAGGAACACTCATGAATGTTTAGAAAAGATTTTTGCACTGAAAAACGTGCCTGAGACATGTACCCTCACTTTACAAGTGGCTCAGTGTATCTTAGGAGGATACAAAGCCATAATTTAACAATAACACATAACACATAATACAAAGAGAAACTGATTTTAACTGCTGTGCTTTGGTGAAAACACAACTGATACTCCTGTCGCTTTGCAGGAGCGTATAGCCCACGAATATCTGATTTGGGGACAACCTGTTAGCTGCGCTCTTACTGGCTCTGAATGTTGCACTTGCATCGCTGCTGCCTCAGATAATGTTACTAATCTGGCGGACGACATAAAGCGAGAGGCAGACAAGATTATGGAGGAAGGGATGTAATTCCACGACTATAAGCGACCTGGCTGGATGGATTAAACAGCTCTTGGTGCTCTTTTATTCTACATGCAATAATTGTGTTCATTGCTGTTGTAATTACGTGTTTTGTCTTTGTGGCACTTTTGAATCTTTGTTGTAAAATATTCAATACTCTGTTTATGAAAAGGCACCTTTCCATTGTGATGCTATTGTCCGGCACCCCACACAGGGTGATATGGACTCACTTGAGCTTTGGTTGTAATTGGGGTATAGTGACCACGGCCACAGTTGCCTCTGACCGAAATTGGGAACTAAAGTCGGGCATTTGGGGTAAAATGTCAATGTTACTAGTGTATGTTCAACACTTGGTCCAACTTCTCCTGCTGAGGCCTCTGGCTTAGCTCGAAGCCATGGAACATTCTTTGGTGGTTTTTTTTCTCTCTGTAAAACGTGTCTAACGATATTCTATGATTTTTCTGCGGAGAATGTGTGTAACACCATTCTGTGTTTTTTTTTTCTCTGTAAACCGTCAGAACACTATGCAAAGACAACAACAGGAAAATGAGGAAAATTCCAGTTTTTTAACAATAAAAGATCAAGCCGTCGGGTAATCAGGCAGACAGCTTAATGAGCCTGAATTTTACACTCTGTCTCCCAAAAGCTATTGTTTAATAGATGACTTCTGATAGACTTTTAAATTCGTAATTTGGCATTATCTCAGGCCGACAAAGCCCACATAAATCATCTTCTTGACATGAATATATTCACACCCAGTTCACATGAACGGTTGGAATTAATTTGAAAGTTTTACACCCAGCTGTTTCCAGGCCTATCCAGGTCTGTTTATTCCAGCAATTGAACGGAGATTGAGCAATCTACTCATCCAACTGATACCAAGCTGTGACAAATGAATTCCTGTGATTGGATTGAAAACTTTCAACAGTTATGTGGCTGTCAACTAAGACACCACAGTCAACCGACTCAGTCCATAAAACAGCTAATACATGCCCATGTTTTACGAATAATACAGGCACGCCATCTGATGCTGGAACTATAGACGAGGTCAATGTTCCAATGGTCATCGTCCTTGACATCAGGAACTCGAATGTATCCCCCTGTCGAAATTCATGCCTCACGATGATTTTCATCATGATCAAATCTGCATCAGCACGCAACGCTGACAATTACCTGACAATGAAAGCAACAAGTACATTTGGTCCAATTGTTTCCCATCATAATATTTCGGAAGTTCTCATCAAAACTTGATGTGACTTAAAAACACTTATCATCCTCTGAACGATGTTTCGTTTCCGGAGACATCGCTGAATAAAAGGAACATCCTGTTCTCTACGGACCTTGTACGAATGAGCGAGATCATGAAATGAGTAACCATCGAGGCGTGACCTGAAGTAAGCTATTGAATAACTACGACATCGAACTATCCAAAGACATCTGAAATAAGTGGCACCCAGCAGGAAATGTCAGAACTGACAAAGCAGGAATCAGTCATGAATGTTCTGGCTGATGCAGGTTAATACTCTAACTCATAGCTTCACAATTCAGGGGTTCCTCAGCTCAATATACTCAGTCCAGCCATACTACAATGATGCATGATAACTTACTAAATATGACATTATCGCATTTGTCAACCTACTCCGGGGATAGTCAAAGACTGTACGACATTAATAACATCTCGGATTCGTAATCGGCCATGATTTCCTGCTAAATGAGCTGCACAACGAACAGATTTGTTTTAATAAGTTTCATGTAGATTTCATGCTGCAGACATGTCATGAAATGAAGAATTCCAACAAAACAAAAAATGACTAATGAATTGTTGATAAGCATTGTTAATCAGTCACTATGGATATTCTGACTGCTAACTGAGATCGAGAACTAAGTTCACATCTGTGTTTATGTGTGTGCGTGTGTATTTATAAATGTGTATATACATACACAAGCACCTATTGTGCGAAACAACTGTCCTCGCGCGTGCTTTAAAGTCATTTCAGGTCCAACCGTACTGCTTATACGTCTTCATTTGCATTTCTACCAGACCCGTTAAGATATGCAGATTTTATTTGAAGAAGCCTATCAGTGAACTAAATATTTTTGCAGCTGCTTTCAATTGTCACAAGATAAATGTGAAACCAGTTTACTTCCTTCAAATCGAAACTTTATTCGAGCTTTTAATGAATTCAGTTTTACTTTTACCAAACCTCCTTCAGATATCATGTCTCATTGATTTGTGATGAAATATTTGATAGGATAAGTCCTTGAAAGTGACAAAGCAAGTTCATAAGGTTGTATAGATATCATACGGCATGCTTATCGACATCCATAAGACCCGTCATTGAAAGAGTTGCTCAGTCATGTTGCAAGCATATATAATTTTAGTTGAGCCACACTGGAGTACTGTGCACAAATTGTTTGCCAAAATATAGGAATGATATGGCGGTATTGTAACCGTGCAGAAGAGGTTCACCAGGATCCTTCATGGATCAGAGTGTATCAGCTATCATAGGAGAACGATATATTTATATTGGGAACAGCAATGTGATGGCGATCGAAGGAACACCTGATTGAAGTACAAAAAATTATGAGATGTATTGAAAGGTAATCACAGCCTTTCTCTAGGGTAGTAACGTCAAATGCTCGGAGGCATTCTTTGAACATGAGAGGGGAAAAATAGAAAGGGAATTTGTGATTTGATTTTGCACAGCAGTTGATCCAGATTTGGAAAAGGCAGCCAGGGCAGATGGTAGACGGAAATGCATTTGCAAGGCCAAAGATTAATTCCGAAAGTCATATGAACATACAATGAATAGAGTCGTATGCACCATGTGCAGGCAAATAGTAGAAGTTAAACATGACGACATGGACAACACAGACGTCGCGTGCTGATGGGTCGTTTCCCGTGTTTTTTTCTCCGCTATGCACTGTCTTCCATTGTGTGAGAAGCCATATATTTATTACTGTCTTTGTTTTTGGATATGAAATAACGAAGTTCTTGATAAAACTGAGATGATCGTTAACTAAGGAAGAATTATTGCCAAGTGATAAAATCATTTGTTAGAAAACAGAAACGATCTAACAACTCTGATGTGCATTAATTGTATGGCGTTCAATATGAAGAGAAAAATTCCCATTTTCTCGTTAAAAAATAATTTTATGAGATGAGTTCCCCGAGACACAGATGATCACTGACTGTGCCAAATTTCACTTATTCCCACAATTCCACCAATGGATCCTGCAACAGTGGTCCAATCCAACAAATATTACATTATAGTCTTCTTTTGCTTTCGTCTTGCTCCTCAAGTAATTGCTCACAAATGTGTTGCTTTACGGGCCTTCTTTTTACTTTCTTCCCTTCAATCGATTGGAACAAAGAACATAGAACGCTACAGCACAGCACACGACATTTGGCTCCTGATGTTGTGCAAACCTTTGATCTTAATTCATATCAAAAAAAATCCTATATAAATAAACGACCCCTGACATCTCCCCTAAACATTCTGGTCAAAGTTAAGTCCCGTTTTGTTAGCCATTTCTGTCGTGGCAATATAGTCTATGATCATTCACTCTGTCTACGTTTATCATCATCTTGATACCTCGATCAAGTCGCTCCAATTAGAGAAGATTCAGCTTTTTCAACCGTTCTTCAAGTGACATGCCTTCCAAATCTGACAGCATCCTGGTAAAAATGGTCTGATGCCATACGTTACCTGCAATGAGGAGACCAGAAATGAACACAATATTCCAAGTGTGGCTGAGTCAGGGATTTATAGCGATGCAACATGACCGAGAGTCATACAGTAACAGAGATGTACAGCATGGAAACATACCTTTTGGTCCAACGAAACATGCCGACCAGAGATCCGAACCCAATCTCGTCCCAACTTGCTAGCACACGGCACATATTCCTCCAAGCCTTTCCTATTCACATACCCATCCAAATGCCTTTTAAATGTTGCAATTGCACCAGCCTCTACCCCTGACAGCTCAGTCAATATACGTTGCGTGAAAAAGTTGCCTCTTGTGTCCCCTTTGTATCTTTTTGCTCTCACATTTAATCGATGCCCTGTAGTTCTGGACACCCCCACACCCGGGAAAAGACTCTCTATTTATCTTATCGATGCCCCTCATAATTTTGTAAATCACTATAAGGTCACCCCTCAGCCTCCGACGCCCCAGGGAAAAGAGCCGTAGCCTGTCCTGCCTCTCCTTATAGCCCAAATTCTCCAACCTTGGTAACATCCTTCTAAATCTTTTGTGAACCCTTTCAAGTATCACAACGTCTTTCCGATGGGAAGGAAAGAATTGCATACCATATTCCAACAGTGGCCTAACCAACATCGTGTACAGCCGCAAAATGACCTCCCAACGCCTGTACTCAATACTCTGACCAGTAAAAGAATGCATACCAAACGCCTTCTTCACTATCTTATCTACGTGCGACTCCATTTTCATGGAGCTATGAACCTGCACTCAAAGATTTCTTTGTTCATCAACCCTCCCTCGGACCTTACCATTAAGTGTATCAGTCCTGGTAAGATTTGGTTTGCCAAAATGCATCATCTCACCTTTATCTGAATTAATCTCCATCTGCCATCTCTCGGTCCATTGTCCCATTTGATCAAGATCCTGTTATAATCTGAGGTAACCTTCTTCGCTGTCCACTACATATCCTCCAGGTAATTAATTCCAGCACACAATGCATCGTCATAATAAGTCTTTCAATTTCTGTGGAAATTTTGAGGGATCTTTCGACATGGACGAAATTCTCAGCTGTCTCTCCATACTGCAGAATGTCGTGCATTTAATCCTGCGTCTTCATTAAATTTAGACCTTCGGAAATGAATCACTTCACGCGTTTACATTTTGAACTCCATCTGCCAATCCTCAGTCCAGTTCTCCATCCTGACAATATCCCGTTGCAACCTACAATATACCTTCACACTAGTTGCCACTCGAACAACCTTCATGCCATTGAACATTTCTTCTGCCACCTCTGCCTCCAGTCTTACGTTTTGCATAAAGACTCCAGCCCTTGCTCCGTGGTCCAATTCTCCCGCCTCCAACGCACCCCATCCACCGGGACATCTAGTGTTGGCCTGTTCCCCATTGTCGACCTCTTTATTACCAACTGCTGCCGCGACATTGACCACCTCAACGTGGCAAACGCTGTGTCAGCACTTCAACATGTCACCCAGGCAACGCGCAGGACTTCACTCAATCTACATCAACTACAACCACATCATCAAACCAGCAGACAAAGTGAGGGGCGTTTCGGAGTGATAGATTGGCGCACCAACCTCTTCACCACTAAAGCCAAGTGCCAACTCATCTACAACTTCTATTGCTCCCTCGAACACAACCTCAACTCTCATCGCCAAACGATCATCTCACAGAACATACACAACCTCAGCGGGTTTCACATCTACAGCCTCCAAATCCATTGTCATGAAACTCCACACTACCTTGTTTTACCTGCTACCAAAACTTCACAAAAATGACTGCCCCGGTCGACCGATACTCTCGGCGTGCTCCTACACCACTGAAATAATCTCTCCATACCTTGTCACTATCCTGTCCTGGGTTGGTCCAGGTAATCTCTGACTTCGTTTGGGACACATCACAAGCCCTCTGTCTCCTCCAGAACTTATGATTCCCTGGCCCCCAACACGTGATTTTCACCATCGTCATCCAGTCGCTCCACACGCCAATCTGCCATCAGGAAGGCCTCCAAGCCCTCCGTTTCTCTCTCTCATGCCGATGCAAAGAGTACCCTTCCACTGACACTCTCATTCGTTTGGCTGAACTGGTCCTCGTCCTCAATAATTCCTCCTTTGAATTATCCGACGACCTCCAGTCCAATGAGATAGCTATGATCATCTGCATGGGTCCAAGCTATGCCTTCCTCTTCATCGGGCAATTGGAATAATCCATCGTCCACACCTCACAGACGCTATTTTCGTCCTTTACATCTGCTACGTCGATGATTGTACTGGCGGCACCTCATGTTCCTACAAGCAGGTTGAGCAGTTAATCAAATTCGCTCACACGTTCCGTCCCGAATTTAAGTTTAAATGGAAGCTCCAGGACATCTCCTTCCCCTTCCTGAATCTCTCCATCTTCATTTTCGGTGACTGACTCAACACGGACATCTACTACAGACCATCAAACTCCCACATACATCTGTACTACACATGCTCCCAACCTGCCTCCTGTAAAAATGCTATCCCACAATCCGAATTCCTCTGACCACGCTGCGTTTGCTCTCAGGTGTAACAATTCCACCACATAACATCACAGAACACCTCCGTCTGTCCATCTTCATTCCCATCTACGCTCCACCCTCCTGTCTGACTTATCACCTTTACCCCCAACTTAATCTCCCTATCGTATTCTCAGCTAGCTTCCCACGATTTCCACTTGTCCTAGGTATGTCTCAAACCCCTTCTATCGCAAGCCTCATTCCTGATGCAAGACGTCTACCCGAAATGTCGATTATCCTGCTCCTCATATGCTGCCTGATCAGCTGTGCTTTCCCAGCACCACACTATTCGAAGCATCCGCCATCTTACTAACCCACATTTTCACTTTCTCATCCAATACATTCATAAACATAACAAAAAGCGGAGGTTCCAGAACAGATCCTTCCGGAACACCACTGACCACCAAGCTGAAGGCACAGTACTTTCCATCTATTGCCAATTGCTCTCTTCTATGGGCCAGCCAATTTTATATTGAACCAGACAAACGTCTCTGTATGCCCTGGCTCCTGACTTTCCGAATGACTGTACCCTGGGAAATCTTACCAAAGGCCTCCCTAAAATGTATGTACACTACATCCAGTGTTCCATGTTCTTCAATATGTTTTGTCACACACTCAATCAATACAAGAAGGCATGTGAGGCATGGCCTGTCCATAATATCTGCTTGTAACACGCTCTCCTCACAAACGAAAAGTTCACTCGCACCGGGGAATACTGACGCAAAATATTCAGTCACGACCGCCCCTCCCTCCTGTGTCTCCATGCACAAGTCCCTGCATTTACTCCTAATAGGCCTATTCACACCCTGGCCATCCTCTTTTTGCTGACAAACGTGTTGAATGCTGAATGCCTTCAAGTTTTCCTTAATAATACCCGGTAAAGGATTTTCAAGCATACTTTTAACTTTCCTACATCCATTCTTCAGTTATTTGTGGCTTCCATGTCATCTTCCAAAACCTCGTTGCCTCCTTAACCTTAACTAAGCTGAAAACGTGTTGCTGGAAAAGCGCAGCAGGTCAGGGAGCATAAAAGGAGCAGGAGAATCGATGTTTCGGGCATGATCCCTTCTTCAGGTTCATGGCCAGAAACGTCGATTCTCCTGCTCCTTGGATGCTGCCTGACCTGCTGTGCTTTTCCAGCAGCACATTTTCAGCTCTGATCTCCAGTATCTGCAGTCCTCAGTCTCTCCTCCTCAACCTTAAGTATGGTTCCTTTTGACTTTATGCTCGAGAACCCTGGTCATTCAACGTTTCTTCACTCTTCTCTTCCCTGCCTCAGTCGTAAGAACCTATCCAGCATTATCAGCAAGTACTCACTGAACCACGCATTTTGCTGAAAACGTGTGTTCCCACTTTAGGTATCCCAGTTCCTCTCTAAAGCACTGTAATTGTCCGTCCCTGAATCGACATTTTGGGCTGAAGCATTTCCTGAAGTAAGGATTATATCCGAAAGGTTAACACTCCTGCTCCTCAGATGTTGCCTGACGTTCTGCTTTTCCAGCGCCAAAACTTTTGAATGTGGAAAATTACCCGGGTGTTTCCTGTATATAAATAAAAACGGAAAGCCAATTAATGCCCTATCAGTCTAAACTCTATCATTAATAGGGTGATGAAAGTTGCCATCTACTTTTCTATCAAACAGCACTTTCTCTTGAACAACTAGTGCACTGAAGCTCAGTTTGTTATCTGCTTGGGCCACACATCCCCTCACATCTTTGAAGCCTTGAGTTAAAGATGGACAGCAAAACAAAGAAACGCACACAGATTCTTGCGATGAGTTGAGAGTAATTGTAGCTATCATCATAACTGCGTTTGGTCAAGTATGGTTTCAAGGAGCAAGAACAGCATTGGAATAAATGGGAATCAAGTCAAACTCGGCACTGGTTGAAGGTATACATTTTTTTTTTTAAATGGTTCTGGTTTGAGGAGTCTGACATGTCAGCTCCAGGACACTCTGCAGCAGTTGCTCGGGTAAGTGTTTCAGGTTAAGCAGAAAGATCAGAGCCGGAAAGATAGTGCAACTTAGACTTAGAAAAAGGAAGGTTGATTTGTCGTCAGACAGTGAGAGAGAAAATCGATGGTAATATAACTGCAGAGAATCCACGACTCAAGCAAAGCGAGAGTTTGAGAAAATAATTCCATTATAGTTACCTCAGTCATTGTAGGAATTGCACTCAAACTGTTGGCATTACACAGAATTACAAACCAGCGATAAAATAAAACTGAACCAGCCGATCGCTATTTTACAAAAAAAAAATTCAGCGATATTATTACACACATTTTGTATTGAAGAAACCTTCCCAGCTCAGAGGGAGGGACATTATCAGTACACAACAGGAAGGTCTAGTTCCTCGACATAATCATCGTCACTTCTTCCCTGCACTATAACGTCACAGCTGGGGGTGTTTGCAA
Source organism: Chiloscyllium plagiosum (assembly GCF_037043375.1). NCBI lineage: Eukaryota > Metazoa > Chordata > Chondrichthyes > Orectolobiformes > Hemiscylliidae > Chiloscyllium > Chiloscyllium plagiosum. The sequence goes on along the minus strand of NW_028270188.1, from coordinate 34,725,819 downwards.
ATGTTTGCAGTATGTCCAACACCATCGTTGAATGCTCAGATCCTGAAGCAATCTTTGCCAAATGCAGCAATACCTGCAATATGTGCAGCTCTGGGCTGAAGTGTTAAAGGTCACAACTGCATTGCACATACCAGTAACTTTTAATAACTGAAAATTGACCGATTGTTCTCTGATATTCGTTACCATTATCATCACTGAATTTCCAACAGCAATATATTGGGGATTACTATTAATAAGAAACTCATCTGGCATTTTCATATAACGTTAAATGCTGCAAGTTTAATTAGATGCTTGGAATTCTGCGGCAATAACTTACATCGTGATTTGCCAGAGACTGTCCAATATCTGTGCCAGGCAGCCCCGATGCTCTGCATCCCGGATTAGTTAAGTAAGTTATATTAGAAATAGTGGACGCATTGTTGAGCATTTTACATCATTCTGTGTACTTTGAAGAGTTCCAATGGACTGGAGGATTGTTAAATTTGCTCGGATCTTAAAATATGGCAGAAAGAAGAAACGGATAATTATCGGCAAGTTAGGATGCCATTGATTGTAAGGAAAATGTTGCAGCACATCATACAATTTGTAACAGGTCAGCGTCTGAAAAGCGGTGACAGAGTTGGTCCTCATCAGCATGGATTCAGTAAAATGAAATTATGCCTGACAAGTCTTCTAGAATGCTATGATGATTGGACCAGAGAAGTGAGCCAGGGTGGAACAGTACAAGTTGCATATCTGGACTTGTATTGGCTTTTGACAAGTGTCCCAAACGAAAGTAATAGAAATTAATTCCCATGGTACAAGATGTACTGTATCGACGTGGGAGAGAACTAATGGGTAGACAGGTTGCAGTAAATTGGAAGAATTATGTTATTTGCAAAACCACAGGCAATGCCGAGCTGGGTTCAGTTCTGTGACCCCAGCTTTTCATAATGTGCATCATCAGATTTGAACGCTACATTGCCAAATTTGCAGACGACACTGATCGATGGCAGTGTGTACTTTGAGGATGATGCTAAGAGCTTGCAGAGTGATATGAACTGTTTGGCAAATACAATATGAAGAGAATAAATGTGAGTTTGAAAGCAGAGATCCTCACACTTTTCCACTTTGGTATCAAGAACCGAAGAAGAAAGGCACTCTCTTTGCTATTGCCTCATTGTTTTTACCTTCCAAAACACATGGATACGAGTAGTTTCAGAATATCATGATCTTTCATGTTTTCACAGTTTGGTCTATTATCTGAGAAATACAAGATCTTGCTGCATGACTGTGATCTTAACTGCCATTAGGAACACGACACGACATCGAGATAACGACACCCATTGTTTTCGATCCGGTACATTCAAATGATTGACCTTGCAATGACAATACTTTTGAGTTCAACATTTTCCTGGCAAGGTTTCCAAACGCAATATGTTATTAATATTCAGCAACCTAACAAAAACAGAAAGTTTTAATTTCACATTTCATAGCCATTACTAAATAGTTGCCAGTCAACAGAAAAGGCACCTGCTCTGTTTCAGTTCCGATCAGAAAATATGTCACACCTCAAAAGAAAAAAAACGCGTTGAACAGAAAATCGTCACTTCTGGCAGAATCTGAGCAGAAAGGAAGCAAATTAACTTTTCGAATTCAAGATGACTTTTTTTTCTCTACAGCTTCACTTCAGACTCAAAATGTTAACTGTGTCTCCAGGTCCTGCCTCATCAGCTGCGTGTCTCAAAAAATTCTGTTTGCCTTTGAGGTTCTTTTTCCAATATCTCTGCTATGTTTACTTACTTTACGCATCTAGATGTTGAACTTCATTTGGTTTGGCCTACACAATCTAGTCCTGTTCCCATTGCTTGTGTTGATGTGCCAATGACACATGCAGTACACTGGAGTCTGTTGTTTTTTCATGTTCCATAAAATAATTGCGAGTATTGTAGATTATTCGAGGAGAAAGTGAGGACTGCACATGCTGGAGATCAGAGCTGAAAATGTGTTGCTGGAAAAGCGCAGTTCTGGAACTAATTTTTCAGAGACTGTGATTGATTTCCGTCCCAACGGTTTCTTCTTGTGTCATTGGAGGCTTTCACTCTGCTACGAGTAAGGGGCTTCTTTCATTGTGTTATCTCATGGTCGGAGCAGATGCATCATCTCCGACATTAAGAGGGATCAGCAACTGGAGGAACAGGGAGAGGTGAGATCAGAATCTGAGAAGAATGGACTGGAATGTTTCAACAACGGACAGAAGCTTATCCTTGGGTTTATTTCTATCTTTACAGGTCGATGGCAACAATAGCAGATCAGGTAATAGCTATAATGCTGATTAGTCAGTTTGTTATGATCCAATCCTCGCTCGTGTTGGTGTTCCTGCTCAGTCTGTTTATCTCTCTCCATATATTACTTTTTTAAAACATGTACACCTTTATTGCTATTTTTGACAGCTAGATTTGACACAAAAGGAAATTATAGCCGTCACATGTAAGTACAAACTCTAACCATTATCTACAAATTTCAGACTCCTCTCTGACCAGAATAAGAGTGTTCAGATCCTCGAGTCCTATTTTCCCCTGAACTGATTTATTCCTCGATGTTCTCACCGTCACCAACCTGTCCACTACCAGCTCCAAAATATTGCCAGTTTCCACTGTTGTTTCAGTGCCTCTGTTGAATATTCAGTGATATACGTCTTGATGCAATTCAGGCTTTAAACTTTCAGTTATTTCCTGGCCACTCTTCCATGATACACACATTTCAATCACAAATATGCTCTTAGCTCTGCACTTACTTGACGATAAGGACACCGTGCTGGAATAGCAATATTGCTGGATACATAATTCAGAGGCAAAGGTAATTACAAAAAAGGCATTATTTCAAATCCTATCACAACTGATTACAGAACTTAATTTCAAATGATAACATTTAGAATAAAGGAGAATTTTGCGAATAAGATTCAGAAAACCAGCAGTTTTTCGTTTAAAAATCGATCAGTTTCACTTATATACTTCAGAAAAATGCATCTAATATTGCTAAATGGTCTGGATTAACAGCAACTTCAGACAAACAAAATGTATTTGGCACTGTATTCTTATCTGGCAAAATCACAGTCAAGGGCAATTAGTGATGGTCAACAAATGCAGTTTCTGCCAGTGACGCTGACGTCTCTTTAATGAACCACAATGATGTGCCTTAACTGATATCTTTGCAATATCCTTCAACCTCTGGAGGTCCCAGAGGACGGGAGAAGTTTTTCTCTTGTTGAAGAAGGGCGGCAGGGATAATGAAGGTAATTACACACCTGTGAAGCAGACGTCAGTTGTCGGCAAGCAACTTTAGAAGATACTGAGGGATAGGATATAAACCTGTTTTGTCGAAAATGTGCTTATCAGAGATAGGTAGCCTGGTTTTGTGCAGGGAAGGTCATATCTTACAAACCTAATATAATTCCTTGAAGAGGTGACAAACCTGACTGTAGAGGGAAGGGATATGGACGTCATACACATGGATTTTACTGAGTCGTATTATAAGTTTCCACATGGCACACAGATGAAAGAGATGAAGCTGCATAAAGTCCAGGCTGTTCCAGCTAGATGAAAAGAGAAGTGTTTGGACAATAGAAGACAGAGAGTATTGGAAGCGAGCTACTCAAAATGGGGACTTGTGATCAGTGGCGTTCCTCAGGGATGCGTCCTGGGAACATAATTGTTTGTGATAAACGTAAATGATTAGGAGTAATGTGTTGTTCTCCCCATTAGCCAGTTTGCTGATGACACTAAGGTTTGTGGAGAGGCAGATAGTGAGGCTGACTGTCGGAAAATACAGCAGAATGTAGATTGTTTCAAGAGTTAAGCGGAGAAATGGGAGATGGAATTCAATCCCGACAAGTGGGTGGTGATGCACTTTGGAAGATACAGTTCAATAGCGAACTATAAACTGAATGGAAAAGTTCTGGGGAAAGTTGAGGTGCAGAGGGATCCGGTTTGTCAGATCCATTGTTCCCTGATGGTGGCAACGCAGGTCAGTAGAGTGGTCAAGAAGGCACACGATATGTTTTACTTCATTGTATGGGGTATTGAGTACAAGAGTTGGCAGGTCATGTTACAGTTATGTACGGCTTTGTTTCGGCCACATCAGGATTATATCGTACAATTCTGGTAGCCACATAACCAAAATGATGTGTTTGATTTGGAGAGGTTGCAGAAGAGGTGCAGCAGGATATTGCCTGGTATGGAAAGTGTTAGCTATGAGGAGCAGTCACATAGATTGGTATTATTTTCATTTGAAAGAATGAGGATGAGATGTGACCTGATTGAAGCCAACAAATCATGGGAAGAGTAGACAGGGTACATGGCAACAGCTTTGGCCCAGACTGAAGGATTCAATTATGAGGCGTCAGGAATTCAAAGTTAGAGGGGGCAAGTAAAGGAGAGATATGAGTTTAAGGTTCTTCACACAGGGAATGTTGGGTACAAAGAACGCGTTGCCAGCAGATGTGATGGGTGAGGGAACGATAGCATCTGTTAAGAGCTATTCACACCGATAGATGAATAGACAGGGAGCAAAGGCATACAGATCCTTAGAAAATAGGCAGCATGTTTAGATAAATGATCAGAATTGCCATATCCTTGGGTGTCTGAAGCGCATGTTCCTGCTATAATGTTCTTTGTTCGTTGATCTTTGTTTTGATGTTTACATCAAACTAAGAAAAGTGCTGGATTTCTGAAAAGAAACAAAGCAATGTGATGGAAAGAACTGAAAGCGTTTCCTACTCTGTGTCGAAAGGAAAAACAAATTTTGCGAGGAGATCCACTGGTCATGCATCAGAAGTGAAACACTCTGCTGAATAGTGCGATATATGCTGACGACAGGGATGTCTGTTTTGTATCAAGGAAGGATTGAGTTGTACAGATGCACAATCACCTGTTTGAAGAGGGTTATGTCTCCGTTGTCTCTCTTCGCTGACTGTGGTCTACTTCATTCATTTATTAAAGAGATGCAGGTATCGCTGGATGGTACAACATTTGTTGCCCTTCCCGTGGTTGCCCCTGAGAAGAATCTGTAGAGCTAACTTCTTGAATCACTGCAATCTATATGCCCATATGCTGCAGATTGCCGGGTATCCTGTTTCATTTCTTGGAGACAGTGTAGTGATTGATATAACCGAGTGGCTTGTCGTTTTAAAGCGCAGTTTAGAGTAAAACACATTGCTGTGCTTCTGGAGATACGTCTCGGCTAAACGAGGTGGAAATGTTTGATCTACTCGTCGATAAGACATTAGTGAGCCACATGGGATTTTCGGGACATTAATAACTTCATTAGATGATTAAAAATAGATCATATATTGAATCCAATTCACATTACCGGCCATTGTGTAGTTCAGATCCGGGTTCTGGATCATTAGCTGGGTCCATAGATTAATCGTCTGGAGAGAATGCTACAAGGTCAATGCTTCCCCACCATTTGCAATCTTTTCCTCCAGCAATAGTTTTGTTGCTGTTATCACAGTTATGATAGAGAATGGTGCAGTTACTCGTCAGTAGCTTCTATGGCGAGCGTAATTCTTAATATTTGAGGTCACTGCATCTGTACTGGGACCTCATGAGATATCAGCCATTAAACACAACTGAGGATAAGAGGCATTTTCAACACAGAATGGATGTGCCATGCATCCACGGATTTGACCGCACTATTCATTGGAAAGTGAATGGAAGTTCTGTGAGTTGTTATATCGAGTTTTTGTTGACAGCTGCTGCATTCATTCAGGTTAACCTGCGGGTCTAGTAACTCCCACCCTGCTCTGGACGAGCTAAGGGCTCTGCTTTTAAAGTGCATCTGAGCCTGCAATATGTTTAATAAATGGAGCAGAGACTACGCAAAAAAGAAGCTCTGTAAACAGCAGAAGCAAGGCACGGTACTCTCCTCTCTGGGATTTCTCATATATTTTCAAATCCTGCACCTTTTCAAGATGCAAAGGACGCAGCCAGTTTCATGAAGCAATGAGCAAGTCACAGAAAAGCGTCACTTCCTCAGCATAACCTCCAGACTCACAGCAGAGAGACAGCTTTGCGACAATGATCATGGAATCAACTGGTTTGACTGTGAAATGTGTGTCCATCATGTGCAAGATTGATGTTTTGTGATACTTTCACGAGGTGACACAGGCCATCGCTATCTGCTGAGGTGAATACGTTGAGTCTGCGTCAAAAGAGAAAGAAACAGAAAATCCTTCAGAAATATCAGGGAACGTGGTGACCATTAAAATTGATCAACTGCAGGAGAATAGACTTAATAAAGAGGAGGTACTCGAAATCTCATTGCATTTAAGCTTGGTAAATTGTGCCAAAACTCGGGTGATAAATATCGAGGACTTCAGGCAGGATTGGAGGACGACCTATAGAATTGCAGAACTGAACAAGTTGGATAGTTCTTTCAGGACCCGGTGCATACATGATTCTCAATGGCATTCCTCAGTACTGTATGTTCCATGCTTCTCCGATCCAGTTCCAGGAGTACTGAGAGAGGTCAACGTCCTTCAAAGCTCCTTAGATTCGGGATGCCGTCTCGAAAGTAGCAATTGTGACCACAAATATTTAAAACAGGACAGACAGAAGTCACAGAGTCAGAGAGGTGTACAGCACAGAAAGGGACTATTTGATCGAATTCATCTATGCTGACCAGGTATCCAAACTTAATCTCATCCATTTGTCAGAATTTGGCTCATATCCCTCCAAATCCTGCCAATGCAAACACCTACCTAGATGCCTTTTAAATGTTTTAATTGTCCAGCCTTCACCATTTCATCTGCTAGATCATTGCATACATCCACAAGCCTTTGCATGAAACAATTTGCCCTTGGGTTCTTTATCAATCTTTCATCTCTCAGCTTAAAGTATGACAACTAGTTTTGAACTCCTCAACGATGTAAGAGACCCTTGTTTATTCACCGTATCCATGCCCCTCGTGATTTCAAAAATCTATATTGTGACCCCCAGCCACAGATGCTGCAGTGAAAATACGAGCAGCTCATATAACCTCTCTCAATAGTTCAAGCATTCCACTCAGGGAAACTCCTTGATAATATTTTATGAAACAGTTCGTGTTTCTTCCCATCATTCCTCTTTCCGCTAGACCAGAATTGAATGCAATATTCCAAAAGTGATCTAAAAAATGTCCTGTGCAGCCACAGCATGACCTACCTACTCCGATCTTTAGTGCACTGTCCAATAAATGGAAACTATCAATCGGCTTTTCCAATACCCTGTCTACTGCGACTCCACTAGGAAATATGGACCTAACCTCGAAGTTATCTGTCTTTGCCAACACTCCGCAGACCCTTGCCATTACGTGCATAGGTCCTGCACTGATTTGGCCTGAACAAAATGTAGCACCTCATATTTAACACAATTAAACTTCACCTGCTACTACTCGGCCCAATGGACGATCTGATCAAATTTCTGCAGCACTCTGAGGTAGCCTTCATCGCCGTCCACTACACCTGCACTTCTCGTCTCATCTGCAAAGTTACTAACCATGCGTTCTTTATTCATCATAAAATTATTTATATACAAGACGAAAAGAAATGTAGTGAACAACAATCCTTGTGGCACACCAATATCACAGGTGTACAGTGTGAAAAGCAAGCTTCTACGAGCGCCTCTATCTCGTACGTTTGAGCCAAATTTGTATCAAAATGGCTAGTTCTCGCTGTATTCCATGAGATCTAACCTAGTCTGCCCTGAATAACGTTTTTTTTAAATACCTTACTGAAATGCATTTGGATCTCGTCCACAGCTCTGCTTTCATCAATTCTCTTATACCCTTCTTTCAAAAGCTCAATCCAATTAGTTAGACCTGATTTCATGCACACAAAAACATGTTTGCTGTCCCTCACAAATTTTTACCTGCCCAAATAAATATAAATACAGTCTGTCAGAAACCCCTCCAACTACTTAACTTCAACCAATTTCAGACTAATCAGAGTATCATCCCCTGTCGTTTCTTCATCGCTTTTCTGAAACAACAGCGTCACGTTAGCCAACCACTAGTCTTCCAGGACCAGGCCCGTGGCTATCAATGATACAAATGTCGCAGCAAGGGGCCCAAAAATCACGTCTCTAGATTCCCATGGATTTTACAATAGCCAAATTTGTATCAAAATGGCTAGTTCTCGCTGTATTCCATGAGATCTAACCTTGTCTGCCCTGAATAACGTTTTTTTTTAAATACCTTACTGAAATGCATTTGGATCTCGTCCACAGCTCTGCTTTCATCAATTCTCTTATACCCTTCTTTCAAAAGCTCAATCCAGTTAGTTAGACCTGATTTCATGCACACAAAAACATGTTTGCTGTCCCTCACAAATTTTTACCTGCCCAAATAAATATAAATACAGTCTGTCAGAAACCCCTCCAACTACTTAACTTCAACCAATTTCAGACTATTCAGTCTATCTTCCCCTGTCGTTTCTTTATCGCTTTTCTGAAACAATAGCGTCACGTTAGCCAACCACTAGTCTTCCAGGACCAGGCCCGTGGCTATCAATGATACAAATGTCGCAGCAAGGGGCCCAAAAATCACGTCTCTAGATTCCCATGGATTTTACAATACACAGGTTTCTGAGACATAACCGCCATTGTGCGTTTTAAGATTTTCAGCACCTCCTCGTCTGTTATATGAACATTGTTCAAGATATCACTATTTATTTCCCAAGTTCTTGAGCTTCCACATCCTTCTCCACGCCTGTTTAGCATCTCACTCATCTCATGCATTTCCACACATCCGTGATCTTGCTGACCTTTAAGAGGTCCTATGCTTTCCCACGTTACTATTTTGTCGTTTATGTATTTGCAGAAACTCGTTATATACTTCTTAACCCTACTTTCCAAATCTAACTCATATCCCTTTTCTCCCTCCTGATTGCCATGTTAACTATACTCCTACCACCTTTATGTTCCGTTATGGATTCTCTTGATTCCTGCTCTCTTAACCTGACTTACGCTGCCTTCCTCTTTTTTTTTAAATCAGAAACTCATTTCTCACTTCATTCTGCATTGCGACACCTACCAGCTTTGTCCTGCACTTTGACTGGAACATACAATCTCCAAATCTCGCTATCTCACTTTCGAAGTATTCCCAATTTCCAGCCGTTCTTTACGCTGCGAATATCTGCCCACAATTAACTATTGAAGTTCTTTCATAATTCCGTTAAAGTTGGCTTTTCCAGTTTAGTAATTTAGCTTTTATATCGGGCTACCTCTTTTTAAATAATGATATCAAAACTAATACAGTGACGGTCACTGGCCCAAAAATGCTTGCCCGCTGATTCCTCAGTCAACTGTCAGACTAATTTCCCAGCAGAAGCTCTAGTTTTGCACCTTTTCTTGAATGTATATCTACACATTAAATATGAAAACTTTCTTGTGCACACTTTAAATATTCCTTTCCTTTATGCTATCTGTTTCAAAAGTATTGATTAGGAATTTAAATTCCCCAACCATCACTTTCTAACTTTTCTTGAATTCAGTTGAGACTTCCATATAAATTTGTTTCTCAATTACCCCCTGATTCCCGGGGTTCGATAGAAAAACCCCATTAAGGTGATCATTTCTTTTCTTTTTATTTCTCATTTCCACACAAATAAATTCTCTCGACGACGTTCTCTCTGTAATATTCTTCCGATGTATGAACATAATTGCCTGATGAAGGAGCAGTGCTTGTAAAGCCAGTGTTTCCAAATAATCCTGTTGGATAATAACGTGGTGTTATATATTTTTTGACTTTGGCCATCCCAGTCCAACAAAGGCTCCTCTACATCATTAGAGCCGTCATGTTGTCTGGAATTAAAAAAACCACTGCGGGTCCTCTGTTGCCCACTTTTCTCTCCTACTTGCCGCATCTGTACCCTGGAGTATCTGTACCCAAGCTGCCAGTACTGCCAATTCCTGATCACGGCCCTATAATCGCGACACTATCCCAGTTCCTTCTTCAGAACCATGCACTGAGTTCATCTGCATTACCTGTCAGGACTCTAGTATTGTACAAAAAGTAGTTTAATTCGTCATCCCAATCTCGTTCTCTGCTTTGCTTCTGCCTGCCTTGACAAAGTGAATTGCACATTTTCCCCACTACACCAGCCTCATACTGAACCCTTTTCTCATTATCTCGCTAGATCTCCAACCTTACCTTTTGTGATTTCAAAATCTGTCAGGTGGTAGTAGCAAATGTTCACACCAATATTTTCGTCTCCTTCCAATTCAGGTAAAAGCTGGTCTCATCATTCAGGTCACATCTCTTCCAGACGATAGCCGAAAGATCCAACAGTTTCCATTGCAGCAGCCTCGTCAGTCACACATTACTCTGCTCTTCAATTCGTACTCTCACTAGCACGTGGGACCGTCAGCAGTACAACTATTTCAACCGTCGAGGAACACATTATTGTCAGTTACTTAATTTCCTTAATTTCAACTCAGAAACGCGACCTATTCTCTTCCTGTGCAGTTTCTTTTAATATATACAATGAATTCCTGGTGATCACCCTTCCCATTGGAAATATTCTGCAACTTCTCTAAGATATCCTCGATCCTGGTGCCTGGGAGTAATCACGCTATCTGTTGTCTCATTGACAGCTGCAGCAACGTCTGTGCATGCATCTGACAAGGTACCCCATCACAAACGATCTCTTCCAACCTGACTTACCTCTCGTGACTGTGCAACTGTACCAGAAACCACGCTGTGCATGCTACATTCTAGTGAGAATCAGTTACGCTTCCCTTTCCGAATCGGCATGATTGTTTCAGAGAAGCATGCCCACAGAGATTCCTGCACTGCATGTCTTCCTCACCTCTCTTTCCGAGGGGTAAAACATTCACCTGTTTGTTTCTGCGGTGTTTCAAACTTCACGAAACAGCAATCCAAACACTCCCAAGCTCCGGTAAATTGCTCAATGCCTCGTATTACCACACCAATCTGTCCTTGGTATCCGCTAGAAATCACAGCCCTGCACTTTTCCTGCAGACAACATCATCAGGAACATTGACGTTCTTTCAGACCTCCCAAACGCAACATGAGGAGCAATTCATTATACTAAAGGCCATCTTTGCTCCTTAGAAATCTGCAGACCCAGAAAATTGCAAAGTCCTAGTTTTCTAAAAACTACTGGTCTCGGGTAATTAGGTACGTAATTTATATATTTAAAAAAGGTTTAATCCAGAGACTGAGCTCAGTAAAATATGTATGAAAAATGAAAATATCCCCATCAGTATTACAGATTAACGAAAAGAATAGAGAATGGTTAGATGAAATAAAGCAATTCGATGTCCTCTGCTGTTAGATTCTGATACTAACGTTTCTCGAAGTTCAGTTGTGAATTTCTCTGCTTATTTTGCTTAAGGGAAGAAATCGCATGTCACTAGGTTATACTCCAGCAGGGTGTAGTCACAACCTTTCGGAGCCGTGCTCCTTCATCACTTCAGCTGACAAACGGCCATCACTCCCAAAGCTTCTAATTTCAAGTCAACCTGTTGGACGGTGATCTTGTGTCGTGTGACGTCTGGCTATGTCCATCTCAGTGCAACACAATCATATACACATTACTTTTCTGCGACAGAACTGGCACAGACACTGGAAACTAAACAGCACAGGCAGCCAGCGAGGAACGTTCACTGGTTTGTCAAACAACGGCGCGGATGAACTTCTTTTTAACTCCCACATGGTACATGCCCTTCATCACGTTTGAAGTATAGTGATTTTGGACATTTTTCCCACCGCCCCGTGGCTGAAAACTTCAAATCCGCCGCCCACTTGGCCACAGACATGCTGGTACTAGGCCTCCTCTATCGTCAATCTTTTGGACCCGACGCCTGGAGGAAGAATGCCTCATCTTTCGCCTTCAGACCCTGCAAGCACACAAGTTTCATCACTTCCCCTCCCCCCCCACATTCCCCAGTCGCAAGATTCCTAATCAGCATGACCCTCTTAATCTGTCCATCGCCTTTCCCAACTATCTGCGTCACCATCACCTCTCACCTCTCACGTTGATCCTCTGATTTCATCCATCTGTCCCATTCTAAGCTATCTTCCACCCACCCCCACCGCCCTTCCAATTTATCTTTCAGCCCCACGGCTCACAGGCCTCATTCCTGATGAAGAGCTTCTGACAACATTTCTATTCTCCTGCTCGTCGGGTGCTGCCTGAACTGCCGGATCTTTCCAACACCACATCTCGAATGATCTCTAGCATCTGCTGTCCTCACTTTCTTCCATGAATAAACATATGTCAGATGGTGAACAATGTTGGTGGATGTGACATTTTTCCTTTGACTGAAATAAACAGAACGTGAGCCTACCATTTAGAGTAATACAGCCATGGAGATATGCAGCACGGAAACAGAGTCTTCGTCCAAGCTAAACAGATACCCCAACACAATCTAGGCCCACCTGCCAGCAGCTGGCACATATCCGTCCAGACCGTTCCTATTCATATCCCAATCCAAATGCCTATTAATTGTTGCAGTTGCACTAGCCTCCCCCACTTCCTTCTGTCTATTTTATGTCTTTCATCTCTCACCCCAAAATCTATGCCCTCAAGTTGTGGAATCCCTCACCCCAGGGAAAAGACTTTGTCTATTTATCCAATGCATGCCCCTCATAATTTTGTGAACCGAAATAAGTCACCCCTCAGCCTCCGACACTCCAGGAGAAATCGGCCCAGACTGTTCAGCCTCTCCCTAGAGCTCGAATCCTCCAAACCCGTCAACATCCTTGGAAATCGTTTCTGAACCGTTTCAATTTTCACAACATCTTACCGATAGGAAGAAGACCAGAATTGCATGTAATGTTCCAACAGTAGTCGAACCAATGTCCTGTACAGCCGCAACACGAACTCCCAAATTCTGTACTCAATATTTTATTCGATAAAGGAAAGCATGCCAAACGCCTTCTTCACTTTCCAATCTACATAACCTGCACTCCAAGGTTTCTTTGTTCAGCAACACTGCATAGGACCTTACCATTAAGTTTATAAGTCCTGTAAAATTTGCATTCCCAAAATGCATTATATCGCATTTATCTGAATTAAACTCCATCTGCCACTTCCCAGCCCATTGACACATCTGATCAAGGTCTTACTGTAATCTGAGGTAACCTTCTTTGCTTTCCACTACACCTCCAATTTTGGTGTAATCTGCAAACTAATCATGCCGCTTTTGCTCAACTCCAAATCATTTATGTAAATGATGAAAACTAGTGGACGCACCAGCGATCATTGTGGCAATTCACTGATCACATGTCTCTAGTCTGAAAAACAACCCTCCACCACCACCCTCTGTCTTCTACCTTTGCACTAGTTCAGTCTCCAATGGCTAGTTCTCCCTGCAATCTGTGAGATCTAAACATGCGAACCAGTCTCCAATGGGGAACATTGTAGAACGCCTTCCTGAAGTCCAAATATATCACATCCACCGGTCTGCCCTCGTCAATCCTCGTTTTTACTTCTTCAGCAAACTAAATCAAGTTTGTGAGGCATGATTTCCCACGCCCAAAGCCATGCTGACTATCCCTAATCAGTCCTTGCTTTTCCAAATACTTTACATCCAATCACTCAGGATTCCCTCCAACATCTTGCCGACCACCGACGTCAGGCTCACTGGTCTATAGTTCCCTGGCTTGTCCTTACCACCCTTCTTAAACAGTGGTACTACTTTAGTCAATCTCCAGTCCTCCTGCACCTCATCTATGACTACAGTTGATACAAATATTTCCGCAAGATACCCAACAATCATTTCCCATCTTCCCCAAAGTACTAGGGTATAGCTGATCAGGTCCTGGGGGTTTCTCCATGTTTATGCGTTTCAAGACATCCAGCAACACCTCCTCTGAAATCAGGTCATTTTTTTGAGATGTCGCCATGTAGCTCCTTACATTCTATGTCCTTTTCCACAGTAAGTACTGACACAAAATGCTTGTTCACTATCTCCCCCATTTTCTGCGGCTCCACACAAAGGCTGCCTTGCTGATCTTTGAGGAAGCCTACTCTCTCCCTATTTACCCTTTTGTCTTTAATATATTTGTAAAAACCATATGCATTCTGCTTAATTCTATTTGACAAAGCTATCTATGTCCCCTTTTTGCGCTCCTGATTTCCATCTTAAGTATACTCCTACTTTCATTATCCTCTTCTTAGGATTCAATTGATCTCTCTTGTTTATGCCTGACATATTCTTCCTTCGTTTTCTTAATCAGACCCTCAATTTCTTTTGTCATCCAGCATTCCATATACCTATCAGCCTTTCCTTTCATCCTAACAGGAATATACTTTCTCTGGATTATCGTTATCTCGTTTCTGAAGGCTTCCAATTTTCTCACCTTTAACATACTTGCGACCATTTGCCCCCAAACAGCTTTTGGACATTATTGCCTAATACCGTCAAAATTGGCCTTTCTCCAATTCAGAACTTCAACTTTTAGATCTGGAACTTCCGTTTCCATCACTATTTAAAATCTAATAGAATTATTGTCGCTGGTCCGAAAGTGTTCACCCACTGACACCTCAGTCATCTGCCCTGTCTTATTTCCCAAGAGTAGGTCAATGTTTGCAACTTCTCCAGTAGGTGCATAGACATACTGAATCCGAACGTTTTCTTGCACACACGCGACAATTTCCTCTCCATCTAAACCCTTAAAACGACAGCAGTCCCAGTCTATGTTTGGAAAGTTAAAATCCCCTACAATAACCACCTTATTATTCGTACATATAGCCGAGATCGCCTTACAATTTTTTTTCTCAATTCCCCTCTGACGGTAATAGAATCTCAATAAGGTGGTCATCGTTTTCTTATTTCTCAGTTCCATTCAAATAACTTCCCTGGAAGTTTTTCCGTGAAAAGGAATTGTTTGACAAATATTGGTATATAAAGTCGGGATGTTCCATTTCCGATTTCTTCTGAACAAACCTCCGATGTCTATTCAAGGCAGTGACGGCTGAATCCAGAAGTCAATACTGGACAAAAAATATTGGCATGCCGAACAGCGAAAAAAGACTGCGCCCAGTGGGTTTCTGTAACATCGAAAGGGACCAGGTTCTCCTTGTACACAAGTCACTTAAAGCAATGTTGCAGGAACAGAAAGCAGTTATGAAAAAAATGTTGCATTGAATTTCATTTCCACGGATCGAGTACGCGAGTAATGATGTCTCACATCAGTTGTACAGGACTTTGATTTGACCTCACGTCGAAAGTTGTGCAGTACTGTGAGCAGTTTTAGCCTGAAAATATAATAAAGGACAAATCTGATTTAAGGGAGTGCAGAAAAGGCTGGAAATACTGATCTCTCCTTCTGAAATTCTCCTCCATCGTATTCTCTGATCTCTTGGATGTCAGATTTGTGGTGCTACCAGAGGTTGTATCAACTGAGTATGAATGCCACGACGATTAGGAAAATGATTGGAAATGTCTGTGCAATACATGAAATTCGGGCAGGAGGAGGTAGATTGGAATCAGGGATGGTAATTTCCCTGAATTGGACATTTGACGCAAGGAGCCATAGTATGAAGTATAGGAGGGCACACTGCATTGAGATGATCATAAACGTCTGACATCAGAGACTATTGAACTTGGGGGATTCTCGACCACAATGGGCGTTCAACGCCAGGGCACTAAACATAAGGATTTCCCAGGCACTGGAGTAATGGGGAGAGAGGAGTAGTATGCGTGTGCGTGCGTGAAGAAATTATTAAACAATTGGATTAAGGCCCTAGTTATTTCCTTGTAATTAAGATTCAGAAATAGAGACAAAGTTCCGTCTTTTCATTATAATGATTCATATTTGCTCCTTAATTGGGGAGGTGTTATGAGGTTGTGGGCGGAAAATGTACCTTTAAAAGAGAGTGAAAGCTGTTTGGCACCGAGAGCTTCTGGGTAGCTGTCATGTGACGGAATAGCAATATCAGAGAGTAATGGCAATTTGAAAATATGTAAAGTTTCATTGTGAAACAAATACCTGAGTTTCGGTTGTTATTTTTCACAAAAATGTGAATAGAAAAAGAAAGAACCGTTTGCACAATCTAATGCCTGGGGATTAAATAAGCAGACGTTTTAACATTTAGACAGAGTGTGACTAAATGTCATCGATTGAGTAACTGCCCGAAGAATATTCCTGATCAAAGTACCTTTTTCATATGAAGCATCATTGCAGGAAAAGTTTGAAGATGACTCAGGGAGATCTTTAGCCAGAGGAAGATGAACACCAATGTAGACAGCCACTGTGTGCTTTTACAAGTAAGTTGATGTAACTTTAATGCATGTTTATTAGAACAGCATATTTTTATAGAGTTGAAGGCAGGTAACATGTTAAGAGAAAGGAACTTCCAGTTTTAAATAGCTGTTGCTTAATGTTCCCATTTGGAGCTGAATAGTAAATTCACAGTTTTCTTTGTTTAAATACAGGAATTTAGGAGTTCTTTGCTATTCATATTTGGACAGATCCTGAGGCGAGGTGAGGTTCTCCGGGTATTTTGTTTGTTTAGCAGAGGCGTTCGCCGCCGTGTCTTAAGTGTGTCAAGCAAAACAATCTTACACAATCAATTACCGTAGAATATCCTGCAAATTTAACAGTATAATCTCATTGAATCATCTGGGCAGGAACGACTGAACTGCCTACACATACTTCATGTGCATCCATGACATCATAGCTTCTTTTCTTTGTCATTGCCTCTAAGAATTTGTGATGGAAGTTGTATTAGAGAAATAAAGATTGAAGAAGTCCAGTGATACGTAAGCGCTAGTTCTTGTTTATCTGTAGCTGAAACATTCTTTTTGGATAAGTATTCATTCTTGATTAACACAGAAATGCGGTCCATGCGTTCTGTCCGTGTGTCTGAGTTTGAAAAATTCTTAACGATGTGTGTACACACACGCATATATGTACATACACATTCACACACATATATGTACACACACACACACACATAAATATAACTGTATATATGTATATGACAATAGTTCACAGGTTGGACCAACATCGAGGGCTGAAGGGCCTGTTCTGCGCTGTACTGTTCTATGTTCTATATATAAATTATATTTCGAACATAGAACAATACAACGCAGAACATGCCCTTCAGCCCTCAGTGTTGTGCCACCTTGTGATCTCTTCGCAGCTCGTCCCCTTACACAAATCCATCATCATCCATATGCTTATCTAAGGATTGTTTAAATCTCCCGAATGTGGCTGAGTTGACGACATTAGCAGGTAAGGCATTGTACGTCCTCACCACTCTCTATGTAAAGAAACTTGCTCTGACATCTGTCTTCACTCTATCACCCCTCAATTTGTACTCATGTCCCCTCGTACAAGCTGACGTCATCATCCTAGGAAAAAGATTTTCACTGTCTATCCTATCTAATCCTCTGATCATCTTGTATTTCACTATCAAATCTCATCTTGGCCGCCTTCATTTCAATTAGAACAGACCCATGACTGTCAGCCTTTCCTCATAAGACCTTCCGTACAGTCCAGGCAACATCTTGGTGAATCTCCTCTGCACCTTTTCAAATGCTCCACATCATTCCAGAAGTGTGGTGAACAGAACTGTTCACTATATTCCAAGTGTGGGCGCACGAGCGTTTTGTATAGTTGCAGCATGATATTGCAGCTCCGGGACTTAATCCCTCTACGAATGAAATCTAACACACCGTATGCCATCTTAACACATCTTATCACACTGGGCGGCAACGTTCAGGGATCTTATGGACATGGACTTCAAGATCCTCTATAAATCCATACAATCAAAGATCTTTATATTAACCCAGTATTCTGCCTTCCTGTTATTCGTCATAAAGTGCATCACCTCATAATTTGCTGCATTGCGCTCGATTTGCCAAATTCTGCAGTTTATTCAAGTCCCCCTGCAACCTGTAACATTCTTCGAAACTGTCCACTACTACACCGACTTTAGCACGTTCTGCAAATTTACTAAACCATCCACCTATGACTGTGTCGAAGTCATTTATAGAAATGACAAATAGCAGTAGTCCCAAAACAGATCCATGTGGCACACCGCAATTAACCGGACTCCAGGCTATGTATTTTCCATCAATCACCACTCGCTGCCTTCTTTCAGAAGCTGGCTTCTAATCCAAACGAGTAAATCACCCTCAATTCCATGCCCCTAACAGCCTACCATGTGGAACCTTATCAAAAGCTTTACTGAACTCCATGTCCAACACGTCAACTGCCCTACTCTCATTTACATGCTTGGTCACCTTCTCAAAAAACTCATTGAGGTTTGTGAGACACGACCTGCCCTTGGCGAAACCAAGTTGACTATCTGAAATAAAATTGTTGCTTGCTAGATACTTATAAATCATATCTCTTATAATCCTTTCCAATACCTTTCCTACAACCTAAGTAAGGCTCACTGGTCTATAATTACCTGGGTCATCTCTCCTGCCCTTCTTGAACAAGGGCGCAATATTTGCCATCCTCCAGTCCTCTCGGACTAAACTTGTAGACAATGACGACTCAAAAATCAAACCTAAAGGCTCTGTTATTTCCTCCCTAGATTCCCAGACAATCCTCAGAAAAATCCCAACCGGCCCAGGGGACTTGTCTACTTTCACTCCCTCTAGAATTGATAACACCTTCCTGGAAAGAACCTCAATGCATTTTTGTATAATATCTCGTACCGTGTTCTTCTCCTTTACAATATTCTCCTTTTCCTCAGTCAAAATCGATGAGAAATGTTCGTTTAGTACCTCTCCGACCTCCACAGTGTCCAAACTCAATTTCCCACTTCTGTCTTTGACTGCCCCGATTCCTACACTAATCATCATTTTATTCCTCACACATCGGTATAAAGCTTTCGAATTCTCATCTATTCTATTTGCTAAAAAATGCTCGTGTCCTCTCTTTGCTCTTCTTAACTCTCTATTTAAAGCCTTCCAAGCTGATCTGTGAGCCTCAATCCTCTCATCTGAACCATCTTGCATCATCAACACATAATCCCCCTTCTGCTTTGCAACAGTTGCAATTTCCGCAGTAAACCACGGTTCCCGAACCTTATCATTTCCTCTCTGCCTGACAGGGACATACCTATCAAAGACACGCAATACCCGTTCCTTAAAATAGCTCCACATTTCCATTATCTGCATCCTCTACTTTTTGCCACCATATTCTATGCATCCAAAACTCTTGCCTCATCACATTATACTTGCCCTTGCCCCATCGAAAACCTTTGACGTGTGGCATGTATCTAAGCCTTTCCATCGCTTATTATACGTAACTCAGTTTTGGTTATTCCCTCCAAAGTGCTCACCTATAACAAAATCAAACACATGGCCTGCTTCATTTCCAAGCACGAGATCCCGTGTGGCTTCCCCTCTTGTCGGCACTTCGATACACTGTGTCAGGAAATCCTCCTGTTCACATTAGACAAAAACTGATCCATCCGACGTACTGGAGTTATTGCATTTCCAGTCAATGTTGGGTATGTTAATGTCCCCTTTAATTACCACCCGGTTCCGTTCACTCCTCCCCTGAATAATTTTGCTGATCTCTCTTCAACCTCCCTCGAAATCTGCGGAGGTCTATAAAAACCTCCAATCACGGTGGCCTCTCCTCTCCTGTTTCTATCTTCAGCCCACACCAGTTCAGCAGACGAGTCCACCGTTGTCCCATGCTTGACTAACAAAACCACACCTCCCCCTCTTTTACAGCCTTGCCTGTTCTTAATGAAACCTGCAACATCCATTCCTCACCCTGCTCTGTCCATGTCTCCGAAATCGCGACAACATTGAAGTCCCAGGTACCTATCCATGCTGCAAGCTCAACTAATTTATTTCAGATACTTCTGACGTTGCATTAGACACATTTCAAACCAATTTGCTGTCTCTCAGTACATTCCTATGACCCCGAAATCCTGTCCCTGTCCTTCCCACTCACATCCTCCTGTGGACTGTAATTACACCTCAGGGTCCCATCCCCCTGCTGAGCCCGCTTAAATCCACCTGAATAACACAACCAAATTTCCTACCCAGAATATTCGTACCCCTCTGGTCCAAGTGAAGACCATCCTGTATGTACAGGCCCCACTTTTCCCAGAATGAGCCCGAATTATCCTCCCTCATGCATCATCCTTGCAGCCATGTGTTCAGCTCATATCTCTCCCTATTCCTTGCCTCGCCATCACGTGGCACGGGTAACAATACAGAGATAACAACTCTGGTCTCGCTCTCAGCTTCCATCCTTTCTCCCTGAAATGCTGCCTTACATCCCTATCCCTATTTCTACCTATGTCGTTGGGACCTATGTGGCCCACGACTTGAGGCTGGTCACCTTCTCCCTTCAGGACACCAAAGACACGATCCGAGACAACACGGACCCTGGCACGTGGCAGGCAACACATGAACCACTAGTCTTGTTTGTTCTCAACAAACCTTCTGTCTGAGTTTCTGACTATTGAGTCCCCAATGACTAACACTCTCCTATTGTCCCTCCTTCCCTTCTGTGCAACAGGGACAGGCTCTGTACCAGAGAGCCGGGCCCCACTGCATATCCCTGATAGGTCGTCCCGCTCAGCAGTATCCAAAATGGTATACATGTTTTTCAAGGGAAAGACCATGGTAAAAGGAAATGGGGAATAATGACGACAGGGAACTGAGTTTGGCAATTATCCATCATCTTATTAATGCCAGACAAAGTCGGATGGGCCGGAAGAATTAATCCTGTGTCTATTATCTAGCTTTCAAGATCGATCCCGCCTAGCTGTCAAATCAGGGTGTGCAGATTGACAGCACAGTTCATTAAGAAAGATGATGTGCAAAGAAGTGCCAATTCACTATAATTGAACTCCAGTCTGGAATGGTCTACCACCACATGGTCCCTAATAGGAAGATGACACTGACACAGCACTCTCCTGTCACACACGTACGCGCACAACACCACAAAGTAAAGCACGCACACAAAAGTGAACACACACACACACACACGCACATTCACTCTCTCTGGCTCTCTGTCTTTCGCTCTCTTGCTCTCTCTCTCTTGCGCGCACACAAACATACATGCACAGCAAGTTCAGAGGAAGAGGATGAACATCTTCCAAACAATTGCAACAATTGACAGCATCACAAAGGAGGTAAACCACAAGTCTTCCAAATTTGAGAGACGACTTAACACTAAGGTAAAATCCTAATGGACAAATGTGGGAATTGAGTTTGTGTCAACAGTCCTGCTTTATTCCTTGAGCTCAGCCGACTGGATGGGTGTTTTGCACTGCAGAGGGGCTCCGGCATTAATTGTCACAGAAGTTGCGATTTACACCAATGTCTCACTTTGTCTATCTGATCCCTCACATGAGATGAGGTCAGATATTGGGTAAATTGACCATCAGTCGCCTTTTTTCAAATGAGATATCAGTCATACATGCGTCACTGACTGTGGCGATAATATGCGTCTGAGTGAAACAGAAAAAAACTGCAATGAAATAGACCAGACGTGGTTCAGACACAGGAGAAAACTCCTTCCTGGCAGAGTAGTTATGGCAATTGAATGCACTAATTATGCTGCATTCATCTATCTGACCATCTGAATCTGCAAATGATAAAAGTGAATTATTTATCAAGACCCCTCCTGGCAAACAAATTTTAATATTAGCTGTAGTGTCTGCAATTCACTCTTGATGAAAAGAAATAATTCAGTCCGTTGTCTTTCCGTTAATTTCGGTAATTTCAAGACTGGGGGCACAACTTTTCGATGAGAGGAGAGATATTTTAAAAGAAGACAAGGGGCTTTTTAACACAGAAGTTTGCTCACTTTTCGAATGAACTTTTTAATTTGCACGTGCAATTGCAACTTTAAAAAGATATTTTTGTGGATATATGAATAGAAATGTTTTCGAACGTGGCTCGGGAGAAGCAAGCAGTTGCGACTCGTTTAGTAATGGATTACGTTCAGCATGGACCTGGCAGGATGAAGGCCCTGTTTCCTTGCTGTGTGTCTCTATGTCGCTATGCAAGATTAGAACGTGGATCGGAGGCAAAAACGTCTGTGAGAATAGGACTGTGAAATAGAAAAAGTGAGGGTTGTGGTGCAAGATTCAAACTTGAATGAAGCAGTAATTGCTGGAGGTTGTCATTGTAACTTGGAAGGATTTTAATGAGGTTGAATCTGCCGAGTTACTAATCATGCAATGGTAGAAGGAGAACGCAAATTGAGTCAAATTTGCTGCTGATTGAATAAATATGGGAGATTGATAATATTACGGGATGGAATCCTTTACACAGGCAGGGAGAGCTGAAAGGATTGGGGGCGGTAATAGAGACATAAGACTGTTGGTAATCATGGAGGAATAAAGAGGTGAAAACAATGTCTGCAGATGCTGGAAACCAGATTATGGATTAGTGGTGCTGGAACAGCACAGCAGTTCAGGCAGCATCCAAGGAGCAGCGAAATATTTTTCTGACGTTTCTGGCAAAAGTCCTTCATCAGGAATAAAAGCAGCTTCTTGGATGCTGCCTGAACTGCTGTGCTCTTCCAGCACCACTACTCCAGAACCATGGAGGAATGCAGATGGAAATGATTCATTGAAAAATATGTTTCAGGGACATAGGAGAAAGAACCTATTGTAAGCATTGGCGTGTCTGGAGGATGCAACTGAAATTGAAAGGACGTCAGGGTCTTCAGTAGATAAGGAAGATAATGGCAGCTAGAGGATGCTCAGAAGATGGTGAAGTGTAAAATGGGTGCAGAGAGTTATGAATATGGAGGGCGATAGATAAAGAATATCTTGAACATGGGAAATGCTGCCCACGGTTGAAAGAATGAATGTACTGTAGAGATATTATGTTTTATTGATCGGAGTCTGATTGACCTTTGGAAATAAGGGATCTTGGAGTACTCATGCATGTGACAGAGGTCGGCAGAGCTAAATTCGCCGGAGGAGGTAAAAGACAAAAACTAGAGTATTAACAGGCAAGCATGGTCGAGAGTGTAGTGCTCGAAAAGCACATCCCATCAGGCAGCATCCGACGAACAGGAGAATCGAAGTTTCGGGCAAATGCCCCTCATCAGGATTGAGGGGCATTTGCCCGAAAGTTCGATTCTCCTGCTTCTCCGATGTTGTCTGACCTACTGTGCGTTTCCAGCACTACACTTCGACTCTTATCTCTAGCATCAGCAATCCTCACTTTCTCCTAGCAGATACGCAGGTACCACACTTCAGTAGGGAGGGAAAATGGAAATATGGCTAATCAAAACGCAAGTCAACATGATAAGAGACAGCAGCCTGCGTGTATGCAAGGAGCGCAGGGCTATCTGTCAGAATTGGAAACTGTGTGAGCTCAGTAACAGACATGTGCTGTTTTGCTGACGAAAATAAACTTCCTGAAGTTTGGAATATTTGAGGACAAGCAGAAATGTATCAGAATAATTGGGTCTGGGCACAGCACTGGGATGAATGATGTGTCAGGTTGCGAAGATGGGTCACAAGGAGATGATGAAAGTGATCAGGTTGGCCCCCATACATATCCCTTCGGCATAAGTATGAACTGCTTGTAAATGATTCAGGCCGAGTGCATTTATTAGGTCTGTAATGGAGTGTATTCGTCAGACCTTGTACTGAGCTTGTGCCTGTTCCATTGTTTCCTCGTTCCAAGACCTCACTATCTCACCTCCAACGCCTCACCTCACATTTCTCCCTCTTTATGGGCATTTAAGAGGGCATTGGATAGGTATATGGAGGATAGTGGGTTAGTGTAGTTTAGGTGGGCTTGGATCGGCGCAACATCGAGGGCCCAAGGGCCTGTACTGCGCTGTATTCTTCTATGTTCTATGTTCTATGTTCTAAACACTCCGCCGCTTCACACTAAAATCCTTGTACAAACGTTGGGTGAAGGAAATGGAACAGGACCAGGACTAGGACTACACTGAATTCACAATAAAATAAAATTGATTTTCAATAAATACAATTAACACTGACAATTATTTGGCACAAAAAGTTTTGCAGCTTGCACAACGTTTGCTTTGATACATATATGATCACCTTCCGGAACAAACGAAGGTGCAACCAGTCGAGGTGGGTGAGAGATTATCGATCTCGCTTCATTTTCTACTCTTCAGGAGTCATGCCGTCTGCCCTCCTGCCCTATTTACATCTGATCAGCTGAAGATCAGACCTTATGCTTTTCTCAAGTTTTATATATCTGACGCCTCTTGTTAATTTCAGCTCTCAATTAATTTCCGTCTCATGCTAGAAATGTTCAATTTCCGCAGCTTTCAAGAGAAACTGATTACGCATGATTTAAAAAAACGGTTTTGATGTGGTTGGTCTGCCTTGATCTCACTGAATGGCATAGAACACTCAAGGGGGCTAAATGGCGTCCTGCTCCTCAAATTTCTGATATGTTTATGTCTATACAGTTATCTGTTTGTGTCTTCTTGACCCTATTGTTCTATCATTGTCACGGCAAGACATTTACTTTAGATGCTCTCACAATTATTGTCTTTTTTGTCCTCGACGCTTAACCTTTTCCTAAAACCTGACATTTAATGTCGCTGACACTCATAGCATACACAGACAATTTTTATCTGCCAATCCACTGAATGTTAACGTTTTTGGACTGTGGAAGGAAACCGGATCACCGGCAGAACCCATGCATACATGTGGGGAACGTCTATTCCATCACAGACAGTTGCCTGGGTGTGCAATTGAATACAAGACACTGCAGATGTGAGGCACCAGAACTAACCATTGAGCCGCCATTTCATCTGATACCAGGTATTATTGACCAGAATCTGATCATTTCTAAGTTATTTAAATATGCAGGTCTATAAGAGCACTGCTAATGCTTGGGGAATCATTCAAAGTCGGTCCACCTGCACGAAGTCACAAATTAATTGCAGAAGAGTTGCTTAGTGTTTAGCACTGCTGCCTCATGGCTCCAGGATCCCGGGTTCGATTCCAAACTCCGGTCGATTTTCTGTGCGGCGTTTGCACATTTTCCCTGTGCCTGCATGGTTTTCCTCCAGATGCTTCGGTTTCCTCCCATTATCCAAAGATGTGCAGTTGAGGTGAATCGGCCATGCTAAACTGACCAGATTGATCATGAGTGAGTAAGGTAAGTTCATTAGTCGTTGGAAATATCAGGAAGTCAGAGCATCAGTGTGGACTCGTAGGACCAATGACCTGTTTCCACACTGTAGGAATTGCAGAATTCCATGACAGTGGTGTCATGCACCCCACTTGGCTCGACATTTGAAGCTGCAACAACAATAAAGAAGTTTGACAGAATCAGCAATTCTGAACGACTCGCAACATATCGAATAATCCGGAATGACTCACAACATATCAATAAAAAAGCACGCGCACCACTATCAACGCACACTTTCGAAAATTTGTATCATCTTCACAGTACACTTCAGAAAATCACCGTGACCCCTTTACCTGCCCATTTGAAAATGTTAACCACTACGTTCTGGAGCGACAGCGGCACCAGTCAATTGAGAATATCATCTTGCAAGTTCTCCGCATCACACACCATCATTATTTGTTATTTTAGTGCCGCTCCTTCAGTTTTGGTGCAGTGCAATCCTAGAAAGTGCCCTCAAAACAACTGTGTTTGTATGTATTCCACTTGGACTGCAGCTTTGTATGATGGCAACTGTCTCCACGACCATTTTAAGGCAACTTGCCATGGGCAATACATCCTGGACCGCACAGAGACTCTCATATGAAAGAAATGAATAAACTAAAAATGCCACAACAGCCATTCAACAATCATAAATATTGAGGCTGAGTTGGGTGGTTTCAAAATGGCAGGGATTTTTTTTTTCAATGTGATAGATGATAGTCAAGGGGCTGTTGTGTTGGTGAGGACGTGTTGACATTTGGCTTGCCACTTGTTGTTCGAAAATGAATATTCCATTGAACAGAATCCCTGCAAGGAACTAGCGCAATAAAAACACACTGAACCTCTGCAGCTCATCCATCGCAGATGCTTTCCGCTATCATTTCTCTGCACATTTCCCACGGCTAATGCACTAACCTACAAATCCCTGAAGACAATAAACAATTAAACATTGACAATGTTCCCAACTTGAACAACGTTGGACTGTGGGAGAAAACCAGGGAAACCGGCAGAAACCCACACAGAAATGGACGAACATGCAAACTCCACAAAGACCTGTGGTGGGTAAGATACTTAGAATATTCTGAGAATTAAAATATACATGCATTTGGAAAGATTCTGATTGATTATGGTCAGTAAGCACTACTTCATGCATGGTAGTTTAGATCTCACTCATGTGTTCGAGGATTTTGTTGAAGCATCGAGGAAGATTCACGATGGCATGGTGGTAAATGTGATTTATATGTACTTTTGTAAGGCAGTTGATAAGGTTCCAGAAAGTAACATGATCCAGAAAGTTAGATCGCATGGAATCCAGGGAGAGTTGGGAAATTGGATACACAATTGATTGATGGCAGGAAGCAGAGTGTAATACTGATAGGATACTTGGACTGGAGGCCTGTCGCTATTGGAGTGTATCAGTGGTCGGTACTGGAGCCATTGCTGTTCGATACGTATATCGGTGATTTGGATGAAAATGTACAATACATGACTTTGCAGATGACACTATGCAATAGAGTGAACACAAAGGCTATCATCGATAGCAGCCGGAGCTCAATCACCTGTGGACTTGCAAAGGAATTAACAAATGTCGTTTATTGTAGATAAATGTGAGGTCTTACATTTTGGAAAATCAAATCAAGGTAGGATTTTCATGTTAAATGGCAAAGCCTTAATCAATAAATTGATGCATGAGTTCAAGTGCACTGTTCTCTGAAAGTGGAGTCGCAGTTCGACGTGGCAGCGAAGAAGGTTTTTGGCACAACGGTTTTCATTCGTAAGACTTTGGGTAGAGAAGTTCAGAAATTATGTTGCACTTGTGTAGGATGTTGGTGAGGCTGCACTTAGAGTGTTGTGTTCAGTTTTGCTCACCTGGCTATTGGAAGGATGTCATTAAAATGGAAAGAGTACAGAAAAAAATCGATGTTGCCAGGACACAACGCTCTGCATTGTAGAGGAAGCTATGGGCATGATTAACTTCTTTCTTTAGTACGTTGGACACTGATGACGGATGTTATAGAAGTGTCAAAGATCATAAGAGGCATTGATAGACTTAATGCACACAATCTTTGTCCCATGATTGTGGAAACGAGGACAAGAGGGCATCAGTTTAAAGTTGGAGTGGGAAGAATGATAGGGAACCTGTGAGGCAACTTTTTCGGCAGAGGAAACGTGCTGCCCAATGAAGTTGTTGAGGTGGGTACAGTTACAACATTTAGAAGGCATTTGGACAATTGCATGTATGGGCAAGGTTTAAAATGATATGGAACAAGTGAAGGGAAATCGGGTGAGCGTAGATTGACATTTCTGTCAGCATGAACCAGTTGCGTCGATGGGCCTGATCCGTGATTTAGTATTCGATGATCTATGAATCCATGCATGGTTTGACATCCTCATGAAATTATTTAAAATAATCTGCCCCTCCAGTGGAGATTCATAATTGTTTCCCACTCTTGCCTCACGGTATTCTGGTCGCTCTTTGTTTCAACTCCTTATGGTTCCTCTCAGGATTCACAGATATTTCTGAGGCGGCTTCTTGTCATTTGCACCACCTCTATCCGATGCTCACTTTCATTCTCACATATTGGTCTGAATGCAAGAAGACATCTCGCAGTTTTTCTTGAATTTGAGTTTAATTTATCTTGAATGGCTTTAAAACCATACAGCGAGCAATCGACAATTAGATGTTTACACTGCTCAGACGTATGAATCAGGCAGCATCCAAGGAGAAGGAGAATCGACGTTTCGCGCATAAGCCCTTCTTCAGGAATGTTCTGTTCACTTCACGACAGGAAGGATATGATAGCATTAGAGGGTGTACAAAAACAATTCACCAATAATGAAACAATTGAGGTTCAAGTAGAGACTCGCTAGGCTTGGATAGTTTTTCTTCGTGCAGGGAAGACTGGAGAGGCACATGATTGAGGTTTATCAGATTAAGAGGAGTTTTGTCAGAGTAAACACAGAACAGCTGTTCCCCTTGAATGAGGGATCAATCATGAGAAAGCATAGTCATGGGTAATGGACTCTCGACTCAGAGGGGATCCAGTGAATACGTTCTTCATGCAACATGTAGTGGAAAACCAACTGAGAAGGTATTGGAGTTCGGAAACTTTACAAACGTATTTGAATGACTAATTCAAATATCATAACATTCAATGATATTGCGGCGTAGCAGCGCAGATTGGGTGGCGTGTTGACTCATATTTTAGTAAAGCTGCTTTAATGCGCTAGAGAGTAGGGTTCAATTCGACCCTCGAGCAACTGTTGTTGTGGAATTTTGACATTGTTCCTGCATCTTCGTGGGTTCCCTTTGGGTATTCCGGTTTCCTACCAGAGTCCAATGGTGTGCAGGTTATGTGGATTGGCCATGCTAAATTGCTCATAGAGTCCGAGGTTGTATGGATCAGGTCGATAAGCCATGAGACGTGCAAGCTTACAGTGATTAAGGTAGGGGGCTGAGTCGTCGGAGACTCGATGTGGACCTGTTTGGCTGAACGACTGTTATAATATGGAACAAATGCAGAGAATTGGTATTAGTCTACCTTTAGTGCAAGTTATATTGATGTAGAGTTGATTATGTCTGCAGAGTAGCAATTTATGAATACACAAATCTACGAATGCCCCCGAAATTCACATCCAATTCATTTATATATATATGCCAAGAAAGTGGACCAAGCAACTATCCTTGTGGAAAATTACTATTCACAGTCCTCCAGTGCAAAAAACAACAATTGTCTTTGACTACACTTTGTTTCTATCTTCAAGCAAATTTTGCATCCAGTTGGTTACCTTCCCTTGGATCCGATGTGATTCAAGTGGCTGTCCTGTCTTGTCTATGGAATCTTGTCAAACGATTCGCTTAAATCGAAAGAATCAAAACGTATCACTCTCTCTTCTTCTTTGTCCCCTTGTCGAAACAGTTCATCACATAAGTAAAATGTCATTTCCTATGCACAGACCCGTATTGACGATGCCAAATCAGTCCTAGCTATTCCAACTTCACCTAAATCGTTTCCCTCAGATTCTCCTCGAAAAATCCGTGCACAACTAACATCAGTCTCGAAGGTCTCTCGTTCCTCATCTTTTCTTTCAAACTTTCTTGAATAATGACACAGCATTATCTATCCACCAGACTTCCAACCTCACCCGTGACTGTTGACATACAAAATGTCGGTATAGAGTCCCAGCAATCTATTCCCTCGTTTCCCACAAGCGTCTGGGACAGAACTCATTAAGAACAGACGACATTCTCAATTCTGTGCGCTGTATGACTTCTAGCACCTCCTCCTGCGTAATTTGAACTCTTGTCAAGTGATCAGTATTAATTTTCAAAGTCCCCTAACTTCTACGCCGTTCTCCACAGTAAATGATGAAATGAAATCTTACCCATTTCCTGTGGAGAAACACGTAGACAGCCTTGTTGATCATTAAGGGCCTCATATCTCCCGATTTTCACTTTTGCATCCAACGTCGTTGTAGAGTCTCTTTGTATTCTCCTTTACCTTATATGTCGATGCTACCTTTTGTGCTCATTTATCCTCCTAATTTCCGTCTAATTCCAATGCCAGGCATTCCAATACAGCGAATGGTGTGTCGGTTTCAGCGGCTGATGTGCATTCATGCAAACCAATTAGTGATAAGCAGGAAAATATTACATTAAATGCGACAGATTCACCAGGATCCGATTCTCTCCATCAAAGGGCCTAATGAACGGTAGTGAAATCCTAACTGACGACCTAGCTGTAACATTGCAAGTTATATCGATTTGCGAACCCTTTCCGACACTGTTGAACACAGTCAGTGTGATATGGCAGCTCAGTAACGCATTCTTTTCTTTCCTAGTAGTGTATACAAGCTGCTCGTAAGACTCTGCCGATGTATGTGTTCACAGCTCTAGATTAATAAAGCAGTATTTGTAGAATTGCAAGTGAACGCTGACTGAATATGCATTGACTAATTTTCAATGTAGCATAATTAATTATACGTCAAAACCATTAGACAACAATAAATGTTAAGAAATGAAAAAATCATTTATACAGTAAATATCAAAATAGACAGAAATGATTCACAAATATGTTTGTGAAATAGTTGCAATAGGTTGCAAAGAATAAGTGAATATGTCGTTAAATGAACAGCTGAGATCAAGCATATTCTTCAGTAGCAGGGTTCAATCACATAGAAAAGGTTTCCAAAAAGACGGAGACAGCAATCGCCATGAGTTAAGACGGAGTGATGGGTAGTGAAATTATAGCTGGACTGTTAATCCACAGAAGCAGGTATTATTCTACGGGCCAGGGGTTAAAATGCCTCCAGAATATAAAATATGATTTCAAGTATCTGAAATTAAGACTCGAATGATCGCCATGTATCAATTGTTGATATTCAGTTAAGTAAAAGAGATCTGGGTGGTTAAGGACCTTTGGGGAAGCATATTGTTGTCCTTACACGCCGACATGTGAATTCAGACCTATCACAATTTAGTTGAATCCCAATTGCCCTCTGGGTAATTTGGATTCTGGCATAAATAAGGAACTGCCCAATCGCACACTTCTCTCGTGAATTAATGAAAAAGAAATGTAAAGGAGGCTAAATGATACTTTTAACAGATTTTCCCTTGTCTGATGCTAACTGAAGTACACAATGCCAAAATAAAACATCGGGAGAGATGTTTTAGTACTCATTTTGTTTCATTTGATATCAATTTCATTTGAATAAAACAAACATTCAGAATGCATATCCACACATTTTAGAAAGAAGGATTGAAAAATGGAAAGGTGAGTTGGTGCAGTGATGAGCCTGGTATGACTCTCACCTCGGAGTCTATGGTGTTTGTGCGTTCTCTAGGTGGTCCTGCTTCTTTTAATAGACCAGTGATGAGCATGTTAAGTGAATAGGCCTTGCTCAGTTTGTCTGCAGTACGGTCTGTTAGGTGGGTTAACTGCGGTATATTTTCCTACCTGCGAATAGGGTGGGATGCCACTAGGAGTGCAGACCTATTGGGCCAAATGTCATACATCTGCACTTTGCAGCAACTGCATACTTTCAGGGATGTTGCGTCACGCTTGTGGAAATTGCTTGCACTTTTGAAACCCAGATCAACGCAGAGTAAATGTAGGTTGAACAAACTTACCGGATCCTGAAAAAAAACAGTTTACAAGATAACACATGAACATTGCATAATGGATGGGTTGGATAGGATGTTGTGTAAACTGCAAAAATATCCATTTAGAATGAAATCGTAATTATCTATAAGACAGAAGATTTTCCTGTGCAAACCTCTCTGATCAACTTTGGCTCCAAATTATTTTATGCAGTAAAAGATAGTGGCAATCGAGTTGATAGTACTAGAACCGGTAAAAAATGAAAAATGCGTTAACATGAATAGCAATATCAAGTAGATAGGTTTGCTGTGAGGGAGTAAAAGACGTTATTCATCTACATTTATATTTTTGACAAAACAATCAATTAATTCCGCGTTGCACCACTGTGAAATCATCAATAACATCCACACTGCATGATTAGTTTTGTGATGAGAGGCAGTGAATTCGCAGCCTCTTTTCACCAGTGCTGAGCAAACATCCGTAATCAATGATTTGTAAAATAAATCGAGTGTACAAGGAATTTCAATGCTTATTGGCTCTAGTACGGAGAAGGAACTGAATCAATTACTTCACAAGAGAACCAGTTTAGAAACAAAGGGGCAAATGGCCTCCTCCTGCAACATAAGTGAATGAATGAAATTAAGTTTTTTCTTAATCTAAAGCTTTGTCAGTAGAGGGTGATAATAGTTTTTGGTTATCTCTCCGCCGTTCAGTTCTCAAACACGAAGTTAAAGGAATGTATGTGATTTTTCATTACTTACACCTAAGAAAGGATAGGTTAAACGTTTAGTGATTGTTGTCCCAATAAATCGCAGAACAAGTCTAACTTTTAACATTGTTTATGTTGGGATCTCTTTCATTTTTTCCAAAGAGAATCTCACCCCTGTGCCGAGAAATACATTAACTAGCACAATGTTGTAATTTAAAATTGCATCTTCAAGATGGAAGCAGGGAAGAATGACATTGGTCGTTTTAATGTAGTTATTTACTTAAGTCTCGTGCAACACGTGATAAGCGAATCTTCCGATTTGCCTTTGAAGCAGCACACAAATGGAGATGGCAATATTAACACCTTAAATTCAGCAGCATCGGCAAGGCCTTCCAAACACGAAAATGAGATAGTTAGATACCAAACATAATTTTCTGATTTAAATTCTTGTCAGTATTGAATTATTCCATTTCCACTTGCCTGACGTCACTATGGCTTGTCATCATTATATTTTACGCCTGAAATTGACACAATATGATATATGTGATCGGCAAATTATTCAGAAATTTGGAAAAGAGCAGCTGGAAACAACATATGAGCAAAACCCAGGAATTCTGCACACGAATCACCTCCGGTTTTGACATTGGCAGAAAGAATAGAGAAGGTTGAGAAATATCACTACCAGCACTTTTATTGCAAGAATTAATGTATTTTTAACATTGCTTCCTACATTTCTTTTCTTCTCTTCTCCTTTTCATGTCTCTCAATTGATACTTCACCACACTTGTCAGGTCTTCTCTGAACTTCATATGTGTCGTTGTATAAATACACGGTTTGTGAACACAATGCAACCACTTCAGTAATGCCCCAGGTTTAGTGGAAATATAATCAGGGCGTTTCCGGTTACCCTGGTTATAATAGGTGGTACAAATTACAAAGGTCCCAGTAATTTTCGAAAAAGAGCAAAATAAAATCGACTGATACGGAGAGGAGTAAGGTGATGGATTTCCTTCGTTTCTGAGGTTGCAGAACGCTTGGATTCTTACTCTGGAATCTTGAGCGTATCGTAATCGCCGCTAAAGTACGTCAGAAAATTATGAAATTAAACAAGATGATCAGACTAAATGAACGCCAAACGACTGAGGTGGTGCAATAGCAGACCAAAGCTATTCCTGCAGGTCAAGAGAAATAAGCAGTTCTTTGATGACAACGTCAGTGCACCTTGTTAATTATTTCGTAAGGTTCAAATCGAAATAAGATTCGTATTTCCTTTAAGAGACTCAGAACTGAAAAAAAATTAAACCACTGTTGCTGGTAATTTGGTGCATACTTTTTAAAAAAAAACTTCTGGTAGGAGAGAATGATATATCGATCAAATATCACGGAAACAATGCACCAAACTGATAAATCGAGAGAGACAGCAGTCAGATAAAAAAATATGATCCTGCACACCGACGTGTGGGAGATGATGAAAATTGAAAATGATAAGTAAATATACGGTGTGCCACAACAGTTAAAAGTGACCAGTAAATTAGTTACTGACATGTCCACTATGCAAAGTCGGTTAAACTTGGAAATGATACATCCTCCTCTTGAGACAATCAAAATTATCACTACGTAAGAGAGATAGAACATAAAATTTACATACCAGTGACTGAAAAATATAATTGCTGATAGTACATGAATCCAATCAGTGTACCTATTAAAATGGGAGCATGACCCAGACATTGAATTGGATGAAGAAGTTACACGAAGACCTTCCTGCAATGGATGACAATACAGTAGAAAAATCCAGTAAATCCTTCGGTCCAGGTACTTTCAAGAATGTAAATATCAACTCATTTGAATGCGACATGTGAATATCGCTGAAACGTAAATGATGTGTTTAGTCGATTTTGTATTCACTGTTACCCAATATAAGTATACACAAGAATATGTTTAATTCAGGTTAACAACTGACAGTTTAAAATAACTCACGAGGAAGTGCAACTGATACAAGAATTGGTTAGTAAGCCTCTTTCGCCAGCTGAATCGGAGCGTTGTACATTTCATTGTCAGAGCAAGAATCTGTCTCTAAGAGATGATGGACTCTGAACAATGTACACCTTACGTCATAGAAAGAACTCCGTGTTTGGACTGACACTAACCTTCAGAGAATCAAGCAAGCAAAAACATTCGTGACATTACTTATAGCCATTTCACAAATATACCTTTTGCAGTTATTTCGACCGAAGAAGAAAACAATGACATGGTTGCATAATCTATTATATGCAACGGAAAAGAGCAGGCTCACTGTATTTTGAGACAGTCGACTTCTTATGAATGAGGCGTGGGAGGGCTTTCAGTACTTGATCAATGTTAAATCTCCCACCATTCACAGATCAGACTTCAATGTTAGACCTCCGACATGGCAGTTTCTATGTTATCCGCACAACGTAATTTCTGTATCTCACTGACAATGCGACTGGATGAACTTCTTCCCAATTCTGATTTGCCTGAATATGTGATGGTTTACATTTCCTCATTAAGAAATCAGTTTCACTGAGTGATACATCTAGGTTCTTCTTCCACGCATGCTTTTTGTTACAATTGCTCAAGTTTCACGTCTTTCTTCCATAATTCGGTTGTTCCTCTGAGCTAACAATGCCGACTTTCATCCATCTGCTCCTGGTTTGTCTTAACCATTTGACGAAAGAGGTTGTCTAATAATTCCACTTCAAATTTCTTATTTGTCGCCTTTGATCTATTCTCGTTTAATTACTGACTTTGTGACCTTGTTACCACACAGTTTCGAAAATTCCAGGATACTTTTCCTATAATTGTTCAGTAATGTGTGCTACCACTGACTTTTCAAAAATATGTGACAGCAATACTGCCTGTGAACGACTAGCAAGGTCAAATTGTATTCCATGATCTGTGAGATTTTCCAGTGATCCTGCCGCCACTTTACCATTTTTCACTGAATACGCTAACCTTACCCAACATAGTTAACACTTCTTATCTCGTCGTGAATTCCAATTACTAGCACTTTATTTCTGGCAGCAGTGCTTCGGAGTGCTATGTATTCTCATCTTTCAACATTATTTCAACATGAGAGGGTCCTGTATCTCTATATATTGAAACTGTTTACCTGCGGATCCATGACTAGGTGTCTTTACATCGCAAGTACATATTTTAAGAAGATCTGGCACTTTCTCTTTAACGAAGCTCCGACCAGACTGCAAACATTTGTGCAGATTTGTAGCCTCCACTGTGCTTCCTGTTGACACTCCGACGAAATCCAGTGGCTGATCATGTTTTCCTATATCTATCTTCACAATGCTTCTTCTAATCTTAAAACATGGCGATTTCATGTAGTTTTTTTTTGCTGTGGAATCTCCAGAGCTTTTGAACTTCTGTTTCCACTTCATGGGTTTAATTTCTACCCTGTTGTATGTTAACCAAATGATCTTCACCGAGACCAACATTTCAATCTGACCACGTGAGGATTTTATTTTTTTTCATTTCTATCCAATATGGTTTGAAATTCAAGTTGGATAATGAACCAACTCGTTATCATGAGCCATATGACCTGTTAATCTTGCAGTTTTAACTCTCTGCTTAATCACATGAGTTCTCACTACCTCACTAATCTGATATTCGATCTTCACCTTAGAGCTTCTAAGCCGACTTTCCAGACAAAGTACCAATTTCTGAAGTTCAAACTCTCGCTTCTTTTCTTTTTGATCTGACGGTACCTTTCGCTTGTTTTCTCTGTTTCTTCTGCTTATGATTGTAATTCAAACATTTTAAATCTATTTTCTCCTTTTTCTCATTTGCTTCTAATTCAAACTGCTTCATTTTCAGTTGAATATTAAACATCTCTGGAGATTCGAACGGCGTTTCCGTACAATTTAAATGCTGACATATAGCTATAACGACATACCTTGTTTTCGAAGTCGAAGGCATTTTCAACGCGAGTTTTTTTGCCAACATCAGCAGTCTTTCCTGTTTACCTTCTCTCAAATACCCAACGCAATTATTTCCGCTCCCAGAAAACTCTTGGTGACTGACAGAATTATTGCTACTTCAAGCACTGTATAAATCAACAATAAAATCCAGTAAAAGATCCTGACAACGAAAACTCGCTGCCTCTGAAACCCTAATCTCAAATTGGAACGATAGCATAAATCTTGCATAGAGTCTCCAATCTCTAATGGAACTGACTAGACCCCTCAAACCCTTTTAGAAAGGTACGCCAGACTCTATCATTTCTCTTTGTTTTATGCAGTTTTATGTTGAATATTCGAGAAGTGATGCATCAGATCAAACCAACGAGTTCTACACCAAACAGAATTTATTGACAGAATACCGAATGAAACACAACCATCAATCGAAAAGAGTTTGATTTAAATTAACCTAACTGAAAATCCAACCAACTCTATCCCATCTCAATGATATGGTTCCAATTTCCTGAATTCCACACATAAAGGCGCCCTCGGCAAAAAAAAAAGTAGCAACAAGCTTACTTTCTTTCAAGAGAGATGCCAGAGGGAGAGTCAGCCAGAAAACTTTAGTTGAAACCAGGAAGAATTTTCACCAGCAATTTTTCTTTGGGCAGTAGGATCAAACTAAAGCAACTGGTAAAATAACCCGAGCTGGGAAAACTGGCCTCTCCCTTTTAATTGTACAACATTTTCTTAATTCAAATAAAAAGAGTCTGAAGGCCTTGTCTGATTGTTGACATAGGCATTCTCGGTTAGCCATAATTAAAGTAGCCAGTTCAGGCAATGCAGCACAATTGCCTTTATGACCCCTCTCAAATAATACCAAGTGCAAAGTAAGCTTGTTAAACGGGCAGCATCATCAGATGCTACATTAGCAAGAAATGAAATGGTACAACAGTGTACAGAGAAAAACATACTCTCGCAAGGAGCTCTGTATATGTGGTAATTAGTGACTGAACAGTCTCTTAACAATGAAAGTCATCTTTGAAAATAAAATCAAAACTTATTTATACAATGATGGAAACAGATGAGCATGAAATAGTTCGCGTGTTGCTGCTTGCAGAAAAATAATGATTAACATTTGAGGACCGGAATCAGGTTTATCCGCTTCTTGGGATAGAGTAGAGCTGAGTAGATTTTGCCATTTCAATCAAATATAACTGATACGTTAAAAAGAAAGAGACAGCATTGCTCCAGGGCCAGGTTTCTGGGTGCACAACACAAAATACGCGATTATGCAAAGGGCGGCATAACGTGCATAAGAAGAGTAAACCACGCAAATTTACGTTTACCAAAAAAATGATTAATAATAGATATTGTTGCAGCTGCAACTCGTCGTGCTGCAAATAAGTTCAGTTCCAAAAGTCTCCAATCACGCAGTATTAAGGACCTGATGAATTAGGGCGTGAAACTGCAGTTTGACTGCAAGAGACCAAGTGGTATGATATCTTCTGCCATCTGGCAGGAAGGAGTGCGGGGTTAGTGGGGTCTTTCACAATCGTCTTAACCTTTCGGACGCAACGTGTGGTGCTAATGTGTGTCGTGGAGTCGAGAGGGACCAAAATCATCCTCTCAGCTATCCTCACTCTCCATTTTAAGCTCATACGTTCTGAGATAGTGCAATTTCAGAACCAGTCAATAATGCAGCGGCTCAGGGGACTCTGAATGAACCCTCTGTAGAATGTGATGAGGATGAAGGGTGGCTTGTGGGCTTTTTCCGCTATTCACAGAAGGTAAAGACAATGCTGGACTTTATTGGCTATGGAGTTGGTTTTGAGGGTCCAGCTAAGGTTCTCCACCAGTTGGAAGCAAAGAAATTTGGTGCTCTTCACCATCTCCACCAGGAAACCATCGATATCCAGTGGACAGTGGTAGCTCCATGCCCTCCAGATGTCAACAACCATCGCTTTCATTTGTTGATGTTCAGAGACAGGTTGTTGTCTCTGCGCCTGTCCGTTAGTGACTGCACCTCCACTCTGTATGCTGACTCGTCATTCCTCCACTAAGACCAACTGTAGTCGTGTCATCAGCGAATTTGATGATGTAATTCGACCTGTGCATCACTCCACCGTCGTTCGTCAGCAGGGTGAACGATAGTGGACTGGGCGCTCAGGCTGGGAACTCTGCGTTCTCAGTGTGATGTGTTTGGAGATGCCGTTCCTAATCCGAACTGATTGAAGCCTCCCAGTGAGTAAATCCAGGATCCAGTTACAATTGGAGGCACACAGGCCTGGCAGACTCAAATTTCTAATCAGGTGCTGAGGAATGGTAGTGTTAAATGCAGAACTGACGTATATAAATAGTAATCTGACATAGCTGTCCTTCTAATCCATTTGGGTAAGGGCCAGTTGGAGAGTAATGGAAATGGCATCGTCAGTTGAGCAGTTGCGACAACACGTGAACTGCCGGGTGTCCAGTGAGGGGGTGGTGGGGCAGCACGATCATAATTTGCCGAATCACGAGCCTCGTTAAGCATTTCACGCTGATTTGTGTTCGTTCAATGGGGCGGGAATCATTGAGACAGGACATAAATATATTTTGTTTTGTAGGGGAACTATGTTTAGCAGCCTTCAATCACATTGGATCTATGACGCATCTCATGTACATGTTGAAGGTGTCTGTGAGAACATCGACGAGTACATCAGAGCATTACCTGAGCACTCTTCCAACTAACACCAACTAGTCACGAAATGACACGACCAGCTATCATTAGTAGCCGCACACGCAGATGGCAAGCAACATGAGTTCAACTGGGACAACACTACTATTATAGGACAAGACAAATAGAGAACAGCCACGGAATTCCTAGAGGCTTGGCACTCATCGACAGATTCAATCACTAAGCACATCGACCTGGATCATATATACCGACCACTGCAACGGACAGCTGGAACTGACAACCGGAAGTGGCAGATTCAAACCACTACAAATGCCGAAGGAAAGATCACAGAAGCGCTTCACAGGAGGCTCCCAAGCACTGAGGCTGTAACCTGGACAGTGGAACAAGCGTCTGCAACACAAATTTGAATAAAAGGCAGAAAGGCTTATGGCTGGCATAGCAGGATGCGAAGAAAGCATAAAAATCCTGGAAAATATTATGAATGGTGCTAAAAAGAACAAGAGAAATTTGGCAGTAGTGTCTGTGGACTTAGCAAAAGCTTTTGATACAGTAGGCCATAAACTAATCATAACAGCGTTGAAAAGACTCCAGCGAACAGAACCACAACCAGAAACTACGTTGTGTAATTCACTGCATTGAATCAAAGTAAGTTCCTCACTCAGACTGATAATTAGCTTATTTGCATTCAACAAATTAAATCGGGATTCCAAGTGATAGTGTCCACACTTGCTAAGTTTGTCATTCTGTAGTCTCCTCAGTAATGTAGAGCAGAGCTTCATTCTCTATACTTTACCCAGTACTGAGGCCACAATTGATGAAGTTTTGCTGTGCAGCAGCCCAGGTTTTATCAACAACTATTTAGCAAGATTGCTCTCTTAGTGGCTTTTTAAACTTTGCAATCAATTAAACTGGTTTAATAACAACTACATATTCCTGACATTGAGTATTTCCAATGCCTTGATATGAAAGACGTTTGATGAGATTAAACATAGGCAATAACTGGGTTGAGCATGTAATGATGGAACATAAATAAAGGTCAATATGGACGGCTTCAAGTCCGTCCCACTTGAGTCAATGGATGCGTTGGGCCAGGTAGATGGGAGGAGAGTTGACCACATGCTTTCAATTAAAACGTGCATTGTTGAAATTGTTTGATCCAACATTGAATGTATGTTGTGAAATTTATAGCAAACTGCACACTTCTCTGTTCTGGAACTTAATTGGCCAAGTGCTGAAGAAGTGTGACAGCAGCACCCCCATATTAGTCCAAACAAATTTGATTGTCAGTATGTTTGTATCTATGCCTTCTCTTGTTTTATTTTTTGACGTTCCCCGAATGCTAATGGTATCTATAAAGTTGGTCCCATCTCGTAACTTTCGGACTATTGTTTTGTGCTTGGTTTGCACTGTGCATTTGTTTAGCACAGCTTACTCACAGCTGCGGAGTCCGAAATGCGATTGCGACCTTGGGAGAATGCGTGGAGTTTGCATGTTCGCATGGAGTCTGCGTTGGGTTTTCCTGGGTGCTCCAGTTTCCTTTTACAAAGATGTGCAGGTTAAGTGCATTAGCCAAGGTTAATGCAGTTTAAGGGGATAGGGTGCGAGTGTGTGTTTGGGTGTGTTTTCCTGTGGAGGGCTTGTGCAGACTCGGTGGTTCAAGTTTCCACTCATTGTACTCTCGAGGTGTGATTATTCTATCAATTTTAATATATTGTTATTATTGCTATGGTGCTGCCGCTGCTGATATCGCTAATGGCACATTATAGATCAGGATTTGGATGCAGTTTTAGACCGATTTACGGTGGAACCCATAATGTTGCATCACGAATTGTCGTACTCCTTCAAACTGTGGTCTCTCTGCTATAACACGTGGTTAAAAGACCTCAAAAATGGAATTTCGGCGATAGAATACATTTTTTCACTGATCCAAGACAACTTGGTTTGGGAGGACTGTTGCACAATTTCTTACAATCATTTTTTTTTTTCTGTGCTCTTCCAAAGTGACTAATCGGATTCAAATACATGCGCTTATAATTTGTGAAAGTCAGCCGTGCTGCTATGATCTTCACTTGATCTAATATGCAGCTTTGAGAGACTCGGTGAATTGGATATTTTCAATGTCACCACTTGATTCATAATCCTTGAGCCGAGCTGTTTTGAAAAGAGCATCAGTTATCTGTCGAATCTGATGCAGCATTTTGTCCCTTGTCTTATGGCGTAGCACGTCATTTCAACGATTGACATGCATGACGTAATGTAGTTCAAGAAGTCACTGGCCAACTTTACTCAATCTGCCACGTAGAAATTCTGCTGCATCTTTCTTACATTTTTGAAGGATAGCTCGACTGTATTCATTATGTGTGAAGTCGTTCATGAACTAAACCGTCACATTGAACGACGAAGGATGAGGGGTGACTTGATAGAGGTTAATAAGATGATCAGGGGAAAGATAGAGCCGACAGTCAGAGACGTTTTCCCCGGGTACAACAGAGTGTTACAAGGGGCCATAAATAGGTATAGGGGGATGTAAGGGGTACGTTCTTTATCCAGAGAGCGGTGGGGGCATGGAATGCTCTGCCTGTGGGAATGGCAGGGTCAGAATCATTGGTGACCTTTAAGCAGCAATTGGATAGTTAAATGGATAGGTGCTTAAGCTAGCACAAATGTGCGGCACAACATCGTGGGTCGACGGGCCTGTTCTGTGCCGTATTGTTCTATATTCTATGCCTGTGGTTTCAGTACGATCATTCAGGGAACTGACCCGGACAGGTAAGTTGAGGATGCTTCATTCCTACTGGTTGGATGATATTTATTTCATGATTATCGGTTCGCAGTATCAAAATTATGTTATTTTTTTGAAGATTGGATTTAGGTGCAGAATTACCCAACAATTTGGTGTATATCTTGCTATGGAAGTGAGGATGCAATGAAAATACATGCTTGTGCCCAACAGCATGTGGACGTTTATTCAAGTTTGCAGTATCAATAACGCCGAGTTGAACAATGTCACCATGCTTTGCCACAATCCGCTTCATGAATAGATACGTGTGCCATATACTACATAACAGGAGTTAAAAAGTGAATCATAATCATTTATGACATAACGGTCTTGGCTTCACCTTTAAAATGAAGGAAAATGTTTTGATGGCGTGCTGGGTTGCAAGATATGAAATGAGTTTCATTTGGCAGAAAGTAAGCTTGGAAGATTGAGAGAAAATTCACTGTTGCCATAAAGCCAGTGGTTAGTATAATAAAGAAAACCGACTATTCTGGGGGACCAGCTTTATTTCATGCTTCTCGTTGAGTCCCGCATTCTGTACTTGAAGTTTTGTGTTTTCTTCCCGAGATTATTATACTCACTGATGTCAGGTTCTGTCTGATCACAGATCGATTGCCGTTTGAGACAGATCCGTTTACATTTATTGGGAAGTCGACTCAGGTAATACAGTTCCTATTTCCAAATATCAATGTCTGTGGATATATTTTCCAGAAAAACATTTTTATGCAATTGCTCATCTGAGACGAACAAAAGAACTTTTATCTGTATCTTACGGGAGCACTTCATTAACCAATGATTGATTGGAAAGTTGTGTACTGTTCAGCCACAACGTCAGGATTCAACAGAGTGAACGTATTCCTGATTATAGAATGTGGCTCTATGATGATCACGCACTTCAAGTGGATTCGTTGAGTGAACTGGTGCAGATATACCCTTGACCCTCTTCTCCATATGTCATCATGATGAAACTGTCTGAGTCTTCCCACCTAAAATAAAAGTCAGCGATATCTAAGACTGTGCTGTTGAATCATTTTGAACACGTTCCCAACAGAATGCTATTAGTAATCTTCACCAATCCTCAATTCAAATCCCCACAAGCTCCTGTGTAATTGTATTAACCCTCTTGTCAAGTATTTTAAACAAAATGTCGGATGGCATCTCATCCACTGTTTAACTCATGAACATAATCATCTTAAAGTGATCATTGCGTGTGTCAATCATTAATGTTAAAACGCTTAAAATTACTGCATCATCCTGAGAGCGACAGCACAGTAAGACAAGAAAGTAGCATGATTTAGAAGGAATGACAGCCTAAACTGTGAGAAAGCCCTCATGAGATCATTATTAAATACGGTTCCGAAGCATTTCTTTGTGTATGTCACTGTGTTGTGCAGTGACAAACACATTAGAGCCTTTCACTGCCTCTTGGTTTTTCAAGGTAAACCCAGGGTTATCAGACGTGTCCACAATAAATCACTGTTTGTATTCTATTTGAAACATTCAGTCTCCATTAAATATACTAAAGCACATCATTATCACAGTGATGCTCATCGCACTGCATCGTGAATGCAAGGAAAAGTGGGAGAGGAATCATTCAACACTTACAGTACTCTTTCACACCAAATAGCAGGCGCCCACCTGGGACACGCCACATTTCTCCTTTCATTCTGATGATCCATCATGGCCACGCATGTGTCGGAGTTTTAATGCTCCGTTTGTTCTCTCTCTCCCTCTCTCTCTTTCTGATTGACGTTCAGTATTGTCTGGGACTTTTACGATGATGGGATACACCCAACTTGACAGATTCTGTCCCCCACCTAAAACCTGACGCTATTACATTTACTGGAAGGAACAGCAAGGGCAGATACTGAGCTTAAAACCAGACAATCGATTGCAACTGTCAGCAAGCCACCGCTGCCAATCTCTGCTTCACACCAGCTACTTCCCAGATTTGGTGAACAGCACTTCAACATGGAGTGCAGATGCTTAAACAGGAGAGACAGAGAATAAGGCAACAACGTTCACACAGTCACAGATATTTCAAATCTGGTTTCCAGCGGGAACATGATGTTTGTCTTTCCAAATGGACTGAACATATCCTACTGAAACCTAAAAAAGATTAAACAGGACATGAACCGAGTGAAAAACAGAGCAAAATACATGAAATTCGGGGTTATGGCGTCATTACTTCCTCCAAAACCTCAAACATTGACCGACCATAACTCTGACGTAATGCAACATATATTATAAATATTACATCAG
This sequence comes from Chiloscyllium plagiosum, assembly GCF_037043375.1. Lineage (NCBI taxonomy): Eukaryota > Metazoa > Chordata > Chondrichthyes > Orectolobiformes > Hemiscylliidae > Chiloscyllium > Chiloscyllium plagiosum. Next base: position 34,682,259 of record NW_028270188.1, on the reverse strand, counting down.
CTTGAACTCCGAAATGTCATTTGCTTTGTTGCAGTCTCCTGAGACCATTATCACTTGACAGATTTTGCGAAAGGATTTTTCTGTGAGGGTATTTGATCCTAGGTTCAGAATCAGCAGTGGCCATTTTTGATAGAGATCAGAAACTGGCAGCCGGATGCACCACAGACTGGGGTTTAGAGTGAGAAGTAAAGACTCAGTGTTTTTTAAAGTGTTTGCTGATGACAGTATTGCACACACGAATAATTCCTGTTTTGTGTAAATATTTTAAAATTGACTGCCTGTAACCTGTGGGTAAGTTCACCGAGCTGGGAAGTTGATTTTCAAAAGTATCGTCCCTTGCATAGATGAGTTTTTCAAGGCTTTGCGACCTTCTGCAAAGCGCTGCCGTAGCGTGCGTTCTGGAATATATTTGGTTCCATTCATGTTGCTACCAGTTACCTGTTCTGGTTATTCATTTTAGTAGCCGGTATATGGGACCTTTTATCCGAGATAATATCGATCTTACTGAGTGGTTTTGGTGCTATACTCATCCAGGTGAGTGAGGACCATTATATGACACTCTTTACTTGTGCCATGTCGATAATGGAACCAATTTGGAAAGTAACAAAGTGAGTTTAAGCTGGTCAGGTTAGATTTGGTCAGAAGATTGCTTATGCCGCAGCTGGAGTACTTCATGCACTCTGTTCAATGCACTATAGGAAGGATGCAATTGAACTGGAGGTGGTGCAGAGCTTTCACAAAAGTGCTGCCTGAGTTGGAGCATTTCAGCTATGCAAAGATACTGGAAAAGCTGGGCTTTTTTCTCAGGAACGATGAAGATTGAGGGAGACCTGATGGATGTCTATAAAGTAAAGGGGAATGCACCCGGTGAACAGAAAGCAACTCTTCCATTTAGATTAGATTACATTACAGCGTGGAAACATGCCCTTCGGCCCAACAAGTCCACACCGACCCGCCACCCACCCATACCCCTACATTTACCCCTTACCTAACACTACGGATAATTTAACATGGCCAATTCACCTGACCTGCACATCTTTGGACTGTGGGAGGAAACCGGGGCACCCGGAGGAAACCCACGCAGACACGGGGAGAACGTGTAAACTCCACACAGTCAGTCGCCTGAGGTGGGAATTGAACCCGGGTCTCAGGCGCTGTGAGGCAGCAGTGCTAAACACTGTGCCATCGTGCCGCCCACAAGTTGAAGTGTCGATAATATGTTCAAGGGAAAGTCAGATGTCTTCGTGGGGAACTGAAGAAAGAATTCTTTTCATTGGTGTGAATTTGGAATGTGTTCCTTGAGAGTGGAATTTCGGTAAAAAAGATCTTAACATTGAAAAGTGACTTTTATGTGCTTTGATTTGCCAAAATATTGGAGGCTGTTAACTTCATGAGGGAAAATATGATGAAATGCAGGTGCTAATACTTTTTGGAAAAATCTTTGTCTGTTGGTGAACTGACAAATTCCATGTTGTATGTGTCAATGCTAACATAACTTGGATCTGTACTGGATTCATGTGTATATCTTGTTTATGATATTTCTGGAGTGTTAAAATTAGTTGGTCAGGGGAACGGGAACAAGAACTACAAGTCAGAAGAGAGGGTAATTGTTGAATGAGCAGAATTAGAATACAGAGTATCTGTGAGTAAGTATACACAGTCAGGAGTGCTATGGTGGAAAATCGCAGCAGGTCAGCAGGAGAATCGACAATTCGGACAAGGACGCTTCATCTGAAATGAAGCTCAAATGTCGATTCTCCTGCTCCTTGGATGCCAACTGACCTGCTATGCTTTATCAGCAACCTTCACTCGATTCTGATCTCCAACATCTGCAGTCTTCACTTTCTCCCAAGCAAGATATACAGTTCATCGGACAAAGAGGTGAGTCAAAGTCTGCCTGTTTCAGTGGAAAGCGTATCAGTAATAAGAGTGATGAACTTAGTTCATGGACTGATAGGTTTTGGCCATAATTGAGAAATTGATTTCAAAGCGTTACCATAGTTGCTGGATGATCCGATCCAATGAAGGGGAGTAGCATTGTTAATCAGAGAGTGAATCACAGCTGCAGGAAAGGAGGTTGTTGGGGAGGTGGGGATTGTCGACAGAGTCAGTATGGGTTAAAGTCGGGAGAGAAGCAGTCACTTTATTGGGTGCTTTCTATCGACCCCAACAATAGCATTCGAAATACAGAAGGAATGATTTGAAAGCAGGTATTGAAAAAATGCAGATGTAGCAGAGTTGGGCATATGGTTGACTTCAACTTGCACAATTTTGATGGAATTTTCTGAGTGCATTTGGTCTGGATGGATCCGAGTTTGTCAGCATTGTCCAGGACGGTTTCCTGATCAATATGTAGGTAGGTCAACTGGCGGGGAGGTCAGATTGGGTTTGGTGCTAGGCGACGAACTAGACCAATTGTCATATCCCTTTCAAAAGGGAGAAATTCGGTGGCTGTGACCACAGCTCCCTCACCTTTATGTTAACCATGGATTGGGATAGGAACAAACAGTATTGGAAGTTTTTTTAATGGGCACAGAGGAAATTTTATTGCTATTAGGAAGAAACTGTGGAGAATAAATTGGGAGTTAATATTGTATGGCAACAAACAAAACAAAAGTGAAGGCACTTTCAGGGGCACTTGTTGGGAGTGTTGGATTAGCTTGTCCAACTGAGGCAGGGAAGGAATGGTAAGGTGAAGGAGCATTGGAAGACAAGAGGAGATGTTTTTCTCATCAAGTGGAAGATCAAAGCTTGCGTAAGTTTGAAGAACCAAGGATCTCGTACAACTTCAGATTATTACTGAGTAGCTAGGAATGTATTCAAAAATGGACTGAGCAGAGGTAGGAGCAGATACAAAAAATACCTTGATGGGAAGAATCAGAGAAAACCCAAAGCCGTTCTACACGTACTGGAAGAATAAGAGAATGATCAAGTAGAGGGTCGGGCTGAACAGGAATAGTGGCATGAATGTGTGCCTGGAGTCTGAAGGGGAAGGGGAATGAGTGTGTTGCTTTAGTATTCACTCGAGAGAGCGATGTTATTAAAAATGAGAACACCGTGAATTATGTTAAGAATCTTGCACAAATTGATATTAAGAAATGGATGTGTTGGAAATTCTCAGATGCATCAAGATTGATAAGTCCCAGGACCGGACAAAATATATCCAAGGGTGCTGCGGGAAGTGAGGAATGAATTATTTGCGTCTCTGGCGATGATCCTTGTGCCCTCAATGTCCGTGAGAGCAGTACCGGATGATTGGAGGTGGCGAATAATGTTCCTCTGTTCAAGAAAGGGAATAGGGAAGTCGTTGGAATTACATACGAGTCAGTCCTACGTCTGTGGTAGAAAACGTACTGGAAAGAATTCTGACAATAAGGTGTATGATTATTTGGAAAGAAGATACGTATTTTGATTGAGGATATTCAGTATGGCTTTGTGAGGGGCAAGTCCTGTCTCACAAGACGTTTTGAGTTCCTGGAGACATGTCGACTCAAGTCGACGAAGGTCGAGCAGTCGATGTGGAGTATATGGATTTCAGTTATGCATTTGAGAATGTTCCCCACGGTAGGCTCATTCAGAAAGGTAGGAGGTATGGGATATATGAGAATTTAGCTGTCTGGAAACAGAAGTGGTTGGACAAATGAAGTCAACGTGTATTAGTGGAACACAAGTATTCCTCCAGGACGTCAGTGATGAGTGATGTCGCACGGGGTCTCTTCTTATGCCTCTGCTCTTTACAGTGTTTGTAAATGAATCAGATAAAGAAGTGCAGGATTGTGTTAATAAGTTTGTAGATCACACAAATTGCGGTACTTGTGTAGATGGTGTCAAGGGCTGTTTCAGTCGACAGGAACACATTAAAAGGATGCCTAACTGGGCTGAGCACTTGCAGATGGAGATCAACCTGCATACATGTGAAGTCATTCATTTTCGATGGACGATTTTGAATGCTAATTACATTGCTAAAAACAGGATTCTGGGCAGTGTGGAGAAACAGCAGGATTTTGGGGTCCACATAAATAGAGCTTTCAAAGTTGCCACCGAGTTGATAGGTTTGTTCTGAAATCGTATAGTTGTTGTGGTTCTGTTCGCCGAGCTGGGAATCTGTGTTGCAGATGTTTCGTCGCCTGTCTACATGACATCCTCAGTGCTTGGGAACCTCCTGTGAAGCGCTTCTGTGATCTTTCCTCCTGCATTTGTAGTGGTTTGAATCTGCCGCTTCCGGTTGTTAGTTCCAGCTGTCCGCTGCAGTGGTCGGTATATCGGGTCCAGGAAAATGTGCTTATTGATTGAATCTGTCGATGAGTGCCAAGCCTGCAAAGAACACTACATAGGACAAACAGGAAGACAGCTAACGGTCCGCATCCATGAACACCAACTAGCCACGAAACGACACGACCAGCTATCCTTAGTATCCACACACGCAGAGGACAAGCAACATGAGTTCGACTGGGGCAACACCACTATCATACGCCAAGCCAAACAGAGAACAGCCATGGAATTCCTAGAGGCTTGGCACTCATCGACAGATTCAATCACTAAGCACATCGACCTGGATCCTATATACCGACCACTGCAACGGACAGCTGGAACTGACAACCGGAAGTGGCAGATTCAAACCACGTCAAATGCCGTAAGAAAGATCACAGAAGCGCTTCACAGGAGGCTCCCAAGCACTGAGGATGTCACCTACTCAGGGGACGAAACGTCTGCAACACAAATTCCCAGCTCGGCGTATAGAACCACAACAACGAGCATTCGAGCTACAAATCTTCTCACAATCTTTGAAATCGTATAGTGTTTTGGCTTCCATTAATTCGGGAATTAAATTTAAGAGCCTCGAGGTTTTGCTGCAGCTCTATAAAATATTGGTTGGACTACGCTTGGAATGTTGTGTTAAGTTCTGGTCACCGATTTAAAGGAAGAATGTAGATGCTTTCGACGTGACAAAGAGCAGATTTACCAGAATACTGCCTGTACTGCAGGGCTTGTCTTCTGAAGACAATTTGAGTGAGATCGGTCGCTTTGCTCTGGAGAGAAGACAGAAGACAGGTGTCTTGATAGAGAGGCACAAAGTAATGAGAAGCATAGATAGAGTGGACAGCTCGAGACTTTTCACAAGGGTAGAAATGGCTGTCACGAGCGGTCATAATTATAAGGTCGTTGAAGGAAGTTATACGGGGATGTTCGGGGTAGGTTCTTTACCAGGAAACTGTGAGGTGCTAGGAATGCACTGCCAGTGTTTTTATTAGAGTCAGAAACAGTCGGAGCATTTGAATGACTTTTGAACACGCACATAAACGGTAGTAAATTGAGGCATGTGCAGGTACGTTTAATCTTACATTAAGATAATTGTTCGGCACCACGTCGTGGGTGAAGTGCCTGTGCTGTGCCGTACTGTTCTATGTTCTATGCCTCATGATTATTCATACATCCTTCCTTGGATGGTTTGCAAATCCTCCGCCTGGGCAGATTTCTTTCTGCCTTTTATTCCAATTCCACATTTTAGGTATGCATTTTACTTTGCCCACTCGGACAGCTATTTTGAGCTCCTGTTTCGTCAAAAAAAAGTCAGATGCCATTTAACCCCAAGAGCAGCACTCTTTATTGTTACTAACATTCTGAAAATGCCGGAAATCTGGTGCTAACAGCAGTGCCTTTTGATTAAATTCGACAGATTCGGAAGAGTCTGTAGAGGGGGAATGCAGTGTTAATGTTTGAATTCAGTGCAACGTCTTACAAGCTCAAAAATGTCTTTATTAATTTCTTCAGACAAAGTCAGAAAGAGGATCTATAATTGGTGTAGAGTGCAATGGCAAAAGTCAAAGCGGCCGTTAATGGTGGTGAAAGAAACAAGAGACAAGAAACAAGTGGTTGTGAAAGGGATCTAATTAGTTCGTCGAACATTTTTTTTTCTGTCCCTATTTCAACAGGTCTTATTTTTCTCTTACATGCTTCAATCATCTCAGATATTCAAAATTATAGGTACACAAGCTGTGGCATTTCGCTCTCCCGTCATAGACAACTTGTTATCCAGGAAGTATTCTGGTGAATCTGCACTCCACTCAAATACACAGAGAACACAAAGTTTCTGCTCTTTCTTACTTTCCCAATTTAGAAAGTCAACGTCATTGCTGTGCTAACATGAAAAGGCTGACTGGAACAAATCTCAACTGACTGATAGACTAACACCATCAAATCATTCGACTGTATTTGGAAGAATAAAGCACAAAACATACTTTGTACATCATTATCAGTCAGTCTCTTGCAGATAGAATGGAGCAAGTTGTGCACTGATTTGGACTTTAGACTGAAGAAGGACAACATAAAATAAAAGATACAATATTAACTTGGGTACAGGAACAGAGATGTCTTTATCTAGGACTTGAATTCTGTTAGCGAAGGAGAGGCAGAAATGATTCAAAACCTGTTTTCATTCATACGCTTGAAATTGTAGTATTATTAATTCACCTTGCAGAAGCAGAATATGGAGAACTCCCTCTCTCTGATTTGACTCATATTTCACCCAGACAGAAATAATTGAAAGCCAAATCACCGATCTGACCACCTGCTCCTCTAAAAAGACTACCGCCCAAACAAGACTACCCCCGAGCACTGTTGCCTCCATCACAACTATCTGCTGATGTGATAACCCTGTGAAATAATTACTGTGCACATAATGAACCCCGACATGGATATTACATCAAATAAGTATTTCGAGACAACTATCAAATAAAAAGAATGCTCAGACACAACTATAGTCTGATATGACTTTCCTTCAATATGTCCATTCTCTGACAGGACTGAACTCCCGACTTATTTACCCAATGAGAATACGACGCTCATTCACAAAGTTCCCTTTCATGAATATGCCCCAACATGACTAGTTTCTCACACGGCTACCCCCTGACAAAGCTACACTCCCGACTTTACTACTCAACCCTGGCAACTGCACCCCAACAGAAATGCCGCCTTACACAGGTACTCCTGACCGAGTTACTTCCTGACATGCTTGACCACGACCCAAATAACATTCACATTGCTACTTACAGATCTGAGTAACCAACAACCTGAATACCTGCGATCCGACTATCACAAACACCGACAACCCCTGACGGAACTATATCGATGCAGCTATCTTTAATAACAATGTATGACTGCACTATTTCATAATTATAAACAATAACTGTATCACTGAAAAGACAGCCCCCGACAAGAGTGCCCCTGACATGAATACCCTGAAATAGGGCGACCCAAACATATGCAACTCTTCATAATTGCCCTTGATGTGACTACGCCCTGAGGTAACTATCCTCTGACATATCTCCTGCTGAGTTGATGATCCCCAAAAATGTCAGTCCGAACACAATTTTGCCGAAATAACTATATCCTGACGCAACTACCAGCACACGTCTACCCTTGAACTTGACTCTCCTCACAACCCAATTACCTACTAACACACGTACCTTTGAGGAAGGGGCCTGACTGATCCCTGTCAGTACGACCCACTGACATGCCTACTCCGATCAAACTGTCCATGACATGATTAACCTCCTGACATGATTATCTCTAACAGTACTACATCCTGACATGAAGACACCATGATATGATCACCCTGACACCGCAAGCATACCGATACGACTCCCTCGCTGCGACAACTACTCAGAATATGACTAGTCCCAAACACAACAACGAGTTCAACAGAACGATGCTCGTGACAGAAATTCACATTGCAATAACTACTCCCTTTATATAACTCAACCCCTGACATAAATACTTACTTGAAGTGAAAAAAATTATGCTAGCAAGTGGGCGTGGCGGTTATCTTAATCTGCCTTGACATAATTTGGAGATGCCAGTGTTGGACTGGGGTGTACCAAGTCAGAAAACACACAACACCAGGGTAAAGTGCAACAGGTTTAATTGGAAACACACTAGCGTTCGGAGCGACGTTCCTTCATCAGCTGATAGTGGAGGGCTCGATCGTCACACAGAATTTATAGCAAAAATTTACAGTGTAATGTAACTGAAATTATCCATTGCGAAATTGATTGTCTGTTAAGCCTTTCATCTGTTAGAATACAGTGATAGTTTCACTTCTTTCATCTGTAAATCACAAAACCTTTTTTTTAAGTTGAAATCTCGGGTTAGCTGTTAACAATGTTGATAGCTAGACAATATGTTGAAGGTGTTGGCCTCCTGTGTTCTCTGTCTATGCCATAACGTTCAGATTGATTCTAATCTAAAAAAGTGAGATAACGGAGTTTTATAAAAATTCATGCCGTTTTTGAGCTCAGAGTTCTACATGAGTGCATGCAGTTTTTGAGCAAAGTACAATGTAACCCTGAAAGTACAAATTCACCACACAAAATATATGTACGCATGTCGCTCTTTGCCTGTCTGTGTGTGTGTGTGTGTGTGTGTGTGTGTGTGTGTGTGTGTGTGGAATTTCGGGCATAAGCCCTTCCTGAAGAAGGGCTTATGCCCGAAACGTCGATTGTCCTGTTCCCTGCATGCTGCCTGACCTGCTGAGCTTTTCCAGCAAAACATTTTCAGCTCTGATCTCCAGCATTTGCAGACCTCACTTTCTCCCCATGTAAAGGCCCAATGCCTCGGCTCGTGGCTTGATCACCACGTTCTTCAAAGAAAGACAAGACACAATCATCACCAAAATAATTCTGTCAGTTTCGTACTTTAACCTGACCTGCCTTTTCACTGAAATACACGATAATTTCCAGTGCCATTTCATTCCATTCCGAGATATTGCTTGTTCTGTCTCTTAATCCCCTTTCACATTTTGACTCTCAAAATGGATAACTTCGCATTTCTCTGAATTAAACACCTTCTGCCTTGCATTCAGCCATGCACTCCAACAATTGCACATCAAACTCTCCACAGTTTATGCTTCCACAGGCAGTAATCTGTCATAGTTGGAGATTTACGTATCTCTCAGTTTAACAACATTGATTCTGGAGTTTGCTGAGCTGCTACCGTAATCAGGGATTCATTGGGATGGTTTGGGGAAGTTACGACGTTGTCCTGCAGCTCTCTCAAAGTTAAAGCGATGGTGGACTTGTGAGAGGAAGACTGTGACTATATACCATGAGGCAGGCACAGTAGTGTCATTTAAGTTGCACCTCGACTGGAACAGGAATGGGAAGGGAGCAGAGGGTTACAGACTCTGAGAATGTAGGCGGTGGGTTCAGATGGAGGACCTGGATCGGCGGAGACATGGAGGGCCAAAGGGACTGTTTCTCTACTGTAATTTTCCTTGTTCTTTGTTCTTTGTCTCCCTCTGCCTTTGTCTCTTCTGCCATTCCACCTGTCTTTCATTCTCTCTCTCACTCGATACCACTCTTCCTTGATTTCATTGCGTCTCTCTTTCTCTCATTCTGCCTCTTTCTTTCTCTCAGTGATACTCTCTCGATCTTTGTCTCTCCTCACTCATTGCTTCTAACTCTCTCTGTGTTCCTGTCTGCGTCTTCCTTTTTCTCTTCTTTACGTCTCTTTCTTTCTGTCTCTCTACTTGCCTCTGTATTTGCCGCATTCCCTCTCTACCTATCTTTCTTTGCCTCTCTACCTGTCTCGCGTGGTATTGTTGTATCATTGTGACTCTCTCTTTGTCTCTCTTTTTGTCTCTGTTGGCGTTTCTCTATCTCATTTTCTCCTCTCTCCCAACATGTCTCCCTCACAAATACACTGTCTCCACTTTTTTGGCTCGTTCTGTTGCGCTCTCATTCTTCTTTTCTCTCTCCATTTTTCATGCAACTCTTTCCTTTTCTCTCTCTCGCATGAAAAACAGTTGTTTCATCCTCTCCCATTGTCTGCTTATCTCTCTCTCTCGTTATTTTTCTCACACACTGTGTCTGTCTTTCTCACTGTATTTCTTTCACCCTTTGTCCCTCTCTGTCTCCGCCCTTTCCTTTCATTCTTTCTGTCTTTGTGCCTTGCATTACCTCTTCATTTCCTCTCTCACTCTCTCGCAGCTTTTGCTTCTTTCTCTCTCCACATTTTTTGCTCCCTCATTAATATCTCTTGTCACTTCTCACTCTCTCTATCTCTGTCTGCCTCTCTCTGTCTCTGCCTCTGTATCTGCCTCTCTCGCTATCTCTTTCTTTGTCTCTCTCTCTTTCCCCTCCGTTGCATTTGACTGTCTGACACTCCCTAACTATCTTTGCCCTTCTCTCGTTCAGTCTCTCGCAGTATATCTGTTCCTCTTTCACTTTCCCTCTCTTTCTCTCTCTCTCTCTTTCATTTGCTCTCTCCCTTATATTTCTCCATCTCTCTATTTATCACTATTTCACTCTTTGTCTTTCTCTTGTCTGTCCCTCACTTTTCTTTCTGTCATTCTTTGTTTTTCTTTGTTTTGCTCTGTCTCACCATTTGAATCAATCTCGCTCTCTCTCTTTCTGTCACTCTCTGTCCATCTCTCTCTCTCTCTCTCTCTCTCTCTCTCTCTCTCTCTCTCTCTCTCTCTCTCTCTCTCTCTCTCCTCTCTCTCTCTCTCTCTCTTTCTCACTGTTACTCAGTCTTTACGTCTCTCGGCTGATATGTCCAGTGTATTCTTGAGTAACTGAAGATTTTGTATCCCATGGACAGGGAACCTTCCAGAATTAGGAGGAGAAGGGAAATCAACCTGCTTTTGTCGGGATGGAGATGCTCAATATTAATTGAGGAAGGGGATTGTCGGCACCTGCAATTTACCAATGACAGAATTTGAGCGATCTGGCTTAATTTAATGCAATCTTTTTCTTAAAAGAAGCCGACACTTTGGCAGTATTTTAAACCCTCTAGGGTTTGTGCTCAATCCAAGAATTCTCTGACATTTTCTGCGAGAGTTTGCCAGACGAGAGAAAGAGACAGAGAGAAAAGTGCACATGTCGAGAGAAAAAGAGTGAGAACAGAAACCACAAATACCGGGAGCTGGCAGTGTGGAAAACAAGAGAGAGACATACAAGTTCACTCTGGCAAGATGTGATCCTCAGCGCATGCTGCATCTCCTGAATCAGACATGCAGGGATAAGGAATCCATGGGGAAAAGATGCCATACACTGGGCGATTCAGAATATGAAATCAACGTGTGTTGCTTGTGAGTTAACATCGTAGCTGATTGCATTGCATTGGGTATGTGGGAGTCTAAGTGAAATCACGGATGTTCAATATCTTCCTCAATCGTTTGGAAAGTAAACAGTTTGATTAATTGTGATACGTTTATTTAGCAAATTTATAAACGAATGGCTGAATCTTTGGAGAGGAGCATTTGAGATTTGTATTGAATGTGCAATGGCATATATATCCTAAGTTTAGAATGCAATTAATTCATGTCGGTTCCAATCCATTCATTTTCTGATCTATTCGTATTCATTGCAAAATCTGTAATCATGCCGTGCTCCATTTTATGCAAACATTGCACCAAGCTAATAACGCATACTTCATATCACGCATACAATGTACCAATGATCCCCACACTATCTTTGGCAGACCCGGTCCCCCAAATGAACGATCCTCACTCTCTTTCACATCGAACGTGACCTCAACAAAATTATCTACATTCCATTGCACTTCCATACTCCTGTCCTAATGCGCTAATCCAGCGCCATCTCGCACTCACCCAGTCCCGAATACAGTAAATTAAACACTACATCTAATACACAAATCGTATCCAATATACAAACCAAAACCCCATCTAACGCTCACCCTGTTCCGAATACAATAGCTTGCATCTCATCTCACACACATGCTATCCACGAAAGGATGATGCACCCCTCATCTGAAATGCAGGTTATCCCCAACTTAATAATGCACAAACCATTTCACCAAACGTTATGCCTCAAACACTGAAACTCCATCAAGGCATATCATGTCTGCATCAGAACAGACAGCACTCCGTCTCGGACACAATCTGTCCTTAACACACAAGGCAAAACTCTATCTCACACATAGCTTGGCACCTATACAGAAACTGCACCCCATCTCGCATGCATCCTGTCACCATACAGTAACCTCCTCCATCTTGCACAATCCCTGTCCGATACAAAGATACGTATAGCACAACTCATGCACACGCTTTTCCTCCACAGGAATCTGCACTCCATCTCACACCTACACTGTCCACAATTCAATAACCCACACCCGATCTTACATACACCGTCTGCTGTATGAAACAACTCCCATATTATAAGATGCATTCTGTCTATAATGAAATTACCCACACATCAGCTCACATGTATACTATCTCCAGTACAAAATTCCGCAACACTTCACAAGCTGAACTTGCCCCACTACAATAAAACATTACACAACTCACATCTATCTTGTTCAAACGCAATAATTGACACGCCAAATTTCAGCAAACAATTCCATTCTGGATATTGCCCTTTTGCTTCCAGTTTCGGTCTGTCATCTGTAATAATTGTCCTCCATTCATGAAATAATGCTGTCCGTGGGTTTTCTGGAAGATAGCTAAAGTATAGATTCTGAAAAAACATGGATTGGATTCGTTTTAGGTTCAATTTGATTATAGCTAACAGTTACTGACTTAGACAAATGGCTTTCAAGCTAAAAACAAAACATTTTTGCAATGATAGGGGTGTGGCCATTTCTCTGAGTGAAGTGCTCCTCTGTCTAGATTTGGTTTTGGCTGTATGTTAGTTCACTGAGTGTAGTCAGTTTCTCTAAGGCTGCTGGATCAAGAAACAGCTGCGTGGAAGATGGTGTTCCATGTTGCGAGCTCTATCAGTCTCGTTTGCGACCCTGTGATAATTTTTGCTTTTTACTTTTGTGCCAAATGGTAAATGTGGGGATTGATGCAAGTTAGAACAGCATCATTATATTGGGATGATCTGGTTGCGTTTTTGGATCGGTTACGTTATTCGGATTTCTGTTCTCTTTTGATCGCGTTTCAGTCCGTAATCTTGTGAATAAATCCTGCTTTTCTTAAACTTAGTGGTTTGACCAGTTGCATCCGCACTTGGAATATCCGCATTGCATCTACTTAAAACAAGTAGCAAAATTGATGCTTGAGTAAATTTCTAGAAAGGTTTGGAAGGTATCTGGTCTGGTCCATAACGAGTGTATTTCTCAAAGCGTTCACTTTTATGACATGTACGTGACCATCACCGCCTGACTCTCAGCCAGGTCTCCCCGTGGGCCAAACACAGGTGTTCCCTGAAAGATTCCTGCTCGGTTCAGTAATTTGTACTTACGCATTCAGAGCTCGCCGGTCCTCTGTCTCCTCTGGAATTGCATCCTGTTTCTTTTTTCTTTCCAAGACTATTATTCTGAGTTACATTTCTCAGCACAGATATCAATTCATACATTTCTGATTGAAATTTCATTGGCCCTCGTCTGTTCATTCCACCAATTTCTTCGTGCCCCTTTGCCATTTGACTCTGTTTCGCTTACAATTCACAATAAATCCTATTTTGTAATCGCCTGCCGAATTCCTTTCACTGACTAAGGTTAAATTCCGCTCAATGACTTTGGTTCAATCTCTGTCACTGACTGAGATTCAATTCCGCTAACTGAAAGGCGGTCAATCCCGATCACCCAGTCAAGTACAATCCCGGACGCATATTAAGATTCAATCCCTGTCACTGACTGAGACTCATAACCTGGCACTGACCGAGATTCAACCCTGCACATCAAAGACGGTAATAATCCTATGCTTTCGAGAAAACCTGTATTCTGATCATTAGATATTGGGAAAATAACTAAAACATTGCCCTATTCTGAAAATAATATTTAACGATTTTTCAATTCGTGTCATTGGGGCGAATTTCTATTCGCGTTGCTGTTGTGCACGTCATTACATTGGATCCATTCTTCAAGACAAATCTGACAATGCTGATCTGAATTTCGTTTTCACCACTTCAACATTATTACGCTGAAAATCTAAAAACAAAAAACTACAAGACAGAAAATCTTTGGACACTTACTGAGAAGTAACATACGCTAATTAATATTTCCCCATCTTCCTTCAATAACAGACATTTTATCAATTTCACTTCCAAAAGCTTCTACACCACTGAGGTTGAAACAAACAACCTGTGGTTTTTGCAACCAAATTCGAGTCATTCTTTTTGAACTGTCATATAGTTTTCAATTCCCCCATGCTCTGATGGAAGTCGAGAGTGTATTGCTGGAAAAGCATAGCAGGTCAGACAGCATTCGAGGAGCAGGAGAATCGACATTTCGCGAATAAGCCTTTCATCAGGAATGTGGTGTGTGGGCCGGGGCTGAGAGATAAATTGGAGGGAGGTGGGGGAATGCAGCTGAGAAAGCAATAGGTGAATCCAGGTGAAGCATGTGATCAGTAATGGGGGCGGAGTGATGGACAGATGCAGAACCCAGTGCCGATTTGTGGGGGAACGGAAAACGAGGAAGCTATTGAATCCCACATTTATCCGTGTGTTTGCAGGGTCCCAAGCCGGACGATGAGGCATTCTTCCTCCAGTCGTCGGGTGATAACGGTTTGGCAATGGAGGAGGTCCAGGACCTGCATGTCCTTGATTGAATGGGAGGGAGAATGGAAGTGTTTAGCCATGAGGCGGTGGAGTTGGTAGATGCGGCTTGCCCAGAAATGTTCTCACAAACGATATGCAGAAGGCATCCTGTAAATATGATGGAGAGGAGCCAACACCAGGTGCAACGGATGCAATAGATGACATTGATGGAGGTATGGTCAATTTCTGATGGATGTGGCAATATCGCTTGGGACTTGGACGGTGCTGTGGGCAGTAGTGTGGACAGAGGTTTTGCATTTCCTGCAGTGGCAGGTAAAGGTGCCAAGAGTGGGGAGTGGACCTGACAAGGGAGTTGCAGGAGGAATTGTCTTTCCAGGACGCTGATACGAATGGTGAAGGAAATATGTCTTTGGTGGTGGGGTCCGTTTGAAATTAACAGAAGTGACGGAGAATGATGCGATATGTACAGAAGTTGGTGTTGTGGAAGATGAGGAACAGGGGGTTCTGTCCTTTTTGTGTTGCGAGGGGTGGGTTTCAAGGGCGGTGCAGTGGCAAGTGGACGATACGTGTTGGTGGGCATCGTCAGCCACATGGGAAGGGAAGTTGCAATCATGGAAGAAGGAAGCCCTCTGGGAATTTCTCACTTATTCCAGTCCCAAGCCACCAACTGGGCATCACCTCTGGACCGGTCCATCACTTCCCACTTTTACCTATCACCTTCCTTACCTTCATCTACCTATCCCTTTCTCAGCTCCCTTCCCCCTCAAACCCTCTCCCCTCCCATGCATTTCTTAAGGGGGGCCCACAAGCTTCATTCCTGATGAATTGCCTATGCCCGAAACGCAGATTCTTCTGATCCTCAGATGCCGCCTGATCTGCTGTGTTTTTCCAGCAATACTCTCTCGACTCGGATCTTCATCATCTGCAGTCCTCACTTTCTCCTTCTCCATCTTCTAATGTGATCCTTATGTCTAAAGATTAAGTCGCAAAGTAACGAAAAAGGCTTTTCATCCTTTGGCAGTCGCTTGCCTTTTCTCATCAATCGTATCTCATTGGGTCACCTATATTTTTTTTAAAATTGACAGTATGCACAATGTCAACAAATTATTGCGTTTCAATGAACAATTATCCAGTGCCACTGGTGTTTTATGTCCGAACAAGGCAGACATAATTGATCACTAATTTTGCAAATTTCTAATGATTGAAACATAATATGTCGAAGAGCATAGAAAAGTATAGAACACTACAGGGCCTTCGCCCTTCGACATTGTGCCTAACTTTTATTCTACCCAAAGGTCAAACTAATCTACATATCCTTCATTTTACTGTCATCTGTTGTGCATATCCGATAAATACCAAATGTCACTGATACATTTGACTCTCCTACCCCTACTTGCACTGCATTCGACACACCAACCACTCTCTGTGCAAATACATTTACTTTGACATCTCCCCTAATCCTTCCTTCTTTCTTTATAAAATTATGCCCCCTCACGGTAAACATTTTCACCCTCAGAAAACGTCTCTGGCTATCCACTCAATTTATGCTTCTCATCATCTTTTACAAATCTATCAAGAAACCTCACATCTGTCTTCGGTCCCTTTCTTCATAAATGCTCTTCTTCAGTCCAGGCATAATCCTGTGAGAGCCTTCTCTGCACCCTCTCTATAATTTCAAATTCGTTCCTATAATGAGGTGATCAGAACTAAACCCAACATGTCAACTGCACTCTAACCACAGCTTAAAGAACTGCAGTATAACCTTGCGGTTCTTCAAATGAATCCCACTGCTAATGAAAGCCAACATTTCATATGCATCTTCACAATCCTATCAACTTGGGTAGCAACTTTAAAGGATCTGTCAATTCCATAGAACCTGGCCAAACGTCTGTTGTTAGTGACAGCTTCTTTCAGTAAATAGTTTCACTTAATGGTCCACAAAGCGGTAGAGATTGTTGGAGGTTGGTCAATATGGATTTATACAGTAAAGTGGGAAAAATTTTGTCACACTCCTAAATCGTGCTATGTCGATGTGTCACAGAATTGGGAGAGACATGGTTTCCAACAGTGATAGCATTTCGTGTTTCTTGAGGCCACTATATTGCATTTCTTGGCCAGTTCAATTTTCCATTAATGTAAATACAAAAGATATTCACAGTGAAGGAATAGTTGCAGAAACTGCTACTGAACGTCAGTTAGTGATGAATGGATTCTCTCTTCTTGCAAATAGTTATTTCTTGATACATCTGTGCGTTATTGTTACTTGCAGCTTTGAACGCCTTTCCAGCTATAATAATCAAAGACTTTCAATTTTCGTTCATCTTGAATTGGTGCATCTGATGTGGATGCTGAGGTGACTCATTATCTCAGAGCTTTGATTGTTATGATGATTTGATATATCCACAATTACATATTTGGTCACTTGAAAAGTAATTCGACGCATTTTACATACTCACGTAATCCATCTATGTTTTATATAATACCCTTGTATCATCCTCGTTGATGAGATTTCTGTATATTGACTGAGACTTCCTTCATGCCACCTGTTTAGTTCGGACAGAATTTGAATGAAGGAGCGTTTCTTGATGCAATATGTGCATATTTCAACTCGGAGAGGGGTGGTATTAGTCTTTGTAATTGGGCAAGGAGACTCAAGAAGTTTTTGAAATTTCAGTTGGGCAGAATCTAGCGAACAGTGATCATCGTTCTGTAAAATTTAAATATCAGAATAAACGGGTGGACAATTTATCGCGGAAATTGTGGGAAGGTCATAAAAAATGTAACAGGCAGTAAGTGGACACATTAGAATGGAGCGGTTGTTTGAAAGTAAATCCAGATATTCACATCTGACAGATGCAAGCATTTTAATGCCTATTCATCAGAGAATATGTCAAAGCACATTCCTGCAGGGATGAAAGATAAGGATTTCAGGATTTAGGAATGTTGGAGAACACACGGTTTTGAAACAGCAGTTAACAAGAAAAGGGAAAGTATGCAAGCGTTAGTCTGACCCTTGCTGAATGTAAAGATAGCAAGGAAAATACACTTAAAGGAGACATTAGGAGTGGGTAAAGTGGCGATAAAATGCCCTTGGCAGTTTGGCCTAAGTAGAATCACAATACGTTTTTGTATTCATATTAGGATGACCTAGTAGGTAGGGAAAGAGGACGCCCTGTCAAGGTGAAATAAATAATATAAGGTTTCGAGCTTGATAAAGCAGATGAGTCATATAATGCGTATTTGTGTCCGCATGCTATGACGATAAGAAATCGGACGCTGTTAAGATTTGGGAGGGGCGTGCAGATATTGTTTGGCATTTCGATATTAATGAGGAGCCATTTGCTACCTTGAGAACAAAAAAGAAAGTAGATCAATCTCCCCGTCTTGATGAGATCGATTCCATGGATATAAGGGAGAAAATTCTGGAGATTCCTGGGCCGTCTGCAGAGATACCTCTACCTTATTTAAATGCACGAAAAGTGACGGAAGACTGGAGGATAGCCAGTGCCATTTCTACAGTTGAGGAAGAGCAAGATATATTATTTGTGGAAATTAGGGTTGTCCGAGGCTCACGTCAAGGTCGCAAAATAATTGCTTAAGGCTCTTACGTACAGCATTTATCTGAAATTGGAAATGCAGTAGTGTGAGCATGGCTTTA
This sequence comes from Chiloscyllium plagiosum, assembly GCF_037043375.1. Taxonomy (NCBI): domain Eukaryota; kingdom Metazoa; phylum Chordata; class Chondrichthyes; order Orectolobiformes; family Hemiscylliidae; genus Chiloscyllium; species Chiloscyllium plagiosum. The sequence continues at coordinate 34,664,136 of NW_028270188.1, read as the reverse complement.
TGCTGAGGAAGTCTTGTCTCATAATTCTGTTTAATTTTTTTAAGAATGGTCAAAAGATTCGGCCAGGTGGTACCCAAAATAAGTCGGCCTTTTAAAAGCCAAAGGTAATGGTGGATTATGTTTTATAGACCGGAATTCTGTAAATACTGGTCTTGCAAATGCACCAATTGAATAACCGCGATTGTTTATATTTAATTTAATGTATTAGAGTTATTATCTTCACTTTACCAAGATACGGTGAAGCATATAATTTTACATGCTATCCAGGCAAAACCAAATTGAACTCAAAGATGGTAATAGAACAAAATGCAGAATATATCATGTTCAGACGGAAAAAAAGTGTAGAGAAAGATCTATTCTCAAACTCTGTGAAGTGCATTCATAATTTTTAGAACAATGCAGCAGATGATGTTCTTGCAAATTTTGGTATAGAGTTTCAAAGTTTTGTCTCTTCTGCAGTCAATCTTTATTTGGGTCCTTTTCCACAAGTGCACGAGACGACAGAGTCGACTCCGAATATGGATTTAACGTGGCCCGCTGAGTATTTTGCTCAGATCAGGAGAGCGGTCAATGATCCGTTACATTTCACAGTAGGAAGAACACTTTTATTCATGTTGCATCACAATGATTGCATGCAACAGTGCCATTATTCCTTCCCATTAATCTGCGCATCAAATCCTGCAAACCACCTGATCAACGAAGGTCAGCCCATTCGACAGCCCTACTTCCCCATGTTTACAAGAACCCGTAATCATTAACTATTGGGTTCTTACAATCTATCCCATTATTCATATTCCAAAGTTAACGTTTATAATCTTTCACAGACATTTTCCATACTTCCTTATCAGTGAACACTTACTGAATCGTGTAACTCATAGTATTCATTGCATTAGCTACCAAATTCTGCTCATCTTACATTTCTCACTGCTCTCATTACAGGAGATAAAAACGAGGTTAGTTACTTCAAGTTTCTGTAAAGTTCCTAACATCAGCTCTCAAATAATGCTAATTTGATGATAAAGACTTTATGCGTACTGCTATGGTTATCAGTCATTACCGAACGAATTGGGCGCAGTTTCTGTTCCCCCTGGCATTGAAGGGTCAGTTAGTCACTGCCCTTCTGTCATTCAGCTGCATATTGTCACATATTTGCTTTTGACATGGAAGTTACTGCGCTTATTCTCATTAACTCTTCTGCCTAATAGGACAACAATTTTTAAAAACGACGAAAATTTATTCGCTTGCACAGCTCAATGAACTGAATTGATCTTCTAGCGTCTGACAAGACATGATCCTAAAATTATCATTTGTCTATGTAATTGTGCTATTCTATTATTTTTAACACTTACTACAAAATTAAGACTGTCTGTTCTCACATATCTCTTGTAAAACTGTGTCCTGCACGCATCTGCAGGTATTGTTGCTTGCATAAATACCTGTTAATAAGATCGTAAGATACTTTGTTCAAAGTAGACATTGCTACCTTGACATTACTCCACGTCAAACCAGCCATTGCGCTAACAAATTGCCTCAGCTCGCTGAGCATCGGATATTTAATTATGTTACTGCAACCATATTTGGTCAATGGACGACCACAATGTGCCACATCTGACCAGGAGCTGCCGAAACAGTATGCAACTGAAGATCGGGATCTCTCTGTGCAGCTTGATTCCGGGGATCTGAGGATGATAACTCTTCACTAGTAGTTTTAAATCCGGGTATTCTTCTGGAATGTCAAGTTGTTTTGAAAGACATGATACAAAACGTGTCATGCATTATCCATTTTAATTCTCATTCCTCTTTGAATGACACTTCATGCTTCCATCGAAATTTTCCTCTTTCAATTGATATCTGCATCGCACCAGAAGACTGTAATTACTGCTTTCAAGAATATGTATCGCTTTTACTTCCTTGCCACTCGTCTCTGAAACCAACTTTGTGCCCCTACTTTTTTAATTATCGCATTCTGTTCCGCTATTTCCATTTATGTTCTTCTCCTTCAAAGAAACTATAATTTCATTCTAATCAAGCATCATTGTATATGTCTCCACTTGTGTTCTTGCATGTTATGTTAATGCAAAATTGCTGATATTCTGCATTGGTGAAGCTTAAAAGTATTAGACTTGGTTGTAGAATCATTAATGCACAGTCACCTTTCCATTTGTTCAACCACATCGAAAGGGATACGTGAACGTTGTTGTAGATTAACTCCCCGTCACGTTGGATTGTCATGCAAAGGTTTCATAACCTTAACAGATAACATCATCAGTGCAACGTCCGTGAAGTTTTCTTGACATTTATATGTGCCGGTATGTTCAGGTGGATGGCATCACTTCTGGTTTTGATTTGTCGTGGTTTGCATGTGGGATCTATGTCAAAATGCTTCTGTGTGCTATTACGGGTTGAAATCTAAGCCTTTAAGAATTCTCATGCGTGTCACTGTTAAGACTGTTGTGGTTCTGTTCGCCGAGCTGGAAGTTTTTGTTGCAAACTTTTCGTCCCCTGGCTAGGCGACATCATCAATGCTTGGGAGCCTCCTGCGAAGCGCTTCTTTGATGTTTCCTCCGGTGTTTATAGTGGTCTGTCCCTGCCGCTTCCGGTTGTCAGTTTCAGCTATACGCTGTAGTGGTTGGTATATTGGGTCCAGGTCGATGTATTTGTTGATGGAGTTTGTGGCTGAATGCCATGCCTCTAGGAATTCCCTGGCTGTTCTCTCTCTGGCTTGCCCTATGATAGTAGTGATGTCCCAGTCGAATTCATGTTGCTTGTTGTCTGCGTGTGTGGCTACTAAGGATAGCTGGTCGAGTGATTTCGTGGCTAGTTGATGTTCATGCATGCGGATTGTTAGCTGTCTTCCTGTTTGTCCTATATAGTGTTTTGTGCAGTCCTTGCATGGTATTTTGTACACTACATTAGTTTTGCTGATGTTGGGTATCGGGTCCTTCGTTCTGGTGAGTTGTTGTCTGAGCGTGGCTGTTGGTTTGTGTGCCGTTATGAGTCCTAGGGGTCGCAGTCGTCTGGCTGTCAGTTCTGAGATGCTCCTGATGTATGGTAGTATGGCTAGTCCTTTTGGTTGTGGTATGTCCTCGTTCCGTGGTCTTTCTCTTAGGCATCTGTTGATGCAGTTGCGCGGGTATCCGTTTTTGGCGAATACCTTGTATAGGTGTTCCTCTTCTTCTTTTTGCAGTTCTGGTGCACTGCAGTGTGTTGTGGCCCTTTTGAATAGTGTCCTGATGCAGCTTCGTTTGTGTGTGTTGGGGTGGTTACTTCCATATTTTAGGACTTGGTCTGTGTGTGTGGCTTTCCTGTATACCCTTGTAGTGAATTCTCCGTTCGGTGTTCTCTGTACGATCACGTACTCCCATCACCACCAACTCCCATTCCTAGACGTGCACGGTGTTTCAATTATTTAATATTCAGACAGTTCATGTCTCTGCACAATGCTCACTTTTCATTCTATTTGATACATGTCGAATGAATAAATAAGAAAATTATTGTCAAGTGCAGTTGTTTTTGAGGTCAGAGTTGCACATCACTCTTCACTATTGTCTAAGAAAGTGATATGATGACCACAGCTGAACACTGTGCTTCACTTGTAGTCGACTGAATCACTGGATGGTGCCAGAGCGGTGAACAACGAAAAAGATGCTTCTTGTACGTATCTTAGAACATCAGGAAACGTGTCATGATGCCTTTCCAGAAATCACCAAAAGAAATGTTGACTAGCACGTATGAACACCAACAGGGAACTTTATCAAGAGTTTGCTGAAACCATTTTGTTTTAATCTGGCCCAAGGCACCGACATACATGGACATCATTGTCTCCACTCGCTCAGTTATTAACTGCAGTACCTTCATTATGTTTTAACTTGTTCTCGAATCACTGACCCTCAAAACGTCTCTAGCGTTTGCATGGAAAAAAACATTTTGTGCCATGAACCCAAAATATTGTAGCGGTTTACCATCACAAAGATCAGTTAATCCCATGCAAAACTGACTTCCTTCTGTTCAGGTTAAAATTATTCTGAACAAGAAATACATACAAAGTGAGGAAAAATTGTTTTGTTTTACTTAATTCTCCCCAGATCGTGTTTGCTGCTCTTTTTGCTTGTCCATTTCTCGTTCTTTCTTTGTTTCATTTGTTCATTCTTATTCATTTCATTCTTCTTTCTTTCGTTCACTCCTTCACATTATATCTCTCTGTCTGTTGGCAGTTACTGCCAGGGTTTGACTTTGTTTTGCCATCATTCCCTCTCTCAGTCTGTTTCAATCATGTGCGCTTTATTTCCCCTATCTTTGTCCTGTTGTGATCAACTCCTCCACGTTACTGTTTTCGCCAAATTCCTGGTATGCTTTTGTATGCCTGATCCTGGCATAGCTATCCCACAGAGTAATGAGGTATTTCCCCATGAATCAGGTTATCGTTTGCAGAATATTTGCATCTGTGGCTGTTCTTCTCTAACAAGTGTTGTGATACTCTCTGAGGTTCTTTAAAACATGAAAAAAGAATAAGCTCGCCCCGAATATGAACGAAACGATTATTGACATTCTATGGAAAACAAGCACAACCGTGTTGTTGCTGAAATTCCCATCACTGTCAGTTTAGATTTCTAAATATTGTTACCTGTTAGATGCAGATGTCTTTCCTGAGTGCAACGCATAAGTTATGAAAATGACCAGCTTCACTCAAAGTATTTGAAGAATGTAGTCTGAACCCTAACTTTTCTTTTATTTCAACGGTAGATGTGATTGGGTGTTTAATGTATGATGCAGCTGGTCAAACCAATCAACCTTAAGCAAAAGAGAACTTATTTAAGCATGGCAGTTAAAACATTCCAAATGAAAGCAGAACTTAGAATAGCCTATTGGAAAACTTATCAGACCCGATACAGTAGCTATTTCTATTTTTTTTTCTTATAGAATAAGATTCAATAATCACACCCTGGCAAAAAAAAAAGTTAAGACAAAGACAGATTCTTACAAGCAGGAGGTCACGACATCCACAGAGAAGATCTCCAAAGAAATTCAGAAAACGTTTTACTGGAGTTCCGAACTCTCCTGGCTCGCACAACCTATGACTGTTACAGGTAAAACCGAACAGAAAAGAAAATATATACCGCGGGAAATTAGTGCTCCCCTTCCCTTATTAATGCAGACTCTTCGGCAAATCTGCCGTGATGACCTCTCATTTTTCAAAGGACAACTTAACATTGGAAAAGTAAAAGAAATGACTGTTTCATTATTCGTGCAAAAACAGAAAACTAACGTGTCTAAAGTTTCTGATAATCATATACATGTCAAGACAAGATTAGTATTTGTTGTACACTTCTAGATAGCAGTTGCAATAATTAGCCTTGACATTATTACAGGTTCCTATAGAATATGAATAATGCACAGTGAGTTAAATAACTTGAGCTTTCGCCTCAACAGAGATCGGTTTAAATGCAATGTCACAGTTAATTGAGACACAGCAGATCAAAAATTCCATTGAGCCTACCAAATAACATGGTCATTTTCTTTTGGACTTCTATCATTAAAGCTGTACGATGTCATTGTCGGCAATCCGTGTGACTTGTTCTGATTTATGATGACACACCACAGAAGCAGGTGGAACTTTATACAAGCTTCAAGTTTCTTAAGTGTGGACATTGGCAATGACTACACAGGAAAACAGTTCGCCTCAAGCCAGGAAAAGTCAATGCACTTATGCAGCAAGACTTGGAAAGAAGTCCAAATTTAGCTAGGAAGTTGCAAGAAACCTTCATGCAGGACATTATTTATGATGCTTAATGACATGTTTATTACTGAATCTCCCACGAAAGCAAATAATATGTTTCTGTCAAGGTCACACTTCAAACGGCATTGAATTGAAATGAATTCATTAATGCTATCTCGACAAAAGCCTGTCACATGTTTGGATAACTGCCGTAAGTGACTCGGAATATTGCAGCTCCAAGTTTGCCCACTGCCTACCAACACAGGTAGGAGTACGACAGAATGCTTTCCAATTGCTCAAAGGAGTGCAACTCTAACAAGGTTTCAATAGCTCACATCTAATCTAAGGCAAAGCGAGCACAGCTGATGAGGAATTATTCAACGAGTTATGACATTTAATTTCTGTATTACCCATGCTATTTGCGAGAAGTATCATTTTCTACAAAGTGCATTGCAGGAATGAACACTGTTATTTTGACAAAAAAAATCTCATCTCGCAGTGTACCTCGGGTCGTGACAAAACGGCATGTGAATGCACCAGGAGCAGAGGACAAGTCTCGGCCAGATGTGCCATGGCTGCTGTCTTGTGAAACTCCATATTTCTACCTTTCTCCATTCTCGTAATCAATTTGCTTAACAAACATTCACAAAAAATGGTTTTCTTCGACTTAAATTATCACACGACATCGAGTCAACAGCCGTTGGCAGAAAGTACTTCTGAACATCTCCCAAACTTTCTGTCCAGATATATGTCTACCATTTCTTCTGAACGATCGGGTCCTATTTTGTCTGATTATCTATAATACGTATGGAAGCTGCAACAGGTGGATATCGTTCACGTTCATCTCTTTTTTGTTTGCTGTTCATATCTTGAATATTTTGCTTGCAATGTCCCAAACATTCAAACCACGAGCGTAATTGTTGTTATTCTACTTTCAAATTAACCTCGTGTATGTCTGTGTGCGTGAGAATGCTGGATCACAAGGCAGGCAGAGAATTCATATTACCAATAACTCTGAGACAATTGAAGTGTCATCGAGATGTGATTCTCATCATACAATATCTTCAGCATGGAAGCAAGGAATTCAGCACGTCGTGTCCATACCATAGCTCTGAAAAGCATCCCACTCACTCTTATACACAAGCCGATTACTGCCATGCAGCATTCCTATGTCCAATCCACATAAACTCAACATATGTGGACTGTGGGAGGAAACTAATGTAAACACAAGGCGAATGTGCAAACGTCACACATACAATCGACCGAGGCTGAAATCGATCACGGTTCTCTGGGTCTGTAAAAATGGGTTACAAAGGAGTTACCGTGCCACCAAATCAGAAACAGCATATGTGGAACTAGGAACAGTCAGGGAAGGAACCACAATGAAAATATTGAATGAAGATTCCTTTGTTGTTCGGCGTGAACTGATAAAACTAATTTGATTGAGAGATTGAAGTGTAGAGTGACTGAGAGAAAAACACGCCCGGGAAACAACATTTACAGATATTACCTAAATGAAACAGTGTGACGTCACTATACATTGGGTCGAGATAAATTATCTCAAACACAATGAAAACAGATAAAAAAAGTTTTATGATGAACTGTACACAATACTTTTATTTTAACTGATTCACTTCGAACTTTTCCGTAACATATCTGGTTATTTGATCAGGACAATTCAGACCAGGAATTCCTCACCATTCGGATACTACCCCAAGGGCTTGATTTGGACACTGCAGACTCGAGTGCAAAAAACGGCACTGTCTTGGTTAGTCAAAGTCTGGTCCAATGACCTCAAACTCAGTCCTATGCAGAATCCTCAAAAAAGATGACTTCGAATGGAAGGGGGAAAGAGATATGAATCACAGCGGTAATGCTATTTACGTAATGTCTAAATGAAACTGATATTGAGAAGAAAGCTTGGAAACAACGTACGGTTACACTTGGGATTCTGGATTAAAATGACTCAATCAACGTGAACAGGAACTTAGAAGAGTGCCAGGAATTTAATGAAATGCGATGAATGATAATGTTATTTCTGATATAAGTATTGTTTTTGTGAGCCTGACATCAGCGCTGAGCAAGTTGTTGGAGGATATTCCGAGCGACAGGATTTACATTTATTTGGAAAGGCAAGTACTGACTGGGCGATCGGCAACATGGCTTTGTGCGTCGGAGATCATATCACACGAATTTGATTCAGTATTTTGAAGAACGAACAGAGACGATTGATGAGTACACAGTGATAGGTGTCATCTTTCCGGACTTTAGTAAGGTGCACAACAATGTTCCTCATGGGGGAATGCTTAGTACGATTAGATTTCATAGAATGCAGGGAGAACTAATGTTTGGATACAGAACTGGCTTTATGATAGAAAGGAGAGGCTGGTGGTGGAGGCATGCTTTTCAGACTGAAGACATGTGACCAGTGAAGTGCCACAAGAACCGGTCGTGCATCAAATGCTTTTCGTTATTCATACAAATGCTTTTGATGAGAACACAGGAAACAGTTAGCACGTTTGCAGATGAAACCAACATTGGAGGCGTCGTGCACAGCGAAGAAGCAGAACAGGTCCGTGATCAGATGGGCTAATGGGCTGAGAAGAGGCAGGTTGGGTTTAATTTAGTTACATCCGAGTTGCTGCATTTTGTAAAAGCTAATCGAATCAGGACTTATACAGTAAGTGGTAAGATCATGTGGAGCGTAGCTAAACAAAGCGACTTAGCAATGCAGTTCTTAGTTCTTTGAAGGTATAGTCGCAGGCAAATCGGATAGTGAAGAATGCAATTTATATGCTTTCCTTTATCGGTCCGAGTACGAAGTATTGGAGTTGGGAGGTCACTTGCGCCTGTCCAGGAAAATGTTTGGGTCCCGTTTGGAACGTTGTGTGCAATTCTGGTCTCCTTCTTCGCGGAAGGATATTGTGAAATTTAAAAGAGTTCAGAAAGCACTTTACAGGATGTTACCATGGTTGGAGGATGTGAGCTGTAAGGAGAAAGCTGAATAAGCTGGGGCTGTTTTCGCTGGAATGTAGGAGCTAAGCGGTGACATTATAGATGTTTGTAAAATCATGAGAGATATGGATAGGCTAAATAGAGAAGGTTCTTTTTACAATGCCATGGGTAAGTCCAGAACTAGAGGATGTAGGTTGAGGTTCAGAGAAGAAACAGATGAAAGGGATCGAAAAGGCAACATATTTTCACGCAGTGGCTGGTGGATTAATAGAATGAACTGCCGGGGAAGTGTTAGAGTCTGGGACAATTACAGCATTTAAAGCCATCTGGATGGGTATATGCATATCGATTATTTGGAGGGATAAGTGCCAAGTGGTGACAATTGAGACCCGATTAAGTTCGGATAAATGGTGGGAATGGCCGAGTTGGACCAAAGTATCTATTTAAGTGCTGTATCCCTCCGTGACTCTACCACTTTCTGCCTCTGAGTTGAATTTCCCAAAGTCAGTGCTTTGAACTCTGCCCTTTCTGATATGCATTGACGGTTGTATTTCGCTATCCAGAGCCCTATCTCAAAACATGACATGATGGTAAAATCGAAATTTGTATGAAATGCCGCAGGGCGTTCAAGAATACCAGATGGATATCAGAGCAGATGCAGATTAATTTCAAAAAGTGTGTTGCGAGTCATTTTTGTCGGACAAATTCGTAAAATAATACATTTAACATGTTACTTTGAAAAGGAAGCAGTTATAAAAGACAAAACGGGTTATACATACAGGTATCCCTTCTTTTCAAAAGTTCAGTTCACACAACGTCACTTTTCCAGAAAACCTACATTCACGCCTCTTTTCGTGAAATGAAATAAATCCAAAAATGCACATTTTTCCCCTATTCAATTAATGTTTCTTCGCTTTTCCCCATTTCAGCTTATGGAATGTTCATTGGAACGCTCTATTTTCTGATTGCGAGTGATACCAGCATTGATATTATTTGATTTGGCATGCCGGATTGAGATCACAGCTCATGGAATGCACAACGCTTCGACCTTTAGCAAAATTAACGTAAAATGCTCAATTAATCAAGCTATGTTGAAGGTAACTGATGATTATTTCGATGCAATTTTGATGTAGTTCTGATTCTGGTGTCACTGGATGATCGCATAATCACGAAAAGTTCAAAGAAATACATCGTATTGTTAGATTGAATATAAATCGTAATACTATCTCCATTGACAGAAGTAGCTGCCGGTAATTCAAGACAATTGATAACAGAAAACATGTAGAAATGATGTCAAAATCGTTTCTTATGGAAGGGCAGGAAACGATGACACATGCCTTTCCGGGAAGTGTGGTCATTGTAGTTGCAATAAACGTAACGGAAAGCAAAAGTATTCCTCACATGAAATGTGCACACTTCTGCAAATAAGTGGGAAGAAAACATTACTGAGGAACCCTTCAAGATGAATTTCGCCATCCAATACGAGCCTCGGTCCAACAGCCTGAATAAGATCCTTCCATCTGAGCACCACGGATTCTGCATTCGTATTTAGATCATCCAGTACCGTTTTTGTTGTCATGTTCAATAGGACGTCACCATTAGCGAGGGGCAACCACACCTAATGCGAATTCGATGTGATAACTCGATCGGGTGTGTGTTTTTTGTTAATGTTATCAGCAAGAGAATCAGTATCTCGCATCTCTCGCTCTGATGTCACTGCACCTCATCATACAATAATAGGATCAGACAGCATGGAAGCAGACTATTTTGTTCAACTAGTCTATGCCGAACAGAATTCAGAACTACACTAGTCCCAACCCACAGCCCCACTCCCAAACCCTTCAAACGTTACCTGTTCAGGTACTGATTTACATATATTTTCAACGTTTTAGTCGGATGCCGAAAACAAACTCAGGCAACATGGTCATCAAAGGAATAGTCCTGAGAACAAGAATTAGTCACTTTGGCAATGAGATCCTCAAGTCACCCCAATTTGCAGACAATAATCAGGAGTAAATGCAGAGTTTGTAAACTAGGTTTGCATCATACTTGATTGATTATTTGTAGGACTTTCTACAAATGCTACTGTTTCATGTGTTGTGATAAAAATATTCAACCTAAGTTTTCTTTTTAATGATGTGTGTTGGATTATAAAGCACATTTGCGACATAAAACAGTAGCAAACTGAAATTTTTGAAGTATGCATTGAGTCATTTAACATTGTTCCCTCCTCCAGATCATGGTTTTGAAACCAGCCGCCTCAGCTGATTTCGCATTGAATGGATTAAAAAATTGGCAGTGCCGTTTAGCCCAAAACAGTGGTCAACAGATAGCTCTCGTGTTTGTGTTCTTGGAGGAGATGGAGTCCTAAAATCGGTAGACACTGTAAACTTTTGAAACAATGATATGTCTTCCATGAAAAAGCCATTACTTTTTCATGAACTAATGTCGATCAGTGCCAACGTTGGTGTTAGCCAACTAATGATATTACATGCGAAGCAAAGATTTCACTGATATTAATCTTATTTCAGTTGGAATATGTGGGTCATGCCATAGACAGTGTGGCCCAACAAATATTGACTGAACATAATAATTTCCTGCTAGTTCAGAGCAAGGGTGACAAAAAATGAAAGATAACACACAAATGGCTCTTCGTCCAACTGTGTCTGTACTGGCCAAAAACAACACACTTCGACGTGTTGACACCCTCACGTTTGCAATACTCATTGAAAATTAATTTCTTATAATTACCTGACCTCATCAACATGGAATATGCGACAAATGCATTGGGCACCACACGTTGCTTTCTTTCCAACTGAATTAAAGTTTTGTTCCCAACGTCAATTGGTATAGACTGTGACTAATAACGATCTCACTGACCAAAAGTTCAATTGATGCAAAGGAAAATGATTATATTGCCTGATCAATCCTGCGTTTAAATTTTGAGTTTCAAGCCTGAATGTAGTAGTCACATCGCCCAGATCAAAGCAGCAGCTCATGGTAAAAGTGGTCGCACTATTGCCAAGAATAGTCAAGTATAAGAGAGTTCTCTCCATCTAATTCTTGTCAGTTCTTAATAATGAAATAAAGAGACACAGAGTTGGAAACAATGGGTCTTTCACATTTCTCTTTTTAATGTCCTGTTCATTTCGGAAGCTTTTGTTCCATTTCTTGATTTTGCTTCAGACAGGAACGGAATTTAATTACAATCCTCAGCACACACACTGAAATTGGTCTCCTTGTCTGACGACCTTCAAAAGAAATCAGCGAGAAAGAAATTCTATAACGCCTCCAGTTGCGCCACCGTGACTAAATTGCACATAATATTACACAAAAATAAACCACATTCAAGGTTGCACTGGAGCATGGTGGCATTTTGCGAGAGGTCGATAGCAGACCTTGCATTTCCACGTTTTAATTCAATTTGCTCTTTAAAACTTAATGTCAAGTCTAATAGAATTACTAACAAAGTTCACTTACAACTTCTTTCAGTTCTCAAGATGCTACAGCTGACGAGGCTCGAACGCAATCTCTCCAATCTCAAGCGCAGCGTTAGTAAAGACCTACAATCTTCCCGCAAACCGAGCCCACACGTGAAAACCCAGAACTGAGTTTCAATTAGCCTGGAAGCAAGGACTGACCCCATGGTGACAAATACCAAGCCGACCAGACGACGGCAAGACCTTGCGAAGCATCGTGTACAAAACTCACACACGAAAGCCAATTGGACCTCCTTGACTTGCCGACACTGGCAGATCCGAACTCACAGAAACTTGGAAACGAATCTTAGACATCGTGGGAACAAGAAACACAGTGACCCCGCATCGTGGATGTCGATTCAACAGGTCGCAGTCCGCCCTCGAATGCTGAAGGTAATGAATGGAGCCAGGAGCCAATCACATATCTCCAAGAATAGCAGGCTTCGCTCAATCACGCCCGGATCGATAAGGTGGAACTGCTGTGGAGGAAACCTGGAAGATGTGCTGTATTTCCAATGAGGTTTAATCTACGAGGGTTCAAATACCCCTGCCCGAATATACACCTCTAAACCATACAAGCTATTGAATGCAAGATGGATGACCTTAAATTTAGACATATCTTCCAAAGGGAATTTACAGACTGCTGGGCAATCTATTTTCCAGAGACATGCCTCTCTCCTGTTGCACCTGACGAGGCATTTCTACCTGAGTGATTCTCAATTTATTGAATGGAGAGATTGGCGTCCTTGAGCAGAGCATCGCCCAGTTAGTTATGTATTCTAGTCATTCAGTGCTCAGATGTGGCGATGCTGACGAATTACTACTCTCTAGATCAATCATATCTTACAGTAAACTGTCATCCCTACTACTTACTGCACGATTTCTCCTCTGCTATCCTGAAAGTAGTCTATCTCCCACTGTACACATAACTGAAGAATGCACCAGACGAAGTGTGCAATGTTACAAACCATCTTGAGTCAGAATACTTGGAGCTCTTTTCCTTTCTTGTTGGCGATTTCAAACAGGCAAACCTTAAACACGGGTTACCAATATGTCTCCTGTTCCACCAAAGGTCTGAACTTTCTTGACCGGAGATATACCACCATCAAAGGTGGCTAACCTATCCATTCACCGTTCTCATTTTTGAACATTTGATCGCAGGGCTGTGACCCGCTCCCCCAAGTTGGCAAGAAGGAATAGGCATGAGAGGAGTTAATTTAGAAAGTACTACAGTATTGATCTGGGCAATGGATGGCTATTGCAGGACTGCCTAGAATAAGTGGACTTTGCTCTGTTCGAGCACTTAAGTGTCCAAACTAAGCAAATATGCCAGCACCGTCACGGACATCGTAAGCGTGCAGAAGACTGTGTGCTGAAGATGGTAATCTGAATGTTTGCAATGTACAAAACATGGACAGAAATGAGAGTTCTTGTCCCAACTGAATTCCACGTCAGAGGTGAACAGGTCGAGTAACCTTGATTTGTTCAGAAAATCCAAGTAAGCCCTTCATAATACACATTAATCTGGACACCGTCATTTGCGCAAGACTTTCATGCACAACAGAATACAAAGAGAAGTTGAACAGAATTGTGGACAATAATACATCACAACTCGACGAGTTCAAAGCACTGTAAGCTTGCTATCACAGCAGCCTGGGATGCAACGTAACCACGATTACCACCACAGATGTAAGATCGATCTTCTTATGTGAGGACTCACAGACAGCGACTGGCCTGGATTGAATCCATAGCCTTGCACTCAGATCGTGTGCGGACAAGATGGCGGAATATTTATGGACCTCTTTAACCTCTCTTTACTCCGATCATAAGTGACCGCCTTCCAGAAGATTACTGCCAATATGTGGCCAACGGAAAATCATACAGCTTGCATCTCTCACTCGCTCCCGTTGTCGCTCACTTCCGTAATTTGTAAACACTTCGATAGGTTCATCATGATTCTCATCAACTTCAGCACACCAAATTTCCTTGAACCTTTGACATTCGCCAAAATGGACATACATCGAAAGCCAGCAGCACTGTTCACTGCACCGTTCACTGCAGAAAACCATCTGTGACAGTGCTGCTGGCTTTCGATGTATGTCCATTTTGGCGAATGTCAAAGCTTCAAGGAAACTCGAACGTCTCCCCAATTCTGAACTTGATAGCATTGCACTCAGTAGTTGTTGCATTGTTTAAAATCGTGGTCAGAACGAAATACTGTTAAAATACTGTTATTTTAAGAGCACTGTTAAATAATCTAAGCAAAACGAATTTGGGGTATATAGAAAACATGGGTGTGAGCACGACTTTTTAAATGATTGAGACTATTGACAAAGTTAAGCGTTGGACTGACCGTATGAGACTTCACATGTTTCAGACTAATGTTACATTTGATTGAGCATGATCGGGACACTGAAGTTTGCACGTTAAACTGCTAACCGCTGAGTCTGTCAGTACAAATCTCCATTCTTAAGATGTTGCTGATTCCTGTCGACATTCTGTTTTTGAAAAAATATTCAGACCGTTTTGGCAATGTCATGACCGGGAAGTGATGAATCGCAGATTTTTTGGAGTTCAATGAAACTTCGGAATCGAAACAAAAACATTGTAAAATATCTGAAATGCTGTGAGATGTTGATTGATTTTGTTTCTGGATGTTACACTGGAGAGACGCAATATACACTCAGTGGTCAGATTTTAATTTGAGAGCTCGAATGGGGAAAGCTATGGTGTAACACCTGCTATTTTATATTGCTTTGCCCTGACTTTGTCGGCAGATACACGTGGAATAAGTAAGATATGAATATGAAATATATTATTAGGGAGTTAATGGCCGAGTTTGTTGTTGAAATGGATATAGTTTCAGGCTTCCTGTGATATAGAGCTAGATCCCAACCTCGGATTCAGAACACCTGCCTTCAATTACCAACTCCTCGAGAGGTACAGAATTACATATTTAAGCAGGTTGGTTCACAATATCTGGATGAACACTTCTAATGCATTGAGAGTTTATATAGCTTTTAAGCTGACATTAGTTAGTCCGATTCCACAATAAAGATCCCAGATGGCCTCCTTCTTCAAGGAACGCGATTTCCTTCCTCGAGGTATCAGCATTACCATTCAGCACATCTGCTCCTCACCGCACAACTCCGAGCTTTTACCCCACTCCTCCAATCACAATAAGGACAGAACCCCCAATCCTCACTTTCTAACGACCAACCTCCAGATAGAGTGTATCATCCTCCATCATTTACAACCGACAAACCGACACGACCGCCAGGAATATATGTGCCTCCATTCCCATTTCTGTGGTCCACACAGATCATTCCCACCACAACTCCCTTGTTGTGTCTACGCCCCCACCAACCCATCCTCCAGTCGTGGCACCTTCACTTAACACCACAAACGTTGTACAGTCTGTGCCTAAAACTGCAGCTGTCATCGCCATCCAAGGCCCAAAGGGTCCTTCTTCATTCGAGGCAGATTTTCCTGTACCAAAACACATGTAATCGACTGCGTCCGTTGTTCCCAATATGATCTCCACTACATTTTGGAGACGGGACACTAAATTGCAGAACGCTTCAGAAAAGATCTCGGGGACACACACTAATCAAACCCACCGTCCTGTGACCGAAAAGTTTCACTCCATGTTCCACCGTGCCAAGGGCATGCAAGTCCCTGGCCTCCTCCTGTGCCAAATTTCAGCCACCCGAAGACTGGAGAAAGAATGCATCATCGTCCACCTTGGGACCCTCCGATCACATGGGAGGAATGTCAATTTCATCTTTTTCCTCATCTGTTATCCTCCACCTTATCCCAAAATTCACCACTCCATGTTGGTACTGCCATTTTCAACTGACATACCTGTACGTCATCCTTCTCACCCTACCCCTCCTCCCAATGCTTCAACCTGACACACCAACCCAACCAGCTTCTGCGGCCTATTGCATTTCCAGCAACGTAACCTCCAGTGCATCCCTCCCATCGATCTTTTAGTTTCGTTGCCTCCCTCACATTCATGATGAAGATCTTATGCTTGTATCGTCGACTTTCCTACTCCACGGATGCTGCCAGACTGGCTGTAAGCTTCCAATACCAAACATTTTGGCACTGATCATCAGAGTCTGGCATTTGTGTTGCGCAAATGTTGCCTGTCATTTGTCAGCCCAGCCCTCGGTATTGTCCAGGTCTCATTGCATTTGACCATGGACTGTTTCAGCATGCGAGGACTCGTGAATTGTGTTAAGCACTGTGCAGGCACCAGCGAGCATCCTCACTTCTGAGCAACTGATGCTTGTTTGGCCTAGGACACTTCCCTGAGGAATTTCTGCAGAGATGACCTGGAGGTGGGACCGCCAACGAACAAGACTATAATCTTCTGTACGAGGTATGTCTTCAATCACTGGAGATGTTTCCTCCTAATAACCATTGATTCCAGCTATAATTGAGCTCCCTAATGCCTCTCCTGGTCGAATGCTGCCTTGATGTCAAGGGCTGATGTTACCACAGTACTGGAATTTAACTCCATTTGCCATGTTTGAACAAAAATTGTAGTGAGGTTAGGAACTGATTGGTCCTGGTGGAAGCTAAAGTGGGTGTCGTTCAAACATTCAAATATTCCTGGATTACATCTTCTCCACACTGGAATTTAAATTCTGTTGCTTGGTTGCATTGTTGATGACATTTTATATCATTTCACTGATGATCAAGAGGAGGCTGATTTGTAGTAATTGGTTATCTTGGATTTGTTCTGTTTTGTGTAAAAGTTAGACATTGGAAATTTTCTGCATTGTTGGTTATCTGCTAGTGTTGGAATTGCGCCAGAACACCGTAGGCCGTGGTAAGATATTTGGTCCCCATCACGACCAATCTAGTTGAAATATTTTAAAGTTTTGCTGTGATGCATGTCAGACTGTATGAATCACTGGAGAATTTGAAAACCGGTTTACTGATTTGCTGTATTTGATGCGCATAACAGCATTTTGACTGAGTTCAATAGTAGAGTAAACAGTTAAGAAAATTAACGAATGCAAATGAGAAGGCAAAGCAAACTGCAATCCTGTTCATGCACGAACCTGAAACCACAGCGAGGTTTATTTAATATTCGTGATGATGAGACATCAATGACGATGCGCAGATAAAGAACGGCAAAGAACATGAGATCATTACATTTTGCATTAAACTCTGATTTTGAAAGTGGAGGTCAGGACTAGAATAATCTAACAGACTGAAATCGTTAAACTATAAAGAAAATAAGTATTTTGATGACTTAATTTGGACAGTTCTTTGCTCCCATTTTGAAGTGTATGCATACCAATAAGAAATATGTTCTCCTTGAATTTCAGATGTTGCAGACAAGGTGTTATCTCTCAGACGTTTCATTTACCTGGGCTAAGGGCATGTTCAGGAAGTTGAGTCAGCTTAAGTAGCTCAAGTTCCCGATAATCGTCCAATCGGAGAAACAGGTTGGGTTTACATGGTCAGACATGTTCCCTGTGTAATGCTGTCAATTTCCTTTGATGGGTCAGACATCTTTCTCGTAATTATTAAGTAAATATGTGTATAACTGTTTGAACATCGATTATACACTTGGATGTGCTGAGTATTCTTCGTGAACATCTGAACCCGATGTCATGTACATGCAGTTCTTATGTTCATTGGAACGATGTAACAGCTTGTGAACAGTCGCCGACAGAACAGAAAAATATTTCCTAATTTTCAAAAAGACATGATCTGGAGGAAAACTGCACAAGTTGTTAGTTAAGGATGCGTTTTAGTGTAGCCGGATTGGATCTTATGTTTGTTAGAGTTCTGTTATTTCTGCATATAATATCAAAATAGAGTAGAATGACCTTTATTGTCACATGCACTGCCTTGTGCATTTAAAAGGTGATAATGTCACTAATTTGGCGCCAAGTTAGGTATAGATTCTGAACTGCTTGTTACAGAATTGACAGTGTAAACATAACGTTTAACAAAGCAATACAAACTTTAATTCAGGATACAGAATAAACGTAAGCGTATAAAGAAAAATGTCTTGAAAAAGTAAACAAATTACAGTTGGTTTGACTGAGACCATGAAATCAAGGTATCAGAACTGGAAGCCAAGCTGCGTCCTTACCCTGGCCTCTGCCCCGGGGCCCGGCTCCATGAATTATCTGCACAGGCTCTGACTGCCTCCCGCGACATATTCCGGACCACGATTTCACCACCAGGACTTGTCTGCACTGTGTAAAATTCAAATAGTCCTGGATTATACCTTCTCCACACTGCAATTTATTTTTTTTCTTATTCCAGCAAGTATTATATCATGTACTGATACGTTTTGTTAGTTTGAATCAAACAGAATGTCATTTTAGAACTGTTCAGTTTTTTTTTTGGTGTTGCTGTACACCCTCATTGAGTGCTGAGTATTGACGTTTTTGATCCATTGTGTATGTTATGCCTCAGTTATTCCTCTAATTCGAGTTTTAAATGGAGGTACTCGAATTACATATGAAAAGCTTGAAGTTAATAATCTTACTGGAGAGAAGGGAACGGATTTCAGTGCAATTCGAACAGGAGGTAGCATTCAGCTTTCGGTTTTCTTGCTAATGTTCAACCTGTTTTATTTCCATTTTTCATGTTGTGATTGATTCTTTGAATAGTACAGCACAGCAAAAACACGTCTTTTGGCCACAGTGGTAGCATCATTTATAAACAAGCACCAATGATTCTAATCCCAATTTTTTCAGTACTTGGCACATTGCCTTGTCCAGTTTGGCATCACAAGGTTCACTTTGAGTACAATGCCTGTTTCTAATAAAAGGACATTTGCCGGCAGGAAGTTCAAAGTTCCCACCACCTTCTGTTAATAGTTTTTGGCGGTTTTCTCTCCTCATGCTACAAATCCAATTCAATCGCCTGAATTTGGCTGATTCACTTGGTGCATCTCCGTCCATCCTGGAGTTCAGATAGTGTAGTGGAACACAAGGATCTGTTCAATGGCCACGGCTTTTCGTCATTTTTATAAATGTCCTGGATATGGGTGTGGAAGAATAGGTTAGTAAATTTGTGGATGACACTAAAGTCGATAGAGTTGTGGATAGTGCCGAAGGATATTGTATGTTAACCAGTAATGTCTTCCATCAGCTCGACAATTTTTGATCCAAACCGCCAAAACACCCTCAATCTCATGCACAATAAGAAGCAAGTGCAAGCATTGGCAAGGGTTCAGACGAGATTCAATAGAACGTTGCCTTGTAGGGAGGGAATGACTTATGAGGAAAGGCTAAGGAACTTGAGGCTGTTTTCGTTAGAAAGAAGGTTGAGAAGCGACTTCATTGAGACATATCAGATGCGCAGAGGTTTAGATAGCGTCGCCAGTGAGAGCACTTTTCCTCGGATGGTGATGGCGAGCATGAGGGGGACATAGCTTTACGGTGCAAGTGAATACTGCAGATGCTGGAGATGAGAGTCACGATTAGAATGTAAATAAAAAAACACAGCCGTTCAGACAGCATCCGAGGAACGGGAAAATCAAAGTTTCGGGCAAATGCCCTTCATCAGCAAAGACAGAGCTTGATATTGGCAGGTGATGGGAGAGCTGAAAATGGGTTGCTGGAAAGTCGCAGCAGGACAGGCAGCATCCAAGGAGCAGGAGAATCGACGTTTCTGGCATGAACCCTTCTTCAGGAATGAGGAAAGTGTGCCAAGCAGGCTAAGATAAAACGTAGGGAGGAGGGACTTGGGGGAGCGGCATTGGAAAAGCGATAGGTGGAAGGAAGTTAAGGTGAAGGTGATAAGGTAAGGGTGATAGGCCGGAGAGAAGGTGGGGGCGGAGAGGTCAGGAAGACGATTGCAGGTTAGGAAGGTGGTGCTGAGTTCGAGGGTTGGGATGGAGACAAGGTGGGAGGAGGGGAAATGAGGAAACTGGAGAAATCTGAGTTCATCCCTTGTGGTTGGAGGGTTCCTAGGCGGAGGATGAGGCGCTCTTCCTCAGCCGTCGTGATGCTATGGTCTGGCGATGGAGAAATCCAAGTACCTGAATGTCGTGGGTGGAGTGGGAGGGGGAATTGAAGTGTTGAGCACGGGGTGGTTGGGCTGGTTGGTCCGGGTGTCCCAGAAGTGTTCTCTGAAATGTTCCGCATGTAGGCAGCCTGTCTCCCCAATATAGCGGAGGCCATATCGGGTGCAGTGGATGCAGTAAATGATGTTTGTGGATGTGCAGGTGAATTTGTGGCGGATATGGAAGGATCCCTTGGGGCTTTGGAGGGAAGTAAGGAGGGAGGTGTGGGCGAAAATTTGCATTTCTTGCGGTTGCAGGGGAAGGTGTCGGGATTGGAGGTTGGGTTGGTGGGGGTTGTGGACCTGACGAGGGAGTCACGGAGGGAGTGGTCTTTTCGGAATGCTGATAGCGGAGGGGAGGGAAATATATCCTTGGTGGTGGGGCCCGTTTTGAGGTGGCGAAAAAGACGATGGATGATACAGTGTAAATGGAGGTTGGTGGAGTGGCAGGTGAGGACCAGTGGCGTTCTGTCCTGGTTGTGATTAGAGGGGCGGGGTTCAAGGGCGGAGGAGCGGGAAGTGGAGGCGATGCGGCGGAGAGCATCGTCGACCACATCTGGGGGGAAAGTGTGGTCTTTGGAGAAGGAGGCCATCTGGGTTGTTCGGTATTGGAACTGGTCCTCCTGGGAACAAATGCGGCGGAGACGAAGGAATTGAGAATATGGGATGGCGTTTTTACAGGGAGCAGGGTGGGAGGAGGTGTAATCTAGGTAGCTTTGGGAGTCGGTCGGATTATAGTAAATGTCCGTGTTGATTCGGTGGCCTGAGATAGAAATGGAGAGGTCTAGGAAGGGGAGGGAGGAATCTGAGACGGTCCAGGTAAATTTGAGGTCGGGGTGGAAGGTGTTGGTAAAGTGGATGAACTGTTCAACCTCCTCTTGGGAGCACGAGGCAGCGCCAATACAGTCATCGATGTAGCGGAGGGAAAGGTAGAGGGTGGTGCCTGTGTAGCTGCGGAAGATGGACTGTTCCACATATCCTACGAAGAGGCAGGCATAACTGGGGCCCATGCGGGTCCCAATGGCTACTCCTTTGATTTGGAGGAAGTGGGAGGATTGGAACTCAGCACCACTGCAATCTTCTTCCTGACCTCTCCGTCCCCACCCCTACTCCAGCCAATCATCCTCACCTTAACCTCCTTCCACCTATCGCATTTCTGACGCCCCTCCCCCAAGTCCCTCCTCCCTACCTTCGAGTCCTGCTCCTTGGATGCTGCCTGAACTGCTGCGCTTTTCCAGCAACACATTTTCAGCTCTGTTCTCCAGCATCTGCAGTCCTCACTTTCTCCTAGGAGGTGGTAGATATCTGCCAGAAGTAGATTCTTTACTCAGTGAGTTGTAGTGGCATGGAATAAACAACCTGCAACAGTAGTAGTCTGGTTAACTCAAATGGTATTTGAATTGGATTAGATTACATTACCTTACAGTGTGGGAACAGGCCCTTCGGCCCAACAAATCCACACCGACTCGCCGAAACGCAACCCACCCATACCCCTACCCCTACCCCTACCCTTACCCCTTACCTAACACTACAGGCAATTTAGTATGGCCAATTCACCTGACCTGCACATCTTTGGAATGTGGGAGGAAACCGGAGCACCCGGAGGAATCCCTCGCAGACACGGGGCGAACGTGCAAACTCCACAAAGTCAGTCGCTTGAGGTGGGAATTGAACCCGGGTCTCTGGCGCTGTGAGGCAGCAGTGCTAACCACTGTGCCACCGTGCCACGCACAATTGTCATTGCGTCGGCGAGTGTATGAACATGGAATAGTGCAGTTTAGATGGCCTTTAGACTTGTTTCATAGTTCGGTGCAACATTGAGAGCTGAATTTCTGTACTGCACTGTTATAGTCTATGATGACTTGCAGCAGGTGGTGGACGTGGATCAAGATGATTCTGTGAATGTGGATTCTACTGCAGTGGGAAGTGAGGGCTTTGGGATCTCTGTCATTGTTCTGGGAAGAAAGTGAAGGTGTGAAAGGAAAAGCCCAGAGATTGGACAGTCACAACTGGAGGGTCAATCTACTAATATTAGGGGGATTTCTACTTTGAAAGAAAATGAAATCCTGTCAAAGGCTGCTCACTGGAATGTGGTATCACCACAGAAAAACGACAGAGATGGGGAAATTGGGAGAATGGATTCACTTAAAGCTCATAATGTGTTCAGCCATTTGCAGGCGTTACCCCTTAATGATCGAAATGAACAAGGCATAAATATTGACGATTTCTGTT
This sequence comes from Chiloscyllium plagiosum, assembly GCF_037043375.1. Lineage (NCBI taxonomy): Eukaryota > Metazoa > Chordata > Chondrichthyes > Orectolobiformes > Hemiscylliidae > Chiloscyllium > Chiloscyllium plagiosum. The sequence continues at coordinate 34,641,708 of NW_028270188.1, read as the reverse complement.
TGACATCTGGTCTGATGTTGGATGGGGAAATAGACAGCGAGGAATATCAGTGGTATACATGAGCAGGCATTCAAAAGATATCACACAATGCTCAGCAATGATTGTTTCTGTTCAAACAGAAGGACTCTATAAGAACTTGAACCGCCCAATGGTTGAGAATGATGCCAAGGAGCGTGTTAAATCACAGGTTGGCCAGCATTAGTAAAGGGCCAGATTAAGGATGCTTAATTCAGTGCAGGAAACAAGTGATAGGCAAAAATGTCAGCTGTACTTCTTGAATTAACCCCAGAAACTCCTGCGTTTGCTGCTCCACCATCTTCCCTGCTCGTCTCCACCTCTAATTGGCACTTGCTAGATCTTACTCATGTCTTTGTAGTAATCTTTTTCTCAGTGCTAATGTCATTACTTCTGATTCACGATTCTCCTTCTCAAGTTGCCCAGCATTTTCTCTCGCATGATGATCGCTACCCACTTCAACCTTTCGCTGACTAGTCAAGTCTACCTTCCATACTCCTTGCATCAATCTGAGTTTTGTGCTGCAATTTTTTTCACTGCTCTCAGTGTGCGTCAGCTTCTCCATTCATGCTGTTTTACAGCCTTCCACTCACATCTCATTCTGGAAAACGTACCACTTGCCAGGATCCTTACTGTATACAAATTTCCCTTTTGGTACAGAATTTAAACTTTCATGCAATTTGCAAAAAAAAAATATACTCAGACTTCGTCTTACTCTGCTAAATGCAATTGCAGTTTGACTGTGTGGTAGAAGAATTCCCTTTCTCGTTTAGATCTGGCAGCGACGCTTTTAAACTGAAGAGATCACGACCTCCTTTAGAACAAGGAATTCAGGTGCTTGACTTCATATTGGCACGAGTAAGAGTTTCATGCTGCCTTAGTATTGAAATATGGAGAAAAACAAACAAAGAACAGTGTGAAGTTTTCGACTGAGTGTTGTTTACCTGTCATGTTAAATACTCTTTATAATTTGCAGTTTTTAAAATGCTTGCTTTTGAAGTTATTATCAGATGAAGTATATGTGGTTGAGGATGACATTCCAGAATTTTATAAAATCATGAAAGGCATGGATAGGGTGAACAGTCAAGGTATTTTCCACATTTAGGGATTTCAGACATAGAGTGCATATGATTAACTTGCGAGGGGAATGATACAAAATAAATAAAGGGTAACATTTTCACGCAGAGGGTGCTGTGTTTATGGAATGAGTTGTCAGAGGAAGAGTGGTAGATGCAAGTATAATTACCACATTTAAAAGGTATGTGGACAAACACATGAATGGGAGCATTTAGAGGCATATGGGCGAAGTGCAAGCAAACGGGTTTAATTTGGTTTGAAAACCATGGTGAGCATTGACAAGTTGGATCAAAGTTCTGTTTCTGCGCTATGTGACTGTATGAATCGAAAAAGTGAAACAAAAAGGAAGAAAGTATTATGCAAGTAAATTGATAAGAAATATTAGCACAAGCAACACGAGCTTTCTGGACATATAAAAAACGTCAGGAAAGTACATTGAACATTTGAAGAGTGTGACTCAGTAACTGGCTGCAGGGAACAGACAGGTAATTTACACCAGAACTTTACATCATTCCTCATAGGGGAAGGAACTGTAAATATTTCAATGATATAAACAAAATGGTAATTGAAGGAAAGTTCTTGAACTGTCTTTAACAAAAGAAACAACTTTTTTTTTTAACAAACCGATCATGGTAGACAGGCCATCAGCCATTCATAGTTGCTTTTAAAAGAAGTGTTCAGCGAGTGACTGGTGGAACTCTGTGAAAATTTGGTGAGTCTATGGATTGCAGGAGTGCTCCAGCAAAACTGGCAAAGCTCCAATGTGGTTCCTGTTTTCAAGAAAGAAACGAGACATGAAGCAGGCACCACTTAACCGAAGCATTATTGCTGGGGATTTGCTAGAATCTTTTATAAAGGAAAGAATTGCAGGGTGTTTCGAAAACCTTCATGTAGAATCAGCATTGTTTTGTGAAAAGGAAGTTATGCGTTGCCCTGTAAAATCATGCATAGTTGTTTTTGGTGTACTTTGAGTATGTAACAAGCACATTTGCTGAAGTGGAACTGGTAGACCGGAGGCTTTCCAGAGATTTCCCATAAGGCATCAAAAATACAATGTCTTATACAAGACAAAAGATTGATGGATAAGATATTTGCATGGGATGATGATTGCTTGACACACAGAAAGTGAAGAGTCAGGATTGATGTGTCTTTATGTTAAAACGTATCTCCTGGATGACTACAAATATCAATCCGATGGCGTCAGCTATTTGCAATCTATACTGATAGCCTGAAGGAAGGAGCTGAGTTGAATATATGTCCAAGTTTGTGAATGACATTGAGAACAAAAAGGCAAGCTGGTATTAAAAGGAGATAGCTTTCAGAAAATGTGCAGTACAAAGGGATTGGCGTTTTACTGTGTATGCAACATAACGTGAGCATGCTGATGCAGCAAGTACCGAGATCTTTTTCCATTGGACTGGAATGAAAGCGTTGAGTTATCGCGGAACTCTAAAGTGGTGAGGCATACATTCGTTGTGTTTAAATGAATGAGTGACGATACTTCACAAAATACAAGATATAGTGGGGGATGTATAATGTATAGTTTGAGATTGTGTTTCCACTCCTGGGCGGAGCCTCGAAATCAGGGACATAGATACAGGTTAAGGGTATTGACTTCGAACAGAGGTACAAAAGAATGTCTTCTCTCAGATGGTGGTGAATGCATAGAATTCCCTAACACTGAGATTTGTGGAGGGATATGACGATTGGGCAAGAAAGTGGAGTTGAGACATGGAACCAATCAGCCATGTTCTTATTAACTTACAGAGCAAATGTTGAGGGACAGAATAACCTTCTCCAGTTCCGATTTATCACGTTCCTATCTTCTGTTGTTCGAAAGTAACTGGTTATTTTCCTTTAGGAAAACTTCCAGGACAGCAGAGGGTTTGGTTGAGTTCACACTTAGTTGGGCATGGGGGTCGTTTTCACAGCGAATTTAATTTTGCAGCATGGCCCAAATCTGCAGCAGAGTTTAGAGAGAGGGTTGGCCGGAAGAGGTTTTGCGGGTGGTGGGGAGTCACTTCCTGATTCAGCCTGGATTTTCTAAGCACATTTTCCAAACAATACCTAATCAGTGACGTCTTGTCGACCGATATCCTGTGTTGCAGGTTTTTAGGGCTGATTGGAACATTAGAACATGGGATTGAGGGGCACCAAATTCAATCCTTTCACAAGAGTCTCCCAGTAAATATGGTCATCTCTTTGTGCTCCCCGATACACTATTCTGTCAATACATCATTATCCCTCAATCACCTGTCTATCAAAAAACAAATGAACTCAGCTTCGATAGAATTTAAATTTCCGGCCAACACAAATGTCTGGCTAGGCGAATTACCAACTGACTGAATTCCCAATTTGTGAATTTCTTCTCTGTTCGAACTGAGAGTGTCACTGTTTCATTTTCAAATTCCACTCCTCCACTGATCACAACAGATTTTAAATGTAACGAGTTTGATGACATGGCCAATGAAAAAGGACTCATACTGGGTCAGGTTCAGTGAAGGAACAATCAGGCAGATTTTTATAGTCAACCACAAATAAATGTTAGAAACTAACGGAGGAGCATTGTGGATCTGTGGTCAGCATTGCTGCCTCACACCACCAAGGAGTTGTGTTCATTTCCAACATCGGGCGAGCCGCTATGTGAAGTTTGCACAATCTAACAGTGTCTGTGGGTTTTTCGTTCAAAAGGTTCAGTTTCCTTCCGCAGTCCAAAGACATGCAGATTATGGTGAATTGGCCATGATAAATTGTCCATATTTCCCAGGGATGTGCATGTTAGGTGGGTTGCTCATGGAAAATGTCGGGTTACACGGATAGGGTAGAGGAGCAGCTCTGGGGGAAGATGTTGTTCGTTGGGTCCCTGTGGGCTCAGTGGGGTGGACTGTTCTGTTTCCACGCTGCAGAGGTTCCTTTAGAATTACAATAGATTTTGACTGTACGAACACTATTTATCAGTGGGTAAATACCTGATCCACTCTGCTCAAGGTCTTGTATGTATGAATAAGATTACCTCTCATTACAAGAGTAACCTTTTCAAGCCTCCATAATATAAATTATTCTTCGCAGGAATACGTGAAGTGAAACATCTCTGAACTGCGTTCAATGTAACTATATACTTTCTCAGGTAAGGACTTACAACAAAGAATAACTTCACACACCGAAGAGTAGGTTTACTTTAGTTTTCTCAGAGTGTTTTGAACCTTTAGAACAGTCTTCCCCACAGACTCTTGGAGGTGGAGGTATTGAATATTTTTGAGGCAAGATTCATTAATCGCAAAGAAGTCAAGAATTATCGGGGAGTGGACATAAATGTGCAGTGTTGGAGAATATGTTGACATTGGTACCAAATGACACGGCTCCACATCATCCAGGCATATCGTGCAAAACTAAGAGGTAATATAATTTTTTTGGGGTGGGGGGTTGTGATCCCAGGTAGCCGCAATCAAAGCACAGGCTAAGTTGTGCTCTAACCCACTTGATCAGTGGAAATGACAAAACATGGCAAAGGATGAAGGAAATCCCAACGCCCGGGGCATCCGTCAGAAGCATCGGTTGTACCTGCAGCTGCAGCGACAATCGCCTCTGCTCATTCGACGGATCAATTCCTTACCGGCCTAGATTGTGGACTTCACGAAGAGGCGTGAAATGATTGAAGCCATAAATGAAGAAATGTTCAGCAGTCGGCTAGACCTAGTTCTCAGCCATGTTCCAAAGACATGAGCAGCAAACTGACAGCCTTGGAAACAGAACAGACAAAGGCAAACGAAGAATAGAAGCGGCAGAGACTGAGATCGATTCCTCTGAGAAGCGGATCCAAAACCCTTGAAAAACAGGCCAGTCACTTAACTGAATAACTTGACTTTGGCAACAGGGGCAGCATGAAAAAAAAATTCTCATCATCGGTCTGCTAGACTGGATGGAAGGCCGTCAGAGTGTTTGTTTGAGAACTGGCTGCCGCGATTGTTTTTATTCGATGCAGAAACGGATCGGATGAAGATTGAGAGAGCCAGTCGGGCTACGGCCCGCAGGCAAGCTCGGATCAGCGCCTTCGCCTTGCCCTTGTGTGAATACGTAGTTTTGGCAACAAACAAAGAGATACAGAAGCTTTCAAAACCCAGTGGAAGTTTCGGACTGGTTGACTTCACGAGAGCTTCAGGATTATGTTCTTTCAGGAATTTTCTGGGCGGTGATTCAAAAAGGAAACTTATCGATGTTATCAAGAGAACTCAGGGAACTCGGGATTCAATATTCCTTCAGTTACCGAGCGGTGCTCTATATAACTTCCAATAGATCCTCGAACTTACTTGACTCTCCAGTGAAAGCGATACCTTTGTGGACACTTTACAGTGTGCTGGATGATTTAAAAATACAGATAATCATGTTTTGCATTCTGACAGAATGTTTGATGGATTTTTCTGTTATTAACTAGTATAATATTATAGTCGGGAATGGGGAGCGTGTTCATATTTATCTTCCTCTGGGTGTGGCGCAAGCTGGTGGTAGTTATCAATGTGGCTGTGATGACTAAATGCCCCCTATGGTCTGCTTAAACCGTTTTTTGTGATTAATAGCCCTGGATACCACATTGGTAACCAGGCAGAAGATAAAGTTTTGGGGTATGTGAATGCCCCCAATGTGCAGTGGCTAAATGTGTTTCTTTTTGTAGTATTGTATGTAAGTAGTTTTAGAAGGTTTTGAGAGCATGTTAATTGTAGTAGATTTAGTCTGTGCAGTTTTAAGGCTCTATATTTATTTTTCGTTGATGCTCGGCGATTTGTTGTTGGAGTTCTTCCTCTCTGGATTTCAAGTATTGTTACAGTGTGTTCTTCTTAATGATGTATTGAAATGATGTATCTGGAACATTAAGGGAAGCCATTCGCCAGTCAAGAGGAAAAGGTAACTCTCTCCTCTTAAAAAGGTGAGGGTTGGTATTGCTCTATTGCAGGAAACGCACCTTGATGACAAGAACGTTTGAATTTACAGCCGGGTGGGTTTGATAGAGTCTATTTCCCTTCTCTGAATATCTGGAGTAGTGGAGAAGCCATACTTCATAGGACGAATCTTCCACTTAAATAGTTAGATACTACAAGACACTCAGAAAAAGTTCATAATCTTCAAAGACTTGATATATGGGAAATAATACGGCATTTCGAGTGTTTATTTGATGCGGCGCACCCCCTTAAATTCCTGGAAGATGCAATTTCAAATTAAATAATCTTGTATCGCCGCACATTAATGTACAAGTAGATTTCAATAGTCTTGTGGACCTCACGGTCGACAGAGGCCCAAAGGTTTCCAATACCCTCTTTGCAAACGAATGAATTCGTAGATTTGTGTGCAGAACTAGGGCAGGTAGATATTTGGAGGTATCTCCAGGTCGAGTTTTTACTTTCTTCTCTAATCTGCAGAAATGGCAAAGGAGGTTTGATCACTTCCTCAGACCCTGCAGCAATTTAAGATTCGGTGGTGTCCTGTGCAATTGGAAATATTGCCATTTCTAACCATGCAGTGGTATACTTATTGGCTAAGAGCATGGACAATACAAAGGTGCAGAGACACTGGCAAACTGTCCCTTTATTCTGCAGGGTTATAGGTTCACTGTCTATTTCTATAACGATTCCAGAGCTTCCTGAGGCATTAATTCAGATTCAGCCAGTAATCCATCCACTCTATGGGAAACAGCTCAGGTTTCTGACAAGGAAGTAGTTATTTCTTTGGAAGCTGCAGAATAGGGAACAGCAGCACTTCCTCGAGACACGATTGCATGCTGGAGAGAGGGCATACTTCAATCAACCCTCGGTGGCTGAGCGACAGAGGATCACAATGCTTCGGTCTGCATTGAATTCCGTGCTCATTTAGAGAGCCAAGAAGGAATTTGCTTTTGTAAAACTAAGGTTGTTTGAGCATGGTGATAAGCCGGACAAGTGTTTAACGAATCTTGCCAGGATAAAGAGCGTCTCTCATGTCATCACCTCAATTGGGAAAGGGATGGGGACCCTTACATGCAATTCCAAAAAGTTTAATGCAGAAATTCGGTCAGTTAACTCCGAACGATATCAGACTCAACTTTGTGAGGATAGATTTAGTAAGATGGAGTATTTTTTCAAGAATTTGGATCTTCCATGAGTAACCTCTGAAGAAGTGTCTGCATTAATGTATCATTGCCAGTGCTGGATGTTCAGGACGCTGTGAAGCAACATCAGAGTGAAAGATGCCCAATCCTGACAGCCTTCCCAATGAATGTTGTCAGGACCATGTTCAATCACTCATACAGTCATTCTGCCTATCGCCATCCTTAAAAGAGGAAAATCGATCTCTTATTCTGAAGAAAGTGAAACCCATAGAGGACTGTGATTTTTACAGGCCCATGTCACGATTAACTGGCGATTTTAAAATCCTATCTGAGACCCTTGCATTTAGCCGGGAAACTGTGCTGCCTTCCATTGTCAAAGTGTACCAGACTGACTCTACAAATGGCTATTCTTCCAACAATGTTCGGAGATTACTCAATGTGATTCAAGCGTGTCAACAACAATCTGTAAAGGGCTTAAAGGTCTGTTTAGATGCAGAGAAGGCATTTGATTGGGCTGAGTGGTCACGTGTCATCTATATATTAAAACAGTTTGGTCCAGGTGAAGTTTTATCAAGTGGGTGAGGGTGTTTTATAGCGATCTTCTGGAAGCGGTTCTCACAATTGATGTGCGATCCAGTAATTTTCATATTTCTCGAGGTAGTCGACAAAGTTGTCCCCATTCGCCATTGTTGTTCACATTGGTGATAGCGTCACTGGTGGGCTTTACAATGGACTGCAGATCTTCCAACATTATTACGAGATTATTCAATATAATTCAAGTGTGCAACAACGATAAGTGGTATTTTTCGATGCAGAGAAGGCATTTGATTGTGTTCATTGGTGGTATGTTTTCTATGCATTACAACAGATTGGTCGAGGCGAAGCTTTTTATCACGTTGGTGAGAGTCCTTTATAACGATCTTCTGCTCGCTGTTCTCACCAAAGGTGAGCGATCCAGTAATTTTCTATAAACAATCTATAATATTGTATCCTTTCGTCAATGTTGTTTACAATGTTGATAGAGCCACTGGATGAGGACACCCGTCGGGACACCTACATATCTGCCCCAGACATGGGGTAAGAGTCAAATAAGATTACATTGCATGCGGATGATGCTCTAATCTTTTTATCAAATCCCCCAGTATTCGTACCTCACCTGATGCAATGCATCAATTCGTTTGGCGCCTATTCCAGCTATATGATTAACTTTACAAATTCGATGGCCGTGGCAACTGGAGGTCTTATGGAAATACCCGTTGCCGTGTGTGAATCCCGATTTCGTTTTAAAGGTAGCATGGGGTTGTGAGGTCCTCTATTTAGATATATTCATTGCTCTTTGATCATTCATTTTACGTGAACGTTGACCATTTTTGTCAAAATTGAAACAAGAGCTTCGAAGATGGGAGGCACTTCTAATATCTTGGTAGGTCGGATAGATCTAGTTAAAATGATTGTCCTTCCTCATTTGTTCTCTCCTGTGCGAATGCTTCCTTTGATGTATCCCAGACAAATATTTAGGAATTCAATGTCTAGTTTAGCTCTTTAATTTGGCATTTTAATTGATACCTTATCGAGATAACAAAATTTCAACTGTCCCACAGACTGTTGGAGGAGGCTGGCCCTCATATTAAAAGCTTACAATTAATCCCTCTTTTATCCTATGTTAGTAACTAGTCCTGGACTCGGCGTCAATATGGTTAGATATTGAAGCATCTCAGGTAAAGTGCTCCCGTATTCGTCTGCTGTTCTTAGAAAAAAAACATGAAAGTTAAGGAGTATTGTCATAACTCAATAATTATCAATACTGTTACAAAATGGAGGGCAATGCGTCATCTCTAGGACAACACAGCCAAAACCACATTTCTTCCCCCTATACTTGGCATACTGGGTTGTTAACCAGTAATAATGGATTCTGGTTTTAAAATGTGGGCAGCGAATCTGCATCTTGCTTGGCAGATTTAGAATCAGAAAACACCCTACAGTGTGGATACAGGCCAATGGGCTCAACACGTCCACACACACACGAACGAGTATCCCACCCAGACGTATTCCAGTACCATCCTATATTTACCATGACTAATGCCCCAATCCTACACATCCCTGAACACTACGGTCAATTTAGCACGGCCAATTCATCTAACATGCACATCTTTGAACTGTGGGACGAAACTGGATCAAATCCACACAGACACTGCAAAAACTTGCAAACTCTACACAGACAGTCTCCCAAGGGAAGAATCAAACTCGAGTTCTTAGTGCTGTGAATCAGCAGTCTTAACCATTAATCTACCGTGCAGTATTTGCGGGTGACACAATGATGTCCTTTTATCAAATAACTGGCAAGTATGGACTACGTTGTGGAGACCTCTTTCTTTATTGCTCTTTTTCTTCAAAAAAGAACAAAACCATTAATGGATCCTGACAGATCCTTTACAGAGAAGAGGGTGCTTAATGCTGAGATCCCACTCTCAGTCAGTCCATTATATCATTAGTTGGAGAGTGGACTGTCAGACGAGCCTGTGTGGCTTTGTGATGTCAAAGAAAGAGAATTGGTGTTCAGATCTCTTGAGAGACCTGGAAGGATATTTGTAAAAATACAAAGAGGATTTTAATTTGTAATAGGACCCATGTCATGCAGATAAAGCTGCTTCATCGAGTCTATCAGGCCAAGAGTGGCTCTCACACTTCAAAGTGGAGTTATCGTCAACATGTCCTAAATACAGAATGACTACGGACACTCTTATTGATTGCCTGTGGCCACAGGCTTCGTATACAATGAAGGGCAGTTTTCGGTGTGATAAGTGAGGGTCTTGGTGAACGAATTGGCGAAGGACCCGGTTAGTCTTTGCCAGTCCCTGTCCAGGGTACCTTCTGCAGATGTGCATGGGGAGAAAAAAAAGATAGCATCATTACTTTCTGTGGTAGAAAAATATTTTGTTGTGTTAGGTGTCTGAAAACGCCTCTGATCTGTAAGGTTGGCATAAGGTGTTCATGGAGCATATCACTTTGGACTTTCTCACAAGCTGATACAGGCTTATCTCCCACTCTAATAAGGGCTTTTGTATGGCCAAGGCGGTCTTTTCTAATGAATCTAATATATAGATAGGAAGAATTACGAACGTATGAATGTACACTATGTAAAGCCCTCGAAGAACGAGACCTGTCATGTCGTTATGCTGAGCTCCATGATTTATTTATCACTTTTATTTATTTTTGTTTTTCTTCGATCCGATGGCTGTATTTACCTTGCTGCTTTGTATGTACATGCCCATTTGTGTAATGCTGCTCAATTTGTACAGTTTTTGAGTTGTGTTGTTATTAGTTTATTATAACAGTAATAAATCTCTTTCTCAATAAAAAAACATTTAACGAATTAAAATGTTAACATTGTTAGAGAGTCCCAAATTACTCTCATTGGACAGACCACAAAATGTCGTTTAAATTAAGGATCAGCACATTTCGGGGGAGGGATGAGATTGAGAAAGCAGCCTCTTAATGGTAACCTCAGTCAGTGTGGGGAATTCAGTCTGTGAATTTGACCTGTCTCTACATCACAAACCAGCAGTCAAGCCAACTGAGTGGGAGACGATTACTAACTGCGATATGATTTCGAAAACCATAAAATGCGTTTAGATTTTTGATTGGTCTGTGTAAAGCATGCTTACTATTACATGAAAGGATAAACCTGATCGAATATATTGGAGAGTCAGTCCTCTTGGGAAATGCCTCCCGAACACATCTTCGATGAAAACCTGGGTAAAAGTGCCTGAGTGTCGTCTGGTCAGTGACAGGAACACAGGGGGTTGAATGAATGAAAGTTCCCGTAACATGGAGCTGAGAAAACATACAGATCAGCCGCGATCGAATTAAATGCTAAACCAAAATTGAATGGCTGTATGGACTCACGATGGATTTGAATTGCAAGTGATTTTAAAAATATACCAATCTACTCCTCCCTCTTATATTTCCACACTGGGGCACTGGGGCATTTTCCTGAAACTGGGAATTAATTGGAACATTATTTGGGGCTTTCCCTCATCGGCACTCTTCACAACATTCTCTAACAGTTTAGGGGGTATTACAGAAGCAAGACATAGAGAGGGAACATCCTGCCTGCAGCAGTGAGAGTGGTTCTGCCTGCAACAGTGAGCATGGGTCTTGTTCGGGGTTTAGCGCGATAACAGACATGCTGTGAGTTAGAGAGGGCAGAAGGAATCTAGTGGCATTTATCCTGACAGCGTGGGGAAGTTTATTGATTCTTGTCGTGTATTGCTGGATACTGCACTGAGCTGTGTTTTGAGCTCAGACCATGGGTCGGATAGGTTTGGTAGCTGGTCCCCACTCCCCCGCAGTAAGCGAATTATCCCCTCTGTACTAGCCCATCTACAGGCCCTCCACACTCCTGTCGACAACCATTTGAATGACTGCCTCCTGTCCCTGTAACCTAGTCTGGTCCAGCTGAATGACTGCTTTCTGTTCCTGTGTACCAGTCTCGAACCGTTGAGAGATTGCCTCCTGTCCCCGTGTACCAGACTCTAGTAGATGAATGACAGCCTCCTGCCCCTGTGTCCAAGTGTCGAGCAGTTGAATGACAGCCTCTTGTTTATTTGTACTAGTCCCGAGCAGTTGAATGATTGCCTGCTGTTCCTGTCTCCTAGTCTTGGGCAGATGAATGACTGCCTCTTGTTCCTCTGCCCCAGGTTTGTGAAAATAGATGTTCTCCTCCTGTTCGTGAGTAAAAAGCTCCAATAGCTGTTCGCTCTCCTGCTTCTCCTGAGTAACGGGCTCCATCAGCTTTGTGCTATCCTGCTGCTCCTTTCGAGTGGAATTCATGAACTAATTGGTCTCTTCCACAGCTTCTGTTGACTGAAAACCTTTCTCCTGCTTCTTTAACACATCCTCAAAATCTAAATGTTGTACTTTTGTACTTTACTCGGAGTAATTCAGCAAGCAAGCTGACTGACAGATTTCTGAAGCTGAATAATCTCTTCCTGTTCATTTGTTACACACTCAGGAGAGAACAGTGTCTCAGAGATGTACAGCACAGAAAATGAAAACTCTTCAGTCCAGGTTGTCCAAGCCGACTAGATATCAGAACTTAATCTCGTCCCGTTTGTCAGCACTTTGCCCATATATGTCTGAAAGCTTTCGATGCATGAACACATCGAAATGCCTTTTAAATTGTGTAGTTTTACCTGCTTCCATACCCTCTTATGGTTGCTCACTCTACACGTACAGCAACCTATGTGTAAAAAAGTTGGGCCTCATTTCTCACTTTTAAATCTTTCCCCTCTCCTCAAACCTTTGTTGTCTAATTTTTGACCTCCCCACACTGGGAAAAAAGATGTTGACAACTTTCCTTATCTATGCCGTTTATGATGGCAAATAACTCTAAGAGGTCACCCCACAGACTCAACACTTAAAAATGGTCCCAGTCGGTTAATAAAAGGCAATGTATAAACTATTGATCCTTGTGGCACGCCATTGGACACAGGCCTCTAATTTCAATGAACAAACATGCACGTGCTGTCTCCAACCTTCTTCAAATTTTGTATCTAATCTACTAGCTCATCCTGGATTTCAAGCAGTCTAAACTTGCTAACCAATCTAGCATGCAGAACCATGTCGATGTCTTACTGATATTCATGAAGACAATATCGACTGCCCTGCCTTCAAAAATTACCTTAATCACTTCTTCTTCAAAAAATTCAACAAGTCACTGAAACGCGATTACCCACGGACAAACCCTCTTCATTGCTGGCTCTTCCAGATACATATATAGCATTTCCCTCATTGTCCCCTCCCACAATTTTGTCATCATTGATGTCAGGCTCACCAGTCTATAATTCCATGATTTTTCTTACTTTCTTAAATAATGGCACTGTGTTAGCAACTAGGCGAAAGTGAGGACTGCAGATGCTGGAGATCAGAGTCGAGATTAGAGGGGTGCTAGGAAAATACAGCAGGTCATGCAGCATCCGAGGAGCAGGAAAATCGACGTTTCGGGCAAAAGACCTTCATCAGCACCACTCTAATCGAGACTGTGACAGCAGACATCCAGTCTTTTGGCACCATACCTCTGGCAATCGACGAGACACACATCTCAGCAAAAGACTTAGAGATCAATTGCCAAGCTTTCCACGAAGTTCTGGGAGTCAACCGATCAGGTCCGAGTGTTTTGTTCATCTTTATGTGCTTTAAATGGTCCAGCACTTCTTGCAAGACAACACTTTTTAAGATGTCACAAAGTATTTCTCCAAGTTCTCTCGCTCTTGTCGTCTACTATACAGTAAAAATTGAGGGGGAAAACGCGTTTAGTATCTCACCCATCTCCTGTGGTTCCACACATAGACAGTTTTTCTGATCCTTAATGGACCCTATTCACTCCCTAGTTAATCTTTTTACGTATTTGTCGAATTTCTTCAATACCTTGTTAACCCTACTTACAAAGCCATCTCATGTCCGAAGGGTTCTGATCCGAAAGCTCTTTTGACTTTCCACGTAATGCCCTTATACTCCTCTGGGGATTCACTCGGTCCCAGCTCTGTTTTCCTGACGTATACTTCTTTCCTTTCCTTGAAGAGGGCATCAATAGAACTGGCCATTCAGCAAACCCTGAACTTGTCCACCTTGCCCATATCACTGATAGGAACACCTTGCCTGTGGAAACGCAGCATCTATTTTTTCAATGCCTTCCATTTTCCAACCATCTCTTTAAATGTGAATAAGGTCTCTCAATCAGCCTTTCAACGGGCTTGCCTGACACTTTCAAAATTGGCCTTACTCCAAACTGCCAGACGAGGTGGAATTGAGGTTCTTAAGCAAGGGTTATTAGAAATCCTGCAGAGTGTTTAAAAAGATAAGTACCCTGTGCCGGATGGGATTTATCCTAGGATCCTCTGGGAAGCCAGGGAGGAGATTCCCGAGCCTTTGGCTTGGATCTTTTCAGTCGTTATTGTCTACAGGAATAGTGCCAGAAGACTGGAGGATAGCAAATATGATTCCACTGTTCAAGAAGGGGAGTAGAGACAACCCTGGTAATTATAGACCAATGAGCCTTACTTCAGTTGTTGGTAAAGTGTTGGAAAGCTGAGAAGAGATGGGATTTATAATTATCTGGAAACTAATAATTTGATTAGGGATAGTCAGCACGCTTTTGTGAAGGGTAGGTCGTGCCTCACAAACCGTATTGAGTTCTTTGAGAAGGTGACTAAACAGGTAGATGAGAGTAAACCGTTTGATGTGGTCTATATGGATTTCAGCAAGGCGTTCGGTAAGGTTCCCGACAGTAAGCTATTGTACAAAATGCAGAAGAATGGGATTGTGGGAGATATAGCAGTTTCGATCAGTAATTGGCTTGCTGAAAGAAGACAGAGGGTGGTGGTTGATGGGAAATGTTCATCCTGGTGTCCTGTTACTAGTGTTGTACTGCAAGGGTCGGTGTTGGGTCCACTGCTGTTCATCATTTTAATAAATAGGGCGCAGAAGGGTGGGTTAGTAAATTTGCAGAGGACACTAAGGTCGGTGGATTTGAGAATAGTGACGAAGGATGTTGTAGGTTACAGAGAAACATAGATAAGATGCAGAGCTCGGCTGAGAGGTGGTAAATGGAGTTTAATGCAGGCAAGTATGAGGTGATTCACTTTGATCAGAGTAACCAGAATGCAAAGTACTGGACTAATTTTAAGATTCTTGGTAGTGTAGATGAGCAGAGAGATTCAAAGTTTGTTAGAAGATTTGTAGCTCGGGTGCTCGTTGTTGTGGTTCTGTTCGCCGAGCTGGGAATTTGTGTTGTGTACATTACCGTTCACCGCATTATAAGAAGGATGTGGAAGCTTTGGAAAGGGCGCAGAAGAGATTTACTGGAATGTTACCTGGTATGGAGGGAAGGTCTTCCAAGGAACGTCTGAGGGACTTGAGGTTGTTATCGTTGGAGAGAAAAAGGTTTAGAGGTGACTTAATAGAGACATATAAGATAATCAGAGTATTAGATAGGGTGGACAGGGAGAGCATTTTTCCAAGTATGGTGACGGCATGCACGAGGGGGCATAGCTTTAAATTGAGGGGTGATAGAAATAGGACAGATGTCAGAGGTAGTTTCTTTACTTAGAGAGTAGTAAGGGTATGGAATCCTTTGCCTGCAACGGTAGTATATTCGCCAAATTTATGTACATTTAAGTCGTCATTGATCAAGCATATGATGTACATGGAATAGTAGAGGTGAGATGGGCTTCAGATTGGTATGACAGGTCGGCGCACCATCGAGGGCCGAAGGGCCTGTACTGCGCTATAATGTTCTATGTTCTATGTAATGTTGACATCAGGTCTGTTATTTTCCTTAACTATCTAAAAGCTAATATTTATGGACTAACTGACTGGAAAGGTTTAATGAACTCCGCCTGTCCCTTTGTACCAGTTGCGAGAGGTTGAGTGGTCTCCTGTGCCTCTGTATCAGGCTTGAGTGGCTGACTGGCCTCCTCCTATCCCTCTGAATCATTCCCACCAAGTTTAATGGCCTCTTCCTGTCGCTCTGTTCCAGACTCAAGAGTTTGAATGACCTCCTACTATCCAACTGCAGCAGACTCGAGAGGCTGAATGTCTTCCTCCTCTTCCCATGTGACTGGCCTGAGAGACTGAATGGCCTCCTCAGTAATCTGAAACAGGCACATGGGCACAGAATTGATTCCTGCTGTGCCTGAGTACCAGTCTCAGTGCTCTGAATAATGTCTGATTTTTATGGAAGGATTTGATAACGGAGCATTAAAACCAGGAGCAGCATTGCGCAATGTCAATGGGCAATAAATATTGTAACCCTGGTTTATGATCTCTAGAAATTTCCACACCAGATATTTTATGTAGCTGATCTGTTATTTTGTACTTGTCACCTTTTATAAACGGGATGGAACATATATAACCCTGAAGCGGTCTGGCAATATTCTCGCATACAAGAAAGGTTGAGTAAAATGTTGGAAAATTTATGGTACGTCCCTTAGCAAACGCCATAAAATCCATCGAGATCGAGTAAATGTTTCCTTTTGTTGTGATTTTAAAAGTGATGTCACGAAGGTGTTAACTGAATCTGTTTGTTCGGTGACTGTGATTAATCCCAGTCTCCAAGAATTATAATTATCCCAGTGGATGGTTTCCATCGTTTAAGGATAAATGTGCTCTGTCAATGTGTTATCGCAATGTGTATGTGCGGGAGCATCACCGACAGCACTTACAGGTATCAACAGCTCCAGAGAGAGGGCGAGGGGAGATCCAAACCTGAGTACAAGCGATTGGAATGTTATAACATTGGTTCGGGATTTGAGCAAGGTAGATGGGAATATTGTAAGAATGATCAGGAGTTTATCTTGGGATGTTTGGTTTTTTTCTGCATATTATTAACGACTGTCATTATCATGGCGGACTCTGTATGCACTTCACATTATTCAATATTTTTATTATCCAGTCCTGGCTTTCGTCGGTGTCCCTGGTAAGTTTTGCTGTTCAATCATTAACTCTACAAATCATGTTTCACTATAACACTGTTCTTTTAATTGATTCTACTATCCTTGCCACAGTTTTTTTTTATCCTGCTCAGACTCTGAATCCAGATTTTACTTTACAAACCATTACAAACTGCGTCAATGAACTTGACATTTCACTCTCTCCCCGCTTGCTTCTGGCAGTGTTTCTCATGGCTCTCCATATTGACCTACTCAGTTTCAGCTGTAATCCGCAATTCATTGTTTCACTGCCCTTGCAAGCGAAATATTGGGAGCATGGAGACCACTGTCGTCTCTTCTAATTGCAAACGCTCTTTCGTTCCTCCGACTCAATCCCACCCATGGTTAATATTTGACTTCTGCTGACGATACTTCACTGTCAAATCCCATCTGCTATTTGATTCTTGATCTATGAAATTATGTTTTATGATGGCAATAATTCGCCTCTGAGACTCCCGGCTTCAACTTATATTCTTAAGTACCTCCTGACACCTATCCATGTAAAGTCCCTCTCTCTCTCTCTCTGTCCACTAATCGAACTCCAACAGTTGTTCATCTTTTAACTGATTTCCTCCATGCACGTTCTCTCTCAGACCATGATTTTCACATCGATCACTGTTCAGGGCACACGCACACACATGTATACATAAAACCCCTTGCCTTGTGCTGATGCATGGCAATGCCGAAACACAAATCTGTGGGAGACCCTTTTACTGTCATTCGCAGTATGGTCTACAAATCTTCCTGTGTTTGTCAGTTACTGAGTGCAAGCGGCGCAGCAATACACTGGCAAATGTTGGGAATACTCCCAATGCTGGGTACATAGTCCAGCTTAATGAGCAATACACTGGCATAGTCTGCACAGCTTTCCATGTTGAGCTGTCGGCTTGACCCAGTATATACTGTCTGAGCTGGTTCTGTGAGGCAGATTCAGAATTTTAAGTAACAAGTTATTTCAGCTGATCTGGCATTGCCTTTATTCAACGTTCTCATTCGTGTGATTGGATTCTCGAAAGTCCCACTACTCTATTTAGAACCACACTCTTGTCTGTTTCTCCATATTTCAACAACATGTGGTGTGTTTATCTTAATTATCGAAACAAATGCATAAATAGAACATAGAACATAGAACAGTACAGCACAGAACAGGCCCTTCAGCCCACGATGTTGTGCAGACCACTGATTCTCATGTCTGCACCCTTAAATTTCTGTGACCATATGCATGTCCAGGAGTCTCTTAAATGTCCCCAATGACCCTGCCGCCACAACTGCTGCTGGCAACGCATTCCATGCTCTCACAACTCTCTGTGTAAAGAACCCGCCTCTGACATCCCCTCTATACTTTCCTCCAACCAGCTTAAAACTATTACCCCTCGTGTTAGTCATTTCTGCCGTGGGAAATACTCTCTGGCTATCGACTCTATCTATGCCTCTCATTATCTTGTATACCTCAATTAGGTCCCCTCTTCTCCTCCTTTTCTCCAATGAAAAAAGTCCAAGCTCAGTCAACCTCTCCTCATAAGATAGCCCTCCATTCCAGGCAGCATCCTGGTAAACCACCTCTGAACGCTCTCCAAAGCATCCACATCTTTCCTATAATAGGGCGACCAGAACTGGACGCAGTATTCCAAGTGAGGTCTAACCAAAGTTTTATAGAGCTGCAACAAGATCTCATGACTCTTAAACTCAATACCCTGTTAATGAAAGCCAAAACACCATATGCTTTCTTAACAACCCTGTCAACTTGGGTGGCCATTTTAAGGGATCTATGTACCTGCACCCCAAGATCCCTCTATTCCTCCACACTGCCAAGAATCCTATCCTTAATCCTGTACTTAGCTTTCAAATTCGACCTTCTAAAATGCATCACCTCGAAATTATCCAGGTTAAACTCCATCTGCCACCTCTCAGCCCATCTCTGCATCCTGTCAATGTCCCGCTGCATCCTACAACAGCCCTCTATCCTGTCAACGATACCTCCGACCTTTGTTTCATCTGCCATCTTGCTGACCCATCCTTCAATCCCCTCACCAAGTCATTAATAAAAATTACAAACAATAGAGGCCCAAGGACAGATCCCTGTGGAACACCACTCACCACAGACTTCCAGGCAGAATATTTTCCTTCTACTACCACTCGCTGTCTTCTGTTGGCCAGCCAATTCTGTATCCAGACAGCTATGTTCCCTGAATCCCATTCCTCCTGACCTCCTGAATGAGCATACCTTGGGGAACCTTATCAAATGCCTTGCTGAAGTCCATATACACCACATCCACAGCTCGACCCTCATCAACGTTTCTAGTCGCATCCTCAAAGAACTCGATTAGGTTTGTGAGGCATGACCTGCCCCTCACAAAGCCGTGTTGATTGCTTTTAATCAAGCCATGCTCTTCCAGATGGTCATAAAAAACCTATCCCTCAGAATCCTTTCTAACACCTTGCAGACGACAGACGTGAGACTTGCTGGTCTGTAATTTCCGGGAATTTCCCTATTTCCTTTCTTGAAGAGAGGAATTACATTTGCCTCTCTCCAGTCCGCAGGTACGACTCCAGTGGACAGTGAGGATGCAAAGATCTTCTCAAGTGGCGAAGCAATTACATTTCTCATTTCCCAAAGCAGCCGAGGACAAATCTGGTCCGGGCCTGGCGACTTGTCAATCTTAATGTTTGACAAAATTTTCAGCACATCAGCTTCTTCTATCTCTATTCATTTCAGCATGCACACCTGCCCTTCAAAGGTTTCATTCACTACAAAGCTCGTTACTTTCGTAAAGACAGAAGCAAAAAAATCATTGAGGGCTTCCCCTTCCTCCTCAGACTCCACACACAAATTCACTATGCTATTCCTGATCGGACCTACTCTTTCTTTGACCATTCTCTTATTCCTCACATAAGTGGACAGGAAGCACGGCGAATTGGTCCTTGGAAAATCGACGACAGGTTTCGATAGAGGATCTACATTTGGTGCAGACTTATTGCCCGAAAGGCCTGTTCCTGTGATGTGATTTTCTTTGTTTTTTTTTTGTTCCTTGCAAATATTCTTAAAAAGCTACTATTGATATTTAAAAGAAAAATGAAAACAAATGTGGAACAGTGAATATGTGGACAGGATAATTTATTGTAGAGAACAAAAACCTGACAGGGAAACTAAACAGTTATATTACGTTTGTCTGCATGGAAGAAGATCCAGAAAAAAATCCCAGAAAGACCAAGTGACGATGGGCCCTTATTAACTAAGACGAAAATCAATCATATTCGTAACGAAGTAATATTAAGACACATTGCTGGATTGCGGATGTTTAAGTCTGACGGACCAGATGTCCTTCGTACCGAAATTTCGGAGGAAGCAGCAATGGACCTAATGATTGCATTGGGGATTCAGGGATGGAATTCGAGTAGATGGGCTCGGAAGCTCTTTTACAGATTGTTATAAGATGCAAATAGGGATTGACGGTTTTATCTGGTATAACATTGGAAAAGTCCCTATGTCAGGGTGAGTTGTATAGCAAGCTGCTGTTGGAGAAAAGGGAGGAACGGCGCTGATGCAAACATTTTAATAGAATCCGTTCACAGAGGTGGTGCCAGCAGACTGGACAACACCCTTGATGGGAAGGCTGGTCGAGATGAACCAGGAAAATAGAGACCAGTGAGTATTAGAACAGTTTTAGGGTAACTAAAGTACATAGCTGGCTGCAGAATACTCTTTGTACGACTGGTAACCATCGTACACTACTGTTACACAGAGACCACTGCTGTGCCCCTTGTTATTTGTGGTATTCAGAAATGACGTTGGTGTGAATGTGGAATCGGGAGTGTGGTCAGTGTGATAAGTACGTTTATACTTGATACAAAGATTGCCTGGGTGGTCGGCACTGAGGGGGAGGGTCTTATGTTGCAGGAAGATATAGATAGAATGTTCAGATGGGCAGATTAGTGGCAGGTGGATTCTAACCCTGAAAAATATGAGGTGATGTAATTTGGCAGCAGGAACCAGACAGGGGAGTGGCAGCATACTAGGAGGTTCAGAGGGTGTTTCTCCACAAATCTCTGAATGTGACTAGATAGGGTGATCTGTTATTAAGAAGTCACTGGCAGTAGTAAATATAGCGTTTACTCATCAAGATGCAGATCGTAAGAGCTATATGGAAAAATGTTTCTGCCAATGTGGAATAATGTGTACAGTTCTGCGAGCCACATTACTGGAACGATGTGATCGCACTGGATGGGGTGCAGATGAAATTCAAACAGACGTTCCCAGCGATGAAGCATATCAGCTATGAAGAGAGGCTGAATAAGCTCGGGTCATTTGCTTTGGAGCAAAGAAGGCTGAAGGTGGTGTGATTCGGAAGAACAAGGTTCCGAGGAGAATGGACAGTGTGCACAGACAGCAGCGAATCCTTTTATTCAAAGGTTCAAGAACTATGGAATACACATTTAAATTGAAGGGTTCAAGGTTCAATACAGGGTTCGAGGATTGTTTTCACCCAGATGATGTTGTGGATTTGGAATGCACTTCAAGACTGTGCAGTTGCCACACAAAAATTATTTAAAAAAAGTAATTGGGCTTGCACCGAGAGTATCATAGCTGTCCCGGCAACGGGTCTTGTGTCGGAACGTGGGACTAATTTAGGCGGTGTTGTATTTCTGACGGTACAGTTTCCATGCTTCTCCGACTGTATGATTGTGCAAAATTAACTATTAAACAGATTGAGGCAAGAAATAATGGTTTTCTGGAACCGAAGTTTCAGATTTGAGAGAAGCAAATATAACCATAATATTTCCAAAGGAGGCAGGGAGACAGCAGGAAATTGCAGTCTGCTGAGCACCAAAGAAGCAGTCACAACAATACAAGAGTCTATTCTAAAGGATGCATAACCAGGGAACTTTGAAAATTAAATTAATTAAAACGTAATGAATATAGGTGAAGGCAATATCAAATTATTAAAGGCGAATCATAGTTGTCAAACAGACTAGTGAATAAATTATGGGTGAAGCAATCGATGTTGTGTATTTTGATTTTCACAAACATTTTTGATGATCTCCCAAGTCGAGTGTTGTGACAATGCTTCTCCTTTAACAAGGTTAAGCTGTCCTTGGAGTTTTTCTTTAAACAGAGATGTCGTAAAAGCAGCGTTTCTGAACAATCTGGGTTTGACTATGAGGGAATTATTTGAACGACAAAATAAAATTTGTACAATGAGGAGCTAGCTGTCCTAGATGTGGCCCTGTGTAATGGGAAAGGAATAATTAATAACTTCATTGTTATAGATCCTCTTCGAAGGAATGATCACAGTCTGGTTCAATTTAGAATAGAGTTAGAGACTATGATAATAAAATCCAGTTCCATGGTCCTGTGCTTAAACAAGTAACACTGCAATAGAGAGAGATGGAGGACCTAGGCTAAAGTAGACTGGGAGCAAATACTTTATGGTGAGAGAGTTGACGAGGAGTGAAGGACTTACAAAACAATTTCTTTCAAATTCCAAAGCAAAAATATATTCCAGGGAAAAGGAAGGATTGTGAAAAAGGGGTACTCTGCCACGCGTGTCTAAGGATATTAAGGAAGTCTATCGTATTGAAAGAGAAGGCATACAAAGTGACGAAAGAGTATACGAAAATGGAAGATTGTTAAAATTTTAAACGTCAAAGAAATCCACAAAAAGTACTATAAAGAAAGGTAAGATGAAACATGAGAAAAAGCACAGAATATAAAAACAGACAGCAGAAGTTTCTATAAATATATAACATGATTTAGAATGGCTAAAGTGAACTTTGGTCCTTTCGAGAATGAGAAGGGTCATTTAGTAATGGGATGTGATTAAACGTCAGAGGCATTGAACAGGTATTTTGTGACGGTCTTCACAGTGTGTGAGTAATAACATGTCAGTAATTGATAAAGCGATGAAGGTAGGTGAGGACCTGGAAACAATCATTATTATGGAAATGCGGTGTTGGGCATCCTAATGGAGCTGAGGATAGGCATGTCTCCTGGACCTGATGGAATGCATCTCAGAACACGAAAAGTGATGGAGGGAGAAATAGCAAGTAGACTTGTGCTAATTTCCCAAAATAGATATCTTTGAACAGTAAAGTAATCAAGGCATAGGGTAAGAGCCCAGGTAAGTGGATGGGAATTCATGAAAAAACAAATGTGATCCTTTTGAGTGGCAGAGCAGGCTGGAAGGGTCAGATGGCCTCCACCGGCTCCTCTGCTTTAGTTTGTTTGGTTTGGCGTTTATTAGGCTGGCACAACTGAAAGTAAGGGGCCAGTTGTGAAGCTGCTGAACCCAAAGAAGCAGTACCGCACTGATCATCAGAAACTCCGACATCTCTCCGGCAAGAACCTGTTATTTGATTTTTTTTTCCTTTTTTGCCATGCATGTTTATTGGGACTATTGCAAATACTTTGAACAACTTCATTAACTTGCGATAATGGGTTCAAGTTTCAGATAGGCTAAGTTATTCAAAATTCTATCCTCTTTTGTTTGTGGTTCATTTGGTAATCTTGCAAAGAAATACTGTTGTGTTAAAAACTAAGTGATTGCCTGGCTGCACCACTCCTGGAATATCCAAATTACAACTGCTTAAAATAACATACAGAATTTGGAGTGGAAAGCAGGGACTGGAGGGATAATCCAGAAATTGATATTTGGGCCCCAGATAATCAGAAAGCAGATCACACTTTTGTTCAAGTGTATTAAATGCAATCTTTCCAAATCTGCTGATGCCAAAAAAGTGAGATTATGAGTTGGTGAGGAACATTTAAAGAAGTTCCAATGTGATTGAAACAAGTAAACTGAATAGGCAAATACGTGGGAGAGGGAGGGCAATATGGATGGACGTGGCATTGAGTAATTTGTTGGGAAAACAGAATGGGTGGTTAACATTTCAAAAGAGATTAATGTAAACATACTGGATTGAGAAATTCTTATGTGCATACGTTGGTTGACTTCTTCAGTGAACTCCGAAGCTCATGCATGGCAGTTTTGAAGCCAGAAGTTAATATCAGGAATGGCATTGGCACACTGACCAGTGTGCATAGATCTATCAAATGGGTAGCTGGAACATTGAAGTTGATATTGATTTCAATGCATCCCACCACTGAAAACAATACTGCAGGAGCAAAAAGCCATTAGGAAGATAATTGATGTGTTGATCTACACTTCAAGTGGATTTGATTGGATGAGTAAGGGTGTCTTTCTGCAGCTGTACAGGTCTTGGTGAGACCAGTCTTGTGTGCAGTTTTGCTCTCAAATAAAGTACAAACTTGACATTGAGGGAGTCCAGCGAAGAATGACCAGACTGATATCTGGGATGACAGGCTGTAGTGTGAGCAGAGTTTGTGTCGACTGGGCCGTTATTCCCTCTGGGTTCAAGAACATGAATGGAGATCACAGTGAAGTATATAAAATCCCCTGGTGGAAAGTCTAAACCAAGGTGCTACCATATTATTTACAGCAGTCCACGCTGCATTGAGACGAGAACAAATGTCAGCACGCAGAGACTGGTGAAGCTTAGAAATTATCTCCCACATAAGGCTGTGGAAGCCAAGGCATTGTTTACAAGTAAGGATTGCTAGGCATGAAAGGCATGAGGTTGCACTCGGTGTATGGTGTTGAAATAGAGGATCAATCCTCATTATACTGAAGGGGAAGTAAAATTGATGGACCAAAGGGCCTACTGCAGTTCCGACTTTGTATCTTTCCGATACAAAGTACAGTACACAGTGTTTGGGTAAAAAAAAAAAATTAGGAAGATGATTGGCAATGAATTGGAATGGGGCAGGCTCAATGCATTGAATGGCCTTCACCTTTCCGGGGATTTCTGTGCAGTCTGTGGGAAAATGCTGTAAATGTTGTCAGAAGCTTTCCGATATTAGGAAGTAGGTCCAGGGCTGTGTTTCTCGTTCCCTTTTCCAATACCTAGGCTGGTGTCGGGTGTTCTGTCAGCGCTTATCCTTTAAGATATCGGGACAGTTTGATGCAGTTGAATATCTTACTTGGCCGTTTCACAGACCATTGAAGTTTTTATCACACGTCTGTGTGTCTGGAGTCGTTTTCAGGTTAGAACCAGGAAAGCAGGGGAGATTTCCTTCCTGAAAGTACATTGAGGAATGAAATTGATGCTTGCCATCGACATTAGCGTCAATGTCGATATTACTGGCATCAGATTTTAAATTTCGATATTTCATTGTTTTTAACATTCGCCACCTGCCACAGCATTAGTCTGGTCTGGAATAGAAAATCAGTGACATTTCCATGACAGCCCCTATCGTAAACCACACTGAGCACGTCATTTCTTTGGTGCTTGAAAGCTCTGTGAAGAAGAACACCCACTAGTTTAACTATCGTGATGAAAGTGAGGAAGTGGCAATTAGTCAGATTATAATTATTCTCCTCTTAAGGGACTGACCATTTTTAAGAAATTTTCCAAATTGCCAGGGAGATTACAAATTTGGAGCTGGAATTAAACAGCGTCCCCATGGACACGCCTTATGGTGCAGCAGAAGTATTCAGGTCTATTTGCAGGAACGGTGTCAGAGCCCATTGCCTTTGTCGTATCTACTGTATTCAGCTGTTTCTTAATGTGCAGCAATCGCATTATTTGAAGACGTGGATCTGTAATTCTGTTTATGTCGTCACGTAACACTTCTAGCAGAGAATGTAGCAGACATTGCATCCTTCTCTTTATAGCGATATACAGGGCTGTTCCATTCTTCAGGGGAATGCCAACGTAATGGTTTAGTGGTGTTAGTCTAGCAGTCCTGGTAATGTTCTGATGACATGACTTCGAATCCTGTCACAGCAGATGGGGGAATTTAAATGCAATAAATGTTTGGAATTAAGAGTCTAATAATTCTCATGAATCCATTGTCAATTGTTGGAAAAACTCATTAGGTTCATTAATGTCCTTTAGGGAATGAAACTTCCATCCATACCTGCTCTGGCCCACATGTGACTCCAGACCCACAACAATGTGGTTGACTCTTAACTGCCCACTGGACAGTAAGTAATTGTTTGATTAAAAATAAGATTTGTGCAGTCATTTTGACTCGTCAGATGTTTCAGAGTTCAACTCCAGTTCTGACTGGTTGTGGCAGGAATGCAAAAATCCGATCTGATCTTTTTTATCATTTCACCCTCTCTCTCAGATGTTATTGCTGCAGTTTGGAATGTAAGCAGTTAAGTGTGGTGGCTTTCACGGTTTGTCATCAAGTTTTGGCACACTTGGTCCTGACCCTGGCATGTATGCCCACACTCTCACTGAACCATAGATTGGTTTGATGGTAATGGTAGACTGAGGGATAACTCCCACAAAAAAGTTACAGATTGTGTTTGATTGCAATTCTGCTTTTGTTCCGCTGTGGTGCAC
Organism: Chiloscyllium plagiosum; assembly: GCF_037043375.1. Lineage (NCBI taxonomy): Eukaryota > Metazoa > Chordata > Chondrichthyes > Orectolobiformes > Hemiscylliidae > Chiloscyllium > Chiloscyllium plagiosum. Next base: position 34,615,677 of record NW_028270188.1, on the reverse strand, counting down.
AGCACAACATGAATACCAGTTTGTGCTGCAATATCTGCAGTACAAGTCTGCTGTCTGTCCCGGAAGACACACCGAGACCCATACAACTATCACCCCGTATCCATTTACCCACTCTGATGTCTGATATGGTAAGTCATCCATTTCAATATTCTAATTCCTCTGAGGGTCTGTCCATGGTGTCACGCTCCCCAAAACTATGCAACATATTCACTTGAAACCTTTCATTGAATTTTTTTATCTTCTCTGTTTGAAATGATGTGTTTCCCTGTGTTTCTCCGCCGACTATGATTAAGAGCTCTGTCGTGTCGGTGATTCCAGACTTACGTAGTTTCAGAACAAATGAGTTTGCACACCTTGCATTATCATTCACTCCCCAGTGTACGGTGCTTCATGGTTGAACACACATCTTTTGAACTTGTTCAAAAACATCAATATCTGGAGAAAACCAGAAGGTATGGCAGCATCTGTGGCGAATGTCAAACAGAGATAACTTTTCGAGTCCAGCGGGACCATTTTTCAGAAGTAAAAATGGACCGTAAAATGGGCTTTTTCAGAATTTGACAGAAGTGGAGGGGGGTGATGGGAAATAGAGGATGTGGAGGCACAATGCCACAGAAGAATGGCCATTTAGCTGTGGTGAAAGACAAACAGGTATAAATTTGGTGAAAATTAAGGAGTGCATGGGGGAAATGGGTCCTCTCTATTGCAGCAAGATAAACAAGACCGAGGAAAGGTAATAGGGAGGCCAAAAGGGAGAATGTAAGGAAAATGGTGTACGGACATGGTGAAGTCTGACTGTGAAGTAATGGAATTGAATATAAACTCCTATAGGCTATACAGTACCAAAATATCAAATGAAGTGCCACTCGACCTTTGGTTGTGCTTCATTGAAACAGTGCAGAAGCCCAGGTCTGAAATGTTCACATCAGAGCAAGTTAGGTTATTGAAGTGGGAAGCAATACGAAGGTTAGGATTATTCCAAGAGGTGGTGAGACAGCTTTACTCAAAGCGTCTCCGTTTGGTTTTCCCAGTGTAAAACAGACTGCACTCTGAACAGCAATGACAGGAAAGTGGATTGAAACATGACAAGGGAAATGCTGCTTCATTTGGAAGGTGTGTTTGGGGCCTCGGACAAAGAGGAGGGAAAGAGATGTTAAGGCATGTGGTTCAGATCATGCAATTGCATGAAAAGGGGCTACGGGGAAATCGAAAAGTGTTCAAAGTGATAGAGAATATTACAAATGGAATGGAACTATATGAAATGCAGACAATGATCCGAAGGGGAAGATGGGAGAGGCAGTAAAAACGGTTATGGGACCGTCTACAAACGTAGAATGGACTGAGGTTGGAAGCAGGAAAGGACTGGTCACCCTGTTTGAAGCTCTTGTCCAGAGAAAAAAGAAAGCTTATGTAAGGATGACACATGAAGGCTCAATTAGGATGCTTGACAGTTAAAATTTTGCCAGGGAAGTCCTAAAGTTGAAGGTCAGAGGAGTCAGGAAGGGGCTTGACAAGTCATTGGCGGATAGGATCAAGGAAAGCCCTCAGGCTTTCTATAGGTTTGGCAGAAAATAAAGAATGACTAGAAGGCGTTTAGCGCCAATAGGAGTGAAGTAGTAGTGGAAAGCTGTGCGTCGAGTCAGAGAAGGTAGTGCAAACGCTGAATGAATATTTTTCGTCGACATTCACACTGGAAAACGAAAATGCCGAGGAGGATACTGAGATACACGCTACTATACGCGATTGGATTGTGGTTCACAAGGAAGAGTTTTTAGATATTCTGGCAAATGTGAAAATGTATAAGTCCCCTGGCCTGGATGGGATTTATCCTAGGATTCTTTGGAAAGTCAGGAAGGAGATTTCAGAGACTTTGGCTTTGATGTCTATGTCGTCACTGTCTTCAGGGATATTGCCAACATGGTAGGACGTTGTTCCCTCGGTAAAAAAGCTGAGTAGATGCTGCGCTGGATATTATAGACCAGTGAGCATTACTTTGGTTGTGGGTAAAGTGTTGAACAAGTTATAATAGGAAGGATTTAAAATAATCTAGAAAAGAATAAATTAATTATAGATAATCAACCCGGTTTTGTGAAGGATAAGTCGTGCCTCACAAACCACATTGAGTTCTTTGAGTAGGTGACCAACGGTTGGATGAGGGTAAAGCGTTTAATGTGGCGTTTCATAAGGTTCCCCACGGTCGGCTATCGCACAAAATACGGAGGCATGGGATTGAGGGTGATTTGGCTATTTGGATTAGAAATTGGCTAGCTGAAAGGTGACAAAGAGTGGAGGTTGAGAGGAAAAGTTTATCCTGGAGTGCAGTTACTAGTAGTGTAACGCAAGGATCTCTTTAGGGGCCACTACTTTTTTGTCATTTTCATAAATGACCTGGATGAGAGCGGAGAAGGATGGATTCGGAAATTTGTGGTTGACTTCGGGAGAGTTGTGGATCGTGCTGAAGAACGTTCTCGGCCAACCGATAATGTCTGCTTTCAGCTCGCCAATTTCTGATCCAAACCACAATCCCATGTCTGACAAGAAGGACAGTGAGGCTTTCGAAACTGTTCACAAGAGATTTAATAGGATGCTGCCGGAATGCAGGAAAGGTCTTCCAAGGAAAGGCTGAGGAACTTGAGGCTGAAAAGTTATGGAGAGAAGGTTGAGTGGTGATTAATTGAGACATATAAGATAAGAAGATGTTTAGATAGCTTAGACAGTGAGCTCATTTTTCTTCGGATGGTGATGGCTAACACGAGAGACATAGCTTTCCATTGAGTGGTGACAGACATCGGTCAGATGGCAGTGATATTTTCTTTGATCAGAGTGTAGTAGAAACATGGAACGGACTACCTGCAACAGGAGTAGACTGGTCACCATTAAGTGTATTTAAATTGTCGTTGGATGTAAATATGTATGAAAATAAAATGGTGTAGTTTAGATGGGCTTCAGCTTGGTTTCACAGTTTGGCACAACGTCGAGGACCGAAGAGCCTGTACTGCGCTGTAATGTTCTATATTGCATGTGTTTGATGGCGCTGTCATGCAGAGCGTGGTGGAAGTAGATGACGAAGATTCTGTGAATATGGATTCTACTGCAGTGGAAAGTGAGGACAAAGGGATCTGTCATTGTTCGAGGAAGGTGGGCAAGGAGTGAGACAAGAAGCCCAGGAGTTGAGACAGTCACAGCTGGAGGCTCATTCTACCAGATTTAAGGAGATCTCTATTTTGAAGGAAAAGGAGGTCATATCAAAGGCTGCTCACGGGAATATGGTATCACCACACGAAAATGACAGAGATGGAGAAACTGGGCGAATTGAGTCACTGTCAACTGATCATGTGGTCAGCCACATGCAGATGTCTCCCTGAATACCAGAAATGAACCAGGCACAGAGATTGAGGATTGCTGGCTTACATCTGATCTGAAGCAGGATGTGGAAAAAGACCGAAAGGAAGATCAGTGGGCATGCATGGGCAGACATACAAACATATGTCCACTAACACTCAGCAATTATTGTTTCTGATCAAACAGAAAGACTCGATAAGAAGATGATGCATCCATGTGTGACAAAGTCGTTCATGGAGAGTATTCACTCACAAACTGGCGAGCATTACTGTCAGGACCGATTTAGGGGGTTTATTTCTGGGACCAGAAGCGCGTGATAAGCATGAATTTCAGCTGTGCTTCCTGAATTATCCCCAGAAGGCCCTGCGATTGCTGCGAGACCTTATTTCACGCTGACTTCCAACTGACTCTGGCTAGCTCTCCATCATGCCTTTGTAGTAAGCTTTACTCAATGCTAATAACAATGCCTCTGATTCCTTGTTCTCCTTCTCAAATTAGAAAGCATTCCCTGACATGATTGTCATGCAGTTCACCTTGAGCTGCTTAATTATGTCTATCTTCCATGCACTTGCATCAATCTGAGTTTTGTGCTGCCATTTTGGCTCTGGTCTCAGTGTAGTTCAGCCTCTCGATTCATGCTGTTTTACATCTTCCACTCACATTTCATTCCTGAAAGTTTATCTCTTGTAGTGAACCTTATTGAATACATCTTTCACGCTTTGTACAAAATTCATGCAAGTTTCAAGAAGTATATTCAGCCTTCGTCTCACTCTACTTAAGGCAAGTGCAGGCTGACCGTGTAATGGAAGAATTCCCTTTCCAATATAGATCGGGCAGAAATGTTTTTTTCACTCAAGAGATCATCAGCTCCTTTAGAAAAAAGAACTCAGGTGCTTGGCTTCAGATTGGCACTATTAAACGTTTCATGCTGCCTTAGCATCGCAATACAAAGAAAAAACAAATAACAGTATGAAGTGTTCGGCGGAGTGCTGTTTACCTGTCATTTTAAGTATAGTTTCAAATTTGCAGTGCTTACATTTAAATGCTTTTTTTTTAAAAGTTATTATTAGATGGAATGTAGGATGTCGAGGGGGAACATTCTGGAATTTTATAAAATCATGAGAGACATGGATAGGGTAAATAGCCAAGGTTTTTTCCACACTGGAGGCGTGTTCAAACATAGAAGGAAGATGCTTAAATGGCGAGGGGAAAGATTACAAAGGAACAAATGGGCAACTTTTTTCATGCAAAAGCTGATGTCGGTATGGAATGAGTTGCCAGAGAAAGAGTGATGGATGCAAGTGCAGCAACAACATTTAAAAGACATTTGGACAATGATATGAATTCGAACGTTTAGAGGCATATGGGCCAAGTGCAAACTGATGGGACCACGTAAGTGGGCGGCAAGGTGGCTCTGTGTTTAACACTATGCCTCACAGCACCACGGTCCTGGGTTCGATTCCCGCCTGTCTGCGTGGAGTTTGCACATTCTCCCTGGGTCTGTGTGGGTTTCCTCTCACAATCCAAAGATGTGCAGTTTAGTTGAATTTGCTGTGCTAAATTTCCCAAAATGTTTGTCAGGGGTAAATATAGGGTAGGGGAATGGGTTTGGGTGGGTTTCTCTTCGGAGGGGCGGTGTGGACCTGCTGGGTCGAAGGGCCTGTTTCCACACTATAGAGAATAGAAAACTTGGCCAGATGGACAAGTTGGATCAGAATTAGTTTCTGCGGTATATGAATCTATATAGCTGAGAAAATATTATTGTAGAATATTTGCAGAAGCATCATGAGCTTTCTGTACATACATAAGAAAAAAATCAACATGAGTGTACGACTTTTGGAAGAAGTCAAATTTAGAAAGTATATTGAGAACATTTGAATGTTGTAACCGTGGAATTGGGTGCAGAGAACAGGCGGATAATTTATACCAATACCTTCCATGATTCTTCACAGCGGAAGGCACCGTAAATATTTCAATGATATCTACAAAATGGTAACAGGGCGAAAGTTCATGAAATGTCTCGAACTAAAGGAACAAGGTTTTCTTTATCAAACTGATAAGGATAGACAGGTCAGCAGTAATTCATAGTTGGTTTGAAAGAAGTAATTACACTTTGACTGGCATGTGGTGCAATACTGCTCACTTGCCTGGATGAGTGCAGCCCCAACAATACTCAAGATGCTTCACACCATCCGGGACAAAGCAGCCAGTTTGACTATCAGTTCATCCACAATTCTCCACCATCAACTCTCATCAGCATCAGTTTCTAATATCTCCAAGCTGCACTGAAATGATTCGGCAAAGATCCGCAGACACCATCTTGCAAACCAGTGACCACTTGTATCCAGGAGGACAAGGGCAGAAGATGTCAGGGAATATCACAATCGCTTGGTCACCAGCTGCTCACAATAGACATTCAGCATTCGGCTGAGTGAATCAAATGTAACATAACCCAGTTTGCTGACAGCACTAAAGGACGTTGGATTGTGAGTGTGTGAGCTAAATATAAAAAAAGCTAACGTGATGGAGGCAAGTGGAGTGAATGTGGAACTACGTGGCAGAAGGAGAACACTATGAGCAGATGTGACGTTGCGCCCATTGGTGAGAACAATAGATTTCACCCTACCATTTTGAAAGTTAATAGCTGAAAACGTTACTGGAGAAAGAGAATTATGCTCGTTATTGTTTCTTTCTGCGCAGACATCTGAGGTCCATGCAGGGCAGTGAGTTCGAAAGTCAGAGGTCGATACTGAGAATGACATTGGCACACTGATTAGATTAGATTCCATAAAGTGTGGAAACTGGCCCTTTGGACCAACGAGTCCACAGCGACCGACCGAACGGCAATTAACCCAGACCCATTTCCCTTTGGCTTGTGCACTTAACACTACAGACAAATTAGTATGGCCAATTCACCTGACCTGCACATCTTTCGACTAGCGTACATAGACCAAGCAACTATGTAGCTGTAACATTGCAAAGGATCTGGGTCTTCCTGCACACCAAGCGCTGAAAGCAACATTGCAGGTAAAGGAAGCAGTTAGAAAAAAATAAAAGGTATGTGAACCTTTAATTCATGAGCATTTGAGGACAGGTGTTGGCGTGCCTATCTGCAGCGGTACATGGCCTTGGTGTGACATTGTCTCGAATGTTGTTCAGTATTGTGTGCAGTCTTGCTCTTCTTACCTACCAAAGAACAAATCTGACACCGAGTTATTGCAACGAAGGATGACCAGACTGATCTCTATGATGACGGGCTCTTTGTGTAAGCAGAGTTTGAGTCGACTGGGCCTGTATTCCATCGTTACAGGCAAATGAGTGGACAAATCAATGACATATCTAAATCACTCAGGGTAAGTAAGATTGGAATCAGGGACGATAATTCCCCCAGCTGGTACGTCTAAACAAAAGGGTCCACAGTGTTAGGTACAGGTAGGCCATTCTCCATTGAGATGACAATAAATGCCTACACCAATTGACGGGGCAAACTGGGAATTTTCTCCCACATAAGGCTATGGAGGCCAAGGCAGTTGATATCAATTAAGACTTCCAGACACTAAAGGGATATGAAGGGAAAAGGAGTATTTTGTGGTGATGGGGAATTAACCATCTATGGGGTCGAAAACACGTTGGACTGAAGGGATACTTGCAGTTCCTACTTCACATTTTTTCCAAAGAGCAATCACAATAAGTAATAAATGTCTTGTGTGGGAAAAGTGCATTGAGAAGATGCTCAGTCATGTACTAGAATGGAGGAAATTTAATTTGTTGAATGACCTACTCCTTTCTTGGTGTTTCTGTGCAGTCTCTGTGAACGTTCTGCAAATGTTGTAACAAGCTCTTGAATGTTAGGAAGGAGGACTCTGCAGGGTCGACTGCACTGCATTTCCCATTCCCTTTTTACGTTAATGAGGCTGATGACGGGTGTTCTGACTGGTTTAATCCGTTCTGGCCTCAGAGCACTTTGCTGCAGTTGAGTCTCTTGCTTCGCCGTTTGAGAGACCATTGAAGGGTTTATCACATATATTTGTGTCTGGAGTCACTTTTCAGCCAGACCAGGACAACACGGGATATTTGCTTCCTGAAAGTACATTGGGGTAGTGGATTAGTGTTTACAAACGACATTGGATTGAAGGTGACTATTACTGACACCAAATTTTAGATCTTGACTTTTAAAATTGTATTTAACTTCCACCAGTAGCCAGAGCATTAGCAATAATTCCGCAAAAGCACCGTCTCCACGTGGGTACCTACCGGCAACCACACTGAGCGGGTTTTTTATGCTGATTCACAGCTCTGAAGAACGAGCTTCCAACAGTTTGACTGTTGTGATGTGATCGAGGGGTGCTAATTGGTTAGACTGTGATTATTCCCCTCTTTGGTGACTGGACATAGTTGAGCAATTTTCCATATAGCCTGGGAGATGTCAGAGATGAACAGCATCTCCAGGGAAACGGCTTGCTGTGCAGCACAAGTCCTCACTCCTATTGCAGGAATGGCGTCAGGGCCCATTGCCTTTGTCGTATCTATTGTGTTCAGCTGTTTCTTCATGTCACGGTCAGCGAATCGAATTGTTTCAAGACAGGTATCTGTGATTCTGTGGTGAGTGTGAGTTGGATCATGGAGTCAACACTTCTGTCTGAAGATATTGCAGATACTACATCCTTGTCTTTTACACCGATGGAAAAGGCTGTTCCATTATTTAGCAGCGCTATGTTTGTGAAGACGTCTCTTTCAGTGAGTTGTTTCCATCACCATTTACGACTGGATGTAACAGGACTCTTGGTCTGTTGCTTGGGAACATTTCGCCCTCTCCATGATATGTTCGTCCTGCTGTTTGTAATGTAATCAGAAAAGTGTGGTGGCTTTCACGGGTTGCTATCAGGTTTAGGTACACATGGTCCTGACCGTTGAATATTCACCTACACTCGTTACTCAACCACTGATCGGCTTTATGGTCATGGTACACTTAAGAATTATCCCAGCCAAAAAGTTACTGATTGTCGTTAAATACAAATCTGCTGCTGCTGCTGCTGCTGCTGCGATCCACAGCTCCAAATCAATGTCAGGAATACTATACGAAAGTTCGGAGATGATTGAAAGTATTTAAAGAGAATTTTTGAACCTGGAAATGCATTGAGCGCTTTGGTGAATTGTGATGAAAGAGACAATATAAAGAAATATACACTGAGAGACATTCAATGAGCAAAAGGACGCCTGAGTCTAACTTGTCCATGCTCAACACGTTTCCTAAACTGAATTCATCCTATTTGCCTGCATTTGACACATGCCTCTTTGAAACGTTCGTTTCATGGCCCCATTCAATTGTGTTTTACATGTTTTAATTGTCCTCGCCTTTGCCACTTCCACGGACAGCTCATTACACATGCACACCACCCTGTCTGAGAAACAGCGGCATCTTATTTCCCTTTTAAATCTCTCGCTTCTCAACTGAAACCGATGCTGCCTGGTTTGGACACCTGTACCGTCTAGTAAAGATCTTAGCTATTCACCCTCTCCGTGCACCCCATGCTTTTATAAACCTCTTCAAGGTCACCTCATCACCACCCACGCAAAAGGGGGAAAATAATCCCGCAGTATCCATTCTATCCTTATATCTCAAATCTCCCGTCTCCATTTCATCATTTAAAATATTGTGCGAGAAATCAGAGTTAATGTTTCTGGTCCCGTGACCCTTCCTCAGATCTCTGAGGAATAATACAAATATCTTAACTAGTGGCACTGCAATGTCTTCACCTATTTAGCGAAATGACGTGGCATACACAAACAGGTCTTGGGTATTGATCTACTGTTATGCATTTCAAGACCCCCAGCACGTCAATTTCTGTAACGTGGCCTCCTTTGAAAACATCACTACATGGATTCCTTTCCCCGATTTTACTCGCTAGAATGTCTTTCCCCACAATAAATATTCATGAAATATGTTTGTGTAGGACCTCACACATCAAGCAGGAGCAGACTGTAAGGCAGAGGAGTGGGGAAGATTGAGTCCTTGTGAGGAATGTGAACCCAGCTTGGCCAGGCACTTATGGGCTATTTTGTTGAACTGTCAACTATGTTTCTGCTTTTCACCACTTTTGCAGGAAACGATGTAATGCTTTACATTGTAATGTTGTTTTCTTTATTTTTCTGCTTTGTACCAGGATTCTGTACCTGAGTGGTTCGGATGGGGTTGGGTGAGGCAGGGTGGGTGAGGCAGGGTGGGGTGGCAGAGCTGTTATCTTTGTCCATAAGATTGCATCACATGTGGCGACTTGTAATATTTTTACTGTGCTCATGTGAATGCATAGAACAATAAACCTAATAAACCTAATTATTCTCCACTGAATCATCGCAAATAGAGGGCAGAGGTTTAAGTTGAGAGTGGAAAGATACAAAAAAGACCTAAGAGATAACTTTTTCACTCAGAGGGTGATATGTGTATGGAATGAGCTGCCAGACGAAATGATGGTGGTTAGTACAATTGCAACATTTAAAAGGATTCTGGATTGATATATGAATAGTCAGGGTTGAGAGGGATATGGACCAGATGTTGTCAGGTGGGAATACATTGGGATCAGATATCTGGTCGGCATGGATAAGTTGGACGTAGGGTCCGTTTCCGTGCTGTACATCTCTATGACTCTATGACATAAATGGCTGTCCAATTTCTAAGGTGCTCTATTCTCTCCCTGGTTACTCTTTTGCCATTCATATGCTGATGGAATCTTATCTGATTCTGCAAACACTATATGCCAAAGCTGTCTTATGCCCCCTTTTCCTCTCCCGATTTCACCCATAAGTATACATCCTCCATGCTCCTTAATGGTTTCATTGATTCCCACTTCCTGGACCTGACATAGATATCCTTCTTTTTTCCTTGACTAGAGTCTGTATCATGTTTTGTTCCCTACTCCTGCTAACATTGCCCTTGACACTGACTGGAACATGGTATCATTGAACTCTCTTTACGTCGCATCTGAAAGAGTCTCACTTGGCCGATGTCCCTCTATCTGTGAACAGTTTCCCTGAATCACTTTTGAAAGTTCCTGTCTAATACTATCTAAATGGTCCTTGCCTCAATTTATAATACTAAGTTTTGGACTGGGACTGTCCTTTTCCAGAACTACTTTCAAGCAAATAGAATTATGGTCACTGGTCTCAAAGTGCTTTCACTGCAACAGCGCGTTCACCTTCCCTCTTATTTCCTAATTGCTAAGGGATGGATGATATTAAATTAGAAAATGTGAAGAAGAAATTTACAAGGATGTTGCCACGAGTCAACAGTCTGAGATCCAGGGAGAGTTCGGACAAGGTAGGAATTTGTTTCTTTAGAGCAAAGGAGACTGCGGTGTATCTTATAGAGGTGTATTTTATAGATGAGTATAAGATCATAAGAGGCATGCATATGGTGAATGAACACAATCTTTTCCTCAGGATTGGGAAAGCGAGGATGAGAAAGCATCAGTTTAAAGTTCGAGGGGAAAGGAGAAAAGGGAACCTGAGGGACAACGTTTTTATGTAGAGGGTTGTATGCATACAGAATGAGCTACAATCTGAAGTGGTTGAGATGGTTCTGTTAACAACATTGTAAATGCATTTGGACAAGTACATGGATAGGCAATGTTATGGAGGATATGGGCTACGTGCAGGGAAATGGGATGCCGTGAATGGACATGTTCGTCGGAATACATCAGTTTCGTCCGATGTACCATGTCTGTATGATTCCCACACGCCCATTGCTGCCCAGTAACCTACCAATGGGCTTGTTTCCGGAAATTTCAATCAATTCTCACTATAATTTGGAAAAGTGCATCAATAAAATGTAATAAAATTCGTCTCAAACTCTTCCTAAATGCTTCAGTCAGAGTGGCGAAGATACAATTGTACTGCTTTGGTCTGCATATTTGCATGTGCTGGACAGATATCTAGTCCAAGTTCATAGGTTAGTGCATTGCTGTGGTCTGCATAACTCCTGGTACTAGAAGGCTGGTACAATTGCAACATTTAAAAGTCATTTGGATGGGTATATGAATATGAAGTGTTTGGAGGGATATGGGCGGGGTGATGGCCGGTGGGAACTAGATTGGGTTGGGATATCTGGTCGGTATGGACGGGTTGGACCAAAGGGACTGTTTCAATGCTGAACATCTCTACGACTCTATATCTAGGCCGGGTTTATAGATGAATGCAGTGTTGTGGTCTGCACAGCACCCCGTGCTGGACAGATATTGAGTCTGAATTTATGGTCCAATGTATTCCTGTGGTCTGCATAGCTCCCTGTGCAGTGCATATATCCCACCCTGTTTTATAGGTCAATGCATGGGTGTGGTCTGCATACCTCTCTTTGCTGGACAGATATCTTGTTCGGGTTTATAGATCAATGCACGGCCATGGTCTGCACACTGTTGCACTCTGAGTAGACTGATGGTGTGGATCAAGTAGATTTTGCTCAGCACAGTGCTCAATGCTGAATAGATGTCTCCTCTGGATTTCTGGTATATGTAAGTGAGATTGAGAACCTGATATAAGTAACTATTTCAGCTGATCTAGCAATGTATTTCTTTTATGTTTCCATTCCTGTAGTTGGACGCTCTGACTCTCACTAAACTAATACTAGAGTGTGCCCATCATGTTGGTGTATACACACTGTCTTGGCAGCAGCCACATCCTCTTCATTTGAAAGCAGCCAACCATTCCCATCATCTTCGGGTCTCCACGCAGAAAGAAAGGATGAACTCTCAGATAACGGCAGATCCTTTGATACATGGCTCAAAACACCCTCCCCCTCATCACTACCCACCGTCAACCAAGTAAATGAAAATATCCTGTGTGTACCGACAGTAATGGTGCCACGGTGAACGGCGTTGTGCAGACCATCAAGGAGATGGAGCAACACTTCCCATGTCTGAGAGGATCTGAGTGAACCCCTCCAGTATACACTGTCCAGATGTCCAGTATTCTGTCTCCATTTATGTAATATTCAACTTTTATTCTGCCTGAAAAAGAAATCACAGATTCACAGTTACCCATATTATATACTATCGAACAATTATTGTCAATTGGGTATTCAATTAGAGATTCTCTACCTCCTCTTGATAACATAGTTTCCAGCCTATGTTAGTTTCATCCACAAATTTAGCTACTGTTTCGTTATATTTATCAAAACGATTAAAATAGTTTGCAAATAATTGAGTTCCCAGCACTTTTCACTGTGTCACAGTGAATCTGTGTTAATCTGATAAAGACTAATTTATCCCTGCTTCTGGCTCAGTAACCAGTCCTCCCCGTATTCCTATGTCGCAGTTTTGATGGCTGAATATTCCCTTCCATTTGCTGTGTAACAGACATGAGACGTTAAAAGATCGGCTCCAGTTGATGAATAACAGCCCTGAATGCCTGAATAGACTCATTCCGTTCCACTTTAAAACTCTTGATGGGCTGATTCGTCTGCTTCAGGATAGGTGCAGGTTTTGAATTGTAATGAATATTTTCAAACCATCAGTGAATAATCCACTTCTGACTTTATGATGAAGGCAAGGTCATTGATGCTGCAGCTGCTGATAGCCCACAGTGACTCATGGATGACCAGTTTCCATATGTCGGTACTACAGAGGAGAGGGTGCCACATGACAGAGTGGGTTGTATCTTCAATATAAGGCTGAGCCTTTTCCTCTGCCAGGACTGTGTGCTGGCTGCTCCAACAATACTGTTTGGGACAGATTCATCTGTGACAAGTAGTTTGGTAAGAATGTTTCCCTCTTGTTGCTGCTGTGTATTCGAGGTCTTGCCCTGTTTAGTCAGTGGTGGGCCTGTGGGGACACTCTTGTTGATTGACATTGAAGTCCCACAACTAAAGTACGTCCGTGTCATTGTAGCAATGAATAAAAGCTAAGAAAATCGCAGCATAGGAACAAGCCCTTCGGCCTTCCAAGCCTGTGCCGATTCAAACCGTCGAACTAAAACTATCATCTATTTTCCAGCGATGTGTATCCCTCTGCTCACTGCCGATTCATGTATCTGTCTTGATAGATCTAAAATGGCCCTATTGTATGCGCCTTTGTCACCCCCACTGGCAATGCATTCCAGGCAACTTGCCCCCCTGCACGAAGAACTTTCCACGCATTTCTCCCTTAAACTTTTCCCCTCTCACCTGGAATTCGTGACTCATAGTAATGGAGTCCCCACTCTTGGAAAAAGCATCTGACTTTCCAACCTGTCTACATTTCCCATGATTTTCTCAATCTCTGGTCCCCCTCAATCTATGTCTTTCGAAGGAAAATAATTCTAATATACTCAATCTCTCTTCATAGCTAGCGTGCTCCATACCGGGCAACATCCTGGTGAACCTTCTCTAAACCCTCTTCAAAATACCCAAATTCTTTTGCCAATGTGGCGACCAGAACTGCATGCAGTATTCCAATCGGGGCCAAACCGTAGTCCTATACAACTGCAACATGACTTGCCAACTCACAAAACACCGTTCAATGAAGGAAAGTATAGACCTCTACACCCAGACCTCACTGTGCTTCAGTTTCCCCCAGGGCTTTTCTCGTTTACCATGTAGTACACTCCAGAATTGGGTCATCCAAGCTGCATCACCTCACATTTGCTCGGATTGAACTTTATTTACCATTTCTCTGCCCAACACTCCAAATGTATCTCTATTCTGCTGTATTGTCAGACAGTTCCATTCACTATCTGCTACGGCGCCAATCTTAGTGTCACCTGAAATCTTGCTAATCCGACCACCTATACATTCCTCCAGATCATTTATGTACATCACAAGCAACAATGGTCCCTGCACAGAACCCTGTGGAACACCACTGGTTAGAGTTCTCCATTGGAGAAACTGCCTTCCACGACTGACGTGTGTCTCCTGTTGCCCAGTCAGTTCTTTATCCATCTAGCTCGTATACAGTGGACTCCATGTGATTTCATTTTCTACGTCTGCCTACAATGGGAAAACTTATCTAACGCCTTACTTAAGTCCATGTATATGATATCTACTGCCATTCCCTCATCGATCAATTTTGTCACTTCTTCAAAGAATTCTATTAATTTGGTAAAACATGAACTTCCCTGCACAAAACTATGTTGCCTCTCACTAATAAGCCCATTTTCTTCAAATGGGAATAAATACTATCCCTCAGTATCTTTCCAGCAGCTTCCTTACACTGACATCAGTCTCACAGGTCAGTAATTACCTGGATAATTCCTGCTACCTTTCTTAAACAAGGGGCTGCATTAGCAATTCTGCAGTCCTCTGGGACCTCACCCGTGTTCAAGGATGCTGCAAAGACATCTGGTATTACTGCAACAAATTCGTGTCTCGCTTCCTTCAGTAATTTGGATAGATCCCATCCGGACCTGGGGACATGTCCACCTTAGTGCCTTTAAAAGTAATTCTTCCTTCCTTGTGCTGACTTGACCTAGAGTAATCAAACTTCCATCCTTAACCTCAACATTTGTTATGTCCCTCTCTTCTGTCAGTACCGACTCACAGTACTCATTCAGAATCTCAGCTATTTTCTCTAATTCCACCCATAACTTTCCTACTTTGTTCATGAATGGGCCTACCCTTTCCCTTGGTACCATCTCAATCCCATATACGAATAAAAGCTTTTGGAATTTTCCTTAACCTTGTTTGCTGATGTTATATCATCATCCCTTTCAGCCCTCTTAATCTCTCGATTCAAATTGGTCCTATTTTCCTGATATTCTTCCAAAGCTTCATTTGCTTTCAGTCGCCTAGACGTTACAAATGTTGCTTTTATCTTCTTAGCTCGTCTCTCAATTCCACTGTCCTCCATGGTTCCATCATCTTGCCATTTGCATTCTTCGTTTTCGCAGGAACATACATCTCATGGACTTTAATCAACCTCTCTTTCAAAAACCTCCCTGATATCAAATCTGGATTTATCCTCAAACAGTTGCTCCCAATCTATGTTCCCCAGCAGCCGAATCTTGCTACAGTTGGCCTTCCACTAATTAAGAACTCTTTCTATCCGACTACTCTCGTCTTTGTCCATAGCTGTTTTTAAACTTACAACAATGTGATCACCACTGACAAAGTAATCCCTTACCGAAACTTTAACCACCAGACAATTCTTATTCCCCAATACCAGGTCCATATAGACATTTCCCGACTTGGATTTTAACATGCTGCCCTTGAAAACACTCCTCTTTGCTCATTACAAATTCTGCTCCATCTAAACGTGATTTGAGGAGCCGGTGTTGGACTGGGGTGGACAACGTTATATTTTCACACGACATCAGGTTATATTTCAACATGTTGGTTTGGAGGCACTGGCCTTCGAAGTGTTGCTCCTTTAACCAACTGCTGAAGAAGCCGCCCTTCGAAGTGTAGTGTCTCGAAATAAACACATTGGGCCACACCTGTTGTTGCGTGATATTTTCTGAAAGGAAATCAAATTTTATTTTGAGGAATTAAGAACGCAAACAAGAAATTGTATACTATGCAATACTGTGGTCATATTTAACAGTTGTGCTGTCTTACACCAGGCTTGTGCAGTGCTAATGACACTTCATATAAAACAGACAACTTCAAGTGGGATTACCAACGCGAAGCCAATATCTGCCCATCGAAAAAAGGCATTCATACAGCAAAAATCATCATTTTCTTTAGAGGCTGAATCAACCATTTTTTTAAAAGCACTATTAAAGCAGAAACCATGGGAAATATTGCCATTTGATGCACCAATGTTTCATCAAAAGCAGCAACTTCCTGGACATTGTCTTCAAAACAAAAAGCAAAGTAATGGTGGTCTCATTTCCTTGCACTATTGGAACTAAACATAATAGAAACAAAACAAAACTAAGGGGGAAAGAGTTCGCTGTCCAGTTGACTCACTAAAATTGGTGACAAATGTGACTAGGCTTTGCGGCATTGGATCAATCAATTTCACAATCAGTACACAAGTGCACTAGTAGCAGCACAAAGTATCAATGGAATTTTCTCCAATTTCCTGTTCAGCCATAACTTTTGTCAAAAGTCTGAATGTATTTGCTTGACAACAAAAATAAGGCGTAATTGTATTTTATCAGAATTGCCCCATTCACACTATTGTCTAATTTCTTTTATCCTTCGGCCAGTCCCATCATTCTTTTACAACTTCCTTTCAATAACTGGTGACAGCGTTTTAAAATGTACTCTTAGAAGTCATAATCATGACTCTTTAGCAATATCAAATCTCATCATATTAAATAACTGTTGTGATGTTTAATTAAATCTAATTAAACCAGTAACACGATGTGAATTCCAGTCAATGCTGGGAAAATTTAAATATCCTATCACCAGCACTCTGTTGCTCCTATATTTTTCCATATTCTGTTTTCATATTTGTACCTCGATCTCACGCTCACTGTTGGGAGGCCTGTAAATCACGCCCAACATTGCTACCGCACCATTCCTATTTCTGAGCTCTGCCCATATTGCCTCCAGACTCGAGTCTCCATAATGCCCTCCTGCAGCACAGCTGTGATATTCCCTCTGATCAGTATTGTAACTCCTCCACTTCTTTTACCTCCTTCGCTATCTGCCTGAAGCATCTATATCGTGGGGCATTGAGTTGCCAATCTTGCCTTAGTCTCAATCAGTTCTCAGTAATAACAATAACATCATGCTCCCAAATACCCATCCAAGCATAACGTTCATCTGCCTTACCTACTACACTTCTAACATTAAAGCAAATACACCTGAGACCACTTAACGCTTTGTGTTCATACTCCGCTTCGAGCATCGTCTTACCTTAGTCTTACCTTCATTATCTCGTTTCTTACGGGCTTTAGTTACGACCCCCTTACTGTCCACTAAGCTGCCCATTTGGTTCGAACACCCCCTGCAACATGAGTTTAAATCCTCCCCAACAGCGTTTACAAAAGCACCCCTCAGGAATTTGGTTCCAGTCCGGCCCAGGTGAAGACCATCCAATTTGTAATAGTCCCTCATCTCCCAAAACCAGACCCCATGTCACAAAAATGTGATCCTCTGCCTCCTGAACAATCTCTCAAGTCACGCATTAATCCTCCCTGTTCACTCATTCCTACTGTGACTAGCATGTGGCACTGGTAGCCATCCTGATATTACTACCTCTAAAGTTCAATATTTTAACATGGCTCATAACTCCCTAAATTATACTTGTATGACCACATCCCGTTTTTTTTTTTACCTATATCAGGGTTGCCGATATGCACCATGACTGCTGCTGACATCTTCAGTACTTCCTCCGATTTTTTTTTCAATATCGAGTGGAACTGAGTTATCACCAAGGGGTGGTTTGGAGCGCAGTAGATGTGCATCGGTCAGAGATTTCCTGACCATATCTGAACAGTTACCGTGAGATTTCTCGGGTTCCACAATCAATGCTGGGGAGTCCCAGCGTAACTCATTTCTTGACTGTTTACAATGGTGTCCCTACTTATGGTGGGTCTGTCCTGCCGTTGGGGCAGAATATACCCAGGGATGGTGATGTGGCTTCATAAAACGTCAAATATCAGATCTGATTCTGAGAGTATGTTGATGCCAGAATGTATTCTGATTGGGTCAATATGAGGACCAAAGGTGACAATGTATCAGCGAATCATAGGATAAAGGGCTGAATTAAAGGCAGTCTGTCCAAATGTGTGTTGTATTATCGAACGAACTGGAGGAAATTAATGTATACATTGAGGTAGATAAATGTGATTTAATGTCATTAGAAAGAAATGGTGACAGGATGACTGATATTGGGAACTGAATTTCGAGAACATGTACACCTGGAAGCGTTCTACCAAACTGTGAAGGGGGCTGGGGGGGGGGGGGGGGGGGGGGGGGGGAGATCTCCGATTAAAGGAGGGCATCTGTACGATCGAAAAAGAAGGTCTGAAATCAATTGGTTCAAGGCATTACACAGATGATTTCGTGTTCAGAAACAAGTGCACTGTATCAAAGTTCACAGACAACATTAAGATGAGTTGTACAACGAAATTTGCAGAGGACAATGTAAGTCTGCAGAGGGATATAGATAGGTTAACTGCGTTGGCAAGTGTCTGGCAGTTGGAGTATGATGTTTGTCAATATGCGGTTATGCATTTTGCTCGGAATAATAGCAAAATGCACTATCATTTAAAGGGTTAACAACTGGAGCACGCTGTTGTGCAGAGGGGGTTCGTGTATAAATCACAAAAAGTTGGTTTGCAGGTTTAGAAGGTAATAACGAGTGTAAATAGAATAATGTCATTCATTGCCAGAGGGATGCAGGATAAAATCAGGGAGATTTTACTATAATTGCTTATGGTGTTGGTGAGGCCTAGCCTGGAGTACTGTGTACAGTTTTGGTCTCCTTACTTGAGAAATGATCCACTGGCACTGGATGGAGTGTAGAGTGTAGATGAGGTTGACTGCGTGGATTCCGGAGTTGGGAGGGTTGCCTGATGAGTGCACATTGGGTAGACTCGTATATACTCATCAGAATTTAGAAACATGAGAGGGAATCTTATCGAAAAACATCAAGGGAACAAATATGATAGGAACAATGATCGTTTTTTCTCACGGGCGGGTGAAACACGATTTCGGGACACTGCCTGAAAATAAGCAAGAGCAGATTTAGCATTGACTAATCCAAAGTATTGTGAATCTGTGGAATAAAATGCCCAGTGAAGCAATCGGGACTACGTGTTGCAAGTTCTAATGGGAAAACATTGAGGTATTTGAAGATTGCAAGAAATGAAGCGTGTAAGTGGAACTGAGTCCATGGAAACATCAGGCATGATTGGATTGAATGGTGCAGCAGTTTTGCTAGGGCAGATAGTCTAATCCTGGTCTTATTTCTTATGTTCTTTTGCCAGTTGATTTGAGTTTGGGTAGAAATTCGCACTGGGAGGCGAAATGGATGTCACCAATTCCTCACATTAATTGGTTTTCGAGCCCACACAACGCAAGTCAAATTGGGTTTCCCTTAGTTCTTACGACACAACATTCACAGAGCATCTCCCCTCTCAGCAAAGTGTCTGGAATTACCCAGCATCCCGGGAATCAGTGAAAGCCCACAGTGCACTGGGACACGCACAGTCCATGTGGAGCTACCGTGCATAGCCCCTGATATTGAGCCTTTAAGTGGCAGGCAGGGGAACATTACACCCCTCCCGAAACCCAGATTGTGCGCATGGGTTTAGGTCTCCTCCTGGGAGGGGAGGGTCACAAGCCGGACATGCCCTTCCCCCAGGATCAGTGGTGGTGGGGGCCATGGCACCGACCATGTCTGCCTGCTCTGAAATTTCCTCTGAGTCAGAGCAGTCTCAACCATCGAGAGAAATATACAGCACTTTAGGTAGATCATTGTCCTTCTCCCTCCATAAGTGTAAGGGGAGGGACTAACGGAGATTGTCACCGTTACCCTTGATGAGAAAGAATAAGAGGCAGCTAGATTAGCATGAGATCAAAAAAAGGCTTCAGGAAACATCTCACTGACTGTACCAATAATCTCAACACAGCCCACAGTGCTCAGATTACACAGAAATATTTTGCCCGGGGCTTTGAAACAGCAGGTCCAGAAAAAAATATATACTGGTAAGAAATTATATATCGAAGTTAAAACTGTGGAGCAAATTTAGTGCATACTTCAAACAGGAAATTAGCTATTCCAGATATTGCTGATGAAAGTCAGTTGGTCTGCTCATAGCTATAGGAAAAAAAAAGTAGAGATAATATTTAAAATTTGGGAACCCTTCATTAGAACAGTTTTTGTTTCCCATCTCCAGCATCTGCAGTGATTTGTTTTATATTACATTGACAAGGAGAAAGTGAGGACTGCAGATGCTGGAGATCAAAGTTGAAACTTTATTGCTGGAACAGCACAGCAGGTCAGGCAGCATCCAGGGAACAGGAGATTCGACGTTTCGGGCACAGGTCCTTCTTCAGGAATGAGCAGAGAGTGTCCAGATAAAAGGTAACGAGGAGGGACTTGGAGGAGGGGCGTTGGAAATTTGATAGGTGGAAAAAGGTCAAGGTGAGGGTGATAGGTCGGAGTAGGATGGAGGCGGAGAGGTCAAGAAGAAGACTGCAGGTCAGGAAGGCGGTGCCGGGCTGGAGGGATCCGGCTGAGACAAGGTGGGGGGAGGGGGTATGAAGAAACTGGTGAAGTCCAAGTTCATCCCCTGCGGTTGGAGGGTTCCCAGTCGGAAAATAAGACGCTCCTCCTCCGACCGTCGGGTTGTTGTGGTTTGGCGGTGGATGAGTCCAATGACCTGCATATCCTCGTTGGAGTGGGAGGGGGAGTTGAAATGCTGTGCTACAGGTTGGTTGGGTTGGTTCGTCCGGGTGGCCCAGAGGTGCTCTCTGAATCGCTCCGCAAGTAGGCGGCCTGTCTCCCCAATATAGAGGAGGCCACACCGGCAACAGCGGATGCAGTAGATGATGTGGGTGGAGGTGCAGGTGAATCTGTGGCGGATATGGAATTTTCCTTTGGGGCCTTGGAGAGAAGTGAGGGGGGAGGTGTGGGCGCAAGTGTTGCACCTCCTGCGGTTGCAAGGGAAGGTGCCGGGAGTGGAGGTTGGGTCGGTGGGGGGTGTGGATCTGACAAGGGAGTCGCGGAGGGAGTGGTCTCTACGGAAAGCTGATAGGGGAGGGGAGGGAAATATATCCTTGGTGCTTGGGTCTGTTTGGAGGTGGCGGAAGTGACGGCGGATGATGCGCTGTACATGGAGATTGGTGGGGTGGTAGGTGAGGACCAGTGGGGTTCTGTCCTGGTGGCGATTGGAGGGGCGGGGCTCAAGGGCGGAGGAGCGGGAAGTGGAGGAGATGCGGTGGAGGGCACTGTCGACCACGTCGGGGGGGAAATTGCGGTCCTTGAAGAAGGAGGCCATCTGTGTTGTACGTATTTTGAACTGGTCCTCCTGGGAGCAGATGCGGCGGAGACGAAGGAATTGGGAGAATGGGATGGCGTTTTTACAGGATGGGAGGAGGTGTAGTCCAGGTAGCTGTGGGAGTCGGTTGGTTTGTAGTAGATGTCCGTGTTGATTCGGTCGCCTGAGATAGAAACAGAAAGGTCTAGGAAGGGGAGGGAGGAGTCCGAGACTGTCCAGGTGAATACGTATTTTGAACTGGTCCTCCTTGGAGCAGATGCGGCGGAGACGAAGGAATTGGGAGAATGGGATGGCGTTTTTACAGGGGGCAGGATGGGAGGAGGTGTAGTCCAGGTAACATTGACAAGCATTGTTCGTACGATATTAATGGATGACGTGGTCAAGGAAGAAGTGGAAAAGGTGACGGCAAAATTGCAGGAGATGGAGCGGTGACAGCCGGAGGCCAGATCTATCAGCGTTTGGGTGGGGTGAGGGGTGTATGAATCATCGGATAAAGGAAAGAAAGTCATGTTTGAGGTACCCGACAGGAATTCAGAAACATCTGAACACGTGACAGATCCAGAGGAAAGTGGGTGAATGCAGTCACTCTCCGTTGACGATTGAGTTGCCATAGTGGCTCAGTGGTTAGAACTGTGCATCGGACCGGCTTCGATTCTACCCTCGGCTGGCTGCCTCTGTGGGGTTTTCACATTGTTCCGGTGTCTGCGTGTATTTGTCCAGGTGCTCCGTTTTCCTCCCACACTCCAAACATCCTCAGTTTAGGTGGACGGGCCCTGAGCAATTGCACTGCATTATCCTTTGATGTGCAGGTTAACTATAGAATTGCACTGTTAAGGGATAGGGTACGGTCGTGTCTGGTTGGACATTCTTTGGAGAGTCAGTGGGAAGTCGATGGGCCATATGGCCTGTTTTCAGACTGCAACTGTTCTATTATCTCAATTCAGGTCTTTGTATGTGGCAACACTTCACAAGACCCTACATACAAGTCTTGTCCTGCTTTACCTTACAGAATGCTACAGCTTACTTCTGTTAGGCAGATAGCTAGTCTAAGCGTAGCAGCATCATAGTGGCAACGCTTTGCAGTACTACCCATACTGGGCAGGTAGCCTGGTTTACTGAGCAATACACTTGCATAATTTGAGCAACTCTCTGTGCTGGGCTGTTACGTTGTCCCTGTTTGCAGTGTCTGGGATGGTTCTGTGAAACAGATCCAGAATTTGATGCAACGAACCATTTCAACGTGTTTTGTAATGCCTTTATTCAATGTCCGCTTTCCTGTGATTTCGACCTTCCAAGGCGAATCACTTCCAGTGCGAGTCACTCCCCTGTCTTCCACTACCCACGACGTTTCCACGTATGTCCTCAGTTCATGAATTGTGTGCTTCTATCTTAATGTGAATCTTTCTGTCCCTCTGTATCTTTCCCTGGACTTGGTTTCTTAGCTCCCAGTCTGTCGAGTGCTGCCAGTGAGAAGCTCATAAACAATGAAATGGTGTGCATCGGTCTATTGTTCACTTCCTGGTGTGCTCCATGTGGTGCTCGAAGTTACAAAGGGGTTTCAAGCAGCTTTGATGTGTGACTTTGAAACTTGGTCTGTGCCTGTCCACTGATGGACTATGTTTGTACCTGTCAGTTGATCGTGCTGTTAGTAACACAAGGCAGCTCCTTGTGTATTGTTGTGAAGTATTGGGATTAGCAAGTAGCTGTGAGGCTTTCGGCTGACTCTTTATATTGACGAATTATTGGAGGTGCTGGGGATGCTTTGCTGCAGGTTGTGCTGTGCTGCCTCAGACATTCAGGGAGACCTGAGGACTTAGTGACCCAATTCTGGATGGAGCATGGGAACTGCAGTTACAGCGTCTGGGTCTGCAATATGAACAACAAATAAAATAGAGGCTGCATGGAGGGGCAGATCTAAAACCATGGAGTGAGTATGTGTGGGGAAAGGCATCTGCCGTATCTGTCGATGTCTTAACTTGGACACATACACTCTCAGTCCACCCCTTACACACACTCACTTTCTCCCCATCCTCCCAGACAACCCTTCTGTCTCTCTCTCTCTCTCTCTCTCTCTCTCTCTCTCTCACACACACACACACACACACACACACACTCACACACAGACAAACGCGCACACACACATATGCACACACACACACACTGGCACCTCCAGGCAGTGAATTGAAAGAAATTCTGGGATTTGCATATTAATCAATCAAATCCTGCACCTCCATTCTAACGAATTAAAGAATTAAAAACCATCGAGTGTGTTCAATTAAATCATATGAGTAGTACAACCCTTTGATCTTTTCCATATAGATTCTGTGTCGAACATCATCCTCTCTCACTAACACCTGTTTAAGTAGCAACACTCCAGAAGCTAGGGTTTTCAAATAATCCTGTTGGACTGCAATCTGGTGTCGTGTGAGTTTTGACCTTGTTCAAGTCAGTCAAACACCAGCACATTCATATCCTGATTAGTCAATCCTCTCTCCAAGCAAATAATCCTTTACTAACCGCATGTGCTCTTATTTTGCATAATCTTTTGTGAGGCACATTTTGCAATGCCTCTGGAAGTCTAGGTATAATACGTTTATCGTATCCCCATCCTCCAACTTGATTGTCACATTTTTTTTTTTTAAAACAGACCTCAGGCAACTAATTGAAACACGATTGATTCTTCATAAAATCATGTTGACTATGATTGACTACGGTTAGAACTTGCCAATCTCCTGTTATTAGTTCCTTACTAAATTAGCCTCACAATTTGCATTCAATCCCAATATTATTTCACTTCCTTTTATTCTCTAGTAAAATTGGTTATTCTAAGTTCATTGCTTTCTGTAACGTCTACGTTACCTTTTAATACCTGTGTGACAGGCACAAAGCTATAAACGATCTGTCTTATTGCTGTGTAAGAGGCATCAGTTGCTGAATGGCCTCATTCTATTCCAGGTTTACATACTCGATGAGCTTTATGTCCTTCCTGGTGTCCCTACATTATAGTCACGATGAGCTGAATGTCTTCCTGTTGTTTCTGCATTACAGTCTCGATGGGCTGAATGTCCTCCTCATGCTCCTACAATATTGTCTCGATCGGCTGAATGTCCTCCTGGTGCTCCTACAATATTGGATCGATCGGCTGAATGTCCTCCTGGTCTTCTTTCATTACAGTATCAATGGGCTGAATGTCCTTCCCCTCTTCCAGATCAAGCCGTTCAAGGCCGAAAGTTCTTGCCCGCTGCTGGATGAGTGGTTTGGTGACTTACGGAATCTTGCTGCTGCAGTGCAACATTTCGAGTGACTGAAATGTCTCCTCAAGTACCTCCACAACACGATTGAGATACTGAACAGTCTCCTCCCCGTATCCGTGAAATGGCATTGAGAGAGAGAGAGAGAGAGATTGGTAGTCTCCTGTTCCCATACAACAGACAGGTGGCTGAATTATTTCCTCCCGTTCACATCAAAGCATCTGAAACGGTTTCATGTCATTCTCCTGTATTTGTGCAACAGACGGATTACGCTGGCTTCACCGAGTGTGAAAATATCCAGGGACTCTGTAGCCTTTTCCAGTTCTAGTGTTGCAGCATTTAGAAGGCTGAACGATGTAATCTGATTGCTGTGGAACAGGATACAGGTGCTGAACCATCGATTATGGGTCCTGTGTTGCAGCGTGGAGGGGCTGATTGGCGTCTTCCTGAAACGGTATATCAGGATCCAGGAACGAAACAGCCTCCTCTCGATCGACGGTAACAGTGTCAATTAATCTACTTCTGCTGTTCCTGTGTTAAAGGTTCGAGAGGTGGATCAAACTCCTCAATTTGTTGTGTGATTGTCCTCTGTTTCTGAGCATCAAAACAAGATCATCTGTCATTCTTGTAAACTTTAGTAAGTATTGGATCAACCTGCTCATCGCTCTCTCTATTAAGATCACGTGACGCTGTGCATCAGTTGATTAAAGTGCCTGCTTCAGTGGTTCAAGCTTTAGCATTGCCTACGCATTACATTAACCATTCATTGCTTGAACATCTCTCAAATGCCATATTGCTGTTCCATCACGTTGTTGATCCAACCTGGTGCTGTGGAAGCAGAGAGGTTTTGGCTGAAAGTGATTCATATGTTTTAAGCAATCAGCGCTCCCTCTCCTGTTGCCTGTGTTTGGCCACGATCAGAGAATGTTGTGTTCCATTAAGGTGGTGGCGCACTGATATAATCACTTCCTTTTCCTTCCAGTGATACAGTAATTTAATTAGGATTCAAAACCAGCAAGTGTGGTTAGTTCAGTGTGGTAGCGTAGCTGTGCACGCTGAGGCGCTGGACTTCGGCTTCAGTATGGAAGTTGCTGTGAGTTCATATCGCATAACTGCCAGTTATGCTTACAAGGTGTTCAACTGAATCTTGGTGCGTATGAATACTGTTTAAATTGAACGCAACTCAATACAAACTGTTTCATGCAAAATGATCGATCGGACGACACAGGACAGAAACTTCAACGGGACGGGGCCATACTCTGTTTCTGCAGTGTAGTGGTTATTGCATTCACCTCACATGTGAAAGTTCCCTATGTACAAACAAGGCTGTGTCACTGCTTATTTGTATGGGCAAGCTGTGCTGCTCACGCTGGGTAGCTCAATGGTTAGCAGAGCTGCCTCACAGTACCAAAGATCCAGGTTCAATTCCAGCCTCAAATTACTGTATTTATGGAGTCTGCATATTTTCTCATTGTCTGCGTGGGTTTTCATCGTGTGTTCCATTCCCCTCCCACAGTCCCAAGATCTATGGGATCAGTGGATTGGCCATGCTAAATTATCCGGGATGTGCTGGCTAGATGCATTACTCATGGAAAATGCGGGCTTACAGAAATTGTGTGGGGGACAGTGGTGTGGGTACGTTTGGATGGGATGGTCTCCTTCACAGGATCAGTGCAGAGGCTACAGGCCAAATGGCCTGCTTCCACACGTTAGTGATTCTATGATTACCAACTTCGTAACAGAAATTAATTTAGGGAGTAATCCCTGAGGTAATTGCAATATCCTTTCCTTAGTGAGAAGATTAAGTCTGTACACACTACTGCTGATGTGATCTCACTAAAATCCTGTACAACAACATCAACACTTTTCCATACTGCTGTAGGTTTCCCACCAAGGTTAGACCAGCCTCAGCTGTCTGGGGAAATGTACTTCATTACTGAAGGATAATTGTCGTTGTCTACTCCCCCAGCACAATGGAAGATCTGGTGAAAATATTGCAATGATGCTTGAGAAAAACGGATAAAATGTGGCAATATAATGTCAATACTGAGATATGCCTCGGCAAACATTGTGCCTATATCTAGCATTAATCTCGCCAGAGCCCACGTCACTCAAATTCCACAGAATCGGATAATGTGCAGCTTAGAAATAGCAAGAGGAATCAAACATTGATGGGAATTATATATCAAAGTCAAAGTTGTGATACAAGTATGCGTAACAATATGTTGAGCACCAAGCTAGAGATCAGGCAATTTGGAATTAGTGATATGTGATCAGAACAGTTAATTAAAAACTAAGCAGTAAAATAACTTTTGGGAACAGTGTTCTAAAAATATTTAGTTTATATGACGTCTGAATATATCATCTCCTGGAAATGCAAAATGACCAGTATTCCAGTTGATCAATGCAGCAATACACATATGGATTACATTGAGGATCACAGTATTTCATTTCTGCAATTAATTTGGAAGGTTTTTAGCGTATTCCAAAGATTCAAGATGGGAAGAAGAGGGAGAATGGAGAACTATTGACCAGTTAACCTGTCATCCACAGGAGAAAATCTGTTGGAATCTATTACAATGAAAGTGGTTTTGGTCATTTGGGAAATAATAACACGCTTCAAGAGAATGATTCTGTACTTATGAAAGGGAAGTCATATTTTTAAAAATAT
Organism: Chiloscyllium plagiosum; assembly: GCF_037043375.1. Lineage (NCBI taxonomy): Eukaryota > Metazoa > Chordata > Chondrichthyes > Orectolobiformes > Hemiscylliidae > Chiloscyllium > Chiloscyllium plagiosum. The sequence goes on along the minus strand of NW_028270188.1, from coordinate 34,588,548 downwards.
TTTGATTTAAGATATCGTTTATAGATATAAACAATGGAGAACAGATGTATGTGAAAAAGTTGCACATCCAGGAGGATATTTTAATGAAATCTCACAGTAAGGCATTTGAAAAATAATTGAAACAAAGGGTATTTGGAAGACCATGTGCAGCTGGGAAGATAAAATTTAGGTTTGTTTACATTTAAAAGGTATGAGAGTGTAGATGATGAAGAGTCATACAGACTGGAAGCCTTACCTTGCACTCTCTGCATGGATGCTGTCTGACCCGCTGTGAACTGCAGCATTTGTTGACTTCAGTCCAGATAAAAGCATATGAAATAATTTACTCCGAGGAAAAGGCAATATGCCCTGCATAACGTACACAGAGTGCCGGTGAGAGAGTACCTGGAGTTCTGTGCACAGTTTTGGTTACAGATCTAAGGAAGAACATACTGACAACATATAGTGAATAGACATTTTCCAGATTTATCCCTCAGATGACAAGATTGTCTGATGAGGGAATTCGGACTGTGTTCCCTCGAGTTTCAACTAATGAGAAGTAATCTTAATAAAAACGATAAAAATCTCACGGAGAGGACTGACTAAAATAGGTACATGGATAAGTGGGAACAGGCAAGATTGGAGAGAATCTCAAGATAATCTGCATGGACATCATGCAGAATGCTGTCATCAGGAACAATAAGAACACATTAGAAACCAAGAGGGCAATCTGTGTGTGAAGCTCGTGAACATTGACAGATTGTTACATGAGCACTTCACGTTTGTCTTCCTTGAGAGAAGAAGGATTAAGGGACAGAATTCGAGAAGATAGACTGGGAAGCTCTTGAGCAGATTGATATAAGATGTGAAAGGGGATTGATGGTTTTCTCTCGTATAAAATTGGATAAATGATCCGATGTTGTTTTTTCTCTCCCCAGGCAGATGGTTGAGACAAGGGAGGAAAGTCACTGATCATTTTTTTAAATGTAGAATCTTTTCACAGGAGAGATGCCACAGGACCGATGTGTCCCACTTCAAAAAAGGATCGTGCATATAGATCAGGGAACAACAGACGAGCGAGTATCAGTTCACTGTTAGGGATAATTATGGAGTAAATTGGTAAGGAGAAAATTGATGTCCATTTGAAAGGCGATGTTTGATTCGGAATAGTCAGCATGGCTTTATTAGAGCGAAGCGATGCCCAAAGAAATTGTGTTGGAAATTGTCAAGGAATTCATTTAATGGGTTTCTCAGCAAGCGTTTGACAAAGCCCCACATGAAAAACTAAAACATAAGGAAAATCTCATGTTGTCAGTGGTATCTTGGTAAGTTATATCCAAAACTGTCTTAAATGGGAGGAGACAGAGGGTGGTGGCAGAATGATAGTTATGTAACTAGAGACCAGTGTTCGATGGTTTACCACATGAATCAGTGCTGTGTCCTGTATTATTAACGGATTTCATAAATGATGTAGGCGTGAGTTTGGAGGAGTGTCATTCGTAAGTGCATGTTTGGCAGCGAGGAGGAAAATTTTGTGTTACAGGAAGATACAAATGGAATGCTCAAATGGACAGATCAATGGCAATGGAATGTACCCCTGATAAATATGAGGTGATGCACTTTGGAAGAAGGAAACAGACAGAGTGTTAGATTTGAGATCTTGCAGTATGGAAAATGGCCCTTTGGCCCAACTAGTCCACACACACCTTCTGAAGAGAAACTCACACAGTCCCCTTCCCATAACCGATATTTATCTCTGACAAATGCACCTCAAACTTTGCGCAATTCATCATGGCCTTTTCACTTGACCTGCACATCTTTGGATTGTGGGAGGAAACCGGAGCAGCTGGTGGCAACCCACACAGACATGTGGAGAATGTACAAACTCCACACAGAGATTTCCCCGTGGCGGGAATAAAATTCTGGTCGCTTCCACTGCGAGAAAGTAGTGCTAACCACTGAGGCACCGTGTCGCCCCATGTACCCAATGAATGGCAGCACACTCGGAAGTTCAGAGAGCGCTTTTCCACAGGTCCCTGAATGTGACTGCACAAGCTGCAAAGTTTTTAAGAAGTCATTGTGGACAATAGCTATTGTCCATATTCATCGCAGCACAGTTTACAAGAGCTGTCAAGGAGTTTTGTTAGGCCATGATGGAATAATGTGTGCAGTTCTGGGAGCCACTTTACAGGAATGAAGTATTGCACCGGAAGGGATTCAGTGGAGATTCACCAGGATGTTTCTGGCGATGGAGAATATCAGCTAGTATCAGCTCACGTTGTTTATATTGGAGCAGAGAAAGCCGAGGGCGATATGATTTCGAAGAATAGAGATAAAGTAAACGCAGATTTATGAAATGAGAGTCATTTTTGAGGAACTGACTGTTCGACACCTTATGGAGAAGCAGTGGATGCAGTGCACTTCGGTTTTCAGAAAGATTTTTGATAAAGTCCCAAGCCTACCATGCAAAATCAAATCTCGTGGGTATGGGCTAATATATGAACATGGTTTTGAAATGGGAGAGTTGACAGGAACCAGTGTAAACGTTAATGGCACTTTTTTGGGATGTAAGTATCGTGCGGGATCACAGGGATTGGGTTTGTACCTCAGGTATTCCCAATAAATTTCAAACCTTGGTTGCTGGAGTTCAAAATAATATTACCAAGGCCGCTGATGGCAATACACGATGTCGGCTTGTGAGTGGGTGAGTAGAACATAACAGAAGCTCTAAGGTGACTGAGACAAGTGGTGTGAATGGACAAATACTTGGCAGGTGGAGAGCAGTGTGGGTAGATGTGACGTTGTGCACTTTGGAGGGAAGAATAGAATACTAGCCTGTTTTTTTTAAAGGGATTACACAAAAAATGTGGTTCTATAAAGGGACTGTGCTCCTTTCTTATTCCCTTCTTTACAGATCTCCGAGGTTCATACAGCGCAGCGAGTTCTGAAGCCAGAAGTCAATGTCACGAATAGCAGTGGCACACTGTCCAGTGTACAGAGACACACCAAGTGGGTAGCTGTAACTGAATAAGATCTGGATCTGCTTGCACATCAGCCACTGAAAGCAATATTGCCGGAGCAGACAGCAATTAGGAAGACAAATGTTGTGTTGAAATTCATTTCAACGGGTATTGAGCACAAGAGTAAGGGTGTCTTACTGCAGTTGTACACGGCCATAGTGAGACATAATTTCAAACATTGTGCGGTATTGTGTGCAGTTTTGATTTCCTTAAATATTGCCGGATAAACGTGACATTGAGGGAGTGCAGTGAAGGATGACCAGACTGATCTCTGGGATGACTGGCTTGTTGCGGGAGCAGACTTTGGTTCGACTGGACCCTTCATTGGGTTTCGGAAAATTAGTAGAATTCTCAATGAAATATATAAACCTCTTACAGGGCCAGACAGATTGGAAACAGCGGTGACAATTCCCCTGGCTGGGACGTATAAAGCAGCATGCCACAACATTCGGTACAGAAGGCCACTCTGCATTGAGATGAGAATACATGTGTGCAGTCAGAGACTGGTGAACATGGGAAAACTCCCTCACACATCATGCAAAGGCACTGAATGTAAATAAGGATTTTGAGAAACTAAAGGGATAGAGATAGCACAGGACTATGTTGTGAAGATATTGGATCAGGCATCACTTTATTGAATAGGAAAACAAAACGATTTCTGATGTTAATATTTAATATGTTGTCCAACGGTTAATCATATTAAGGGATGCGTGCGTTGTGGGGGTGAGATACAACGGAGAGATGTTCTCTCGTGAACTAGAATGGGGAGGCTCAATTTGTTGATTGACCTACTCTTTTTCCGATGTTTTTTGTGAAATCTGTGGGTAAGCTCTGGAAATGTTGTCACAAGCTCTCAGGTATTAGGAAATATGTTTCTGAAGAGTCGACATAATTGTATTTCCCATTCCCTTTTCCGATACGGAGGCTGGTGCCGGGTGTTCTGTCCGGTTTAATTCTTTAAGACCTCGGAGCAGAAGAGCTTATCACATGTCTGTGTCCGGACTCACTTTTAGGCCAGACCAGGAAAACTCGGGAGATTTCCTCCTGAAAGTATAATGGGGAAGCAAACTGACGTTGGATCTTGGATTCACGTCTCTATTACTGACACCAGATTTTAGATGTCGATATTTTATTAATTGTTTTTAACTTCCGCCAGCTGACATAACATTAGCCCTGTGTCGATGAGCAATCCAGTGACACTTGCACGACAGCTCCACCTCCACATGGGGACCCAACGGAAACCACATTGAGCAGGTTATTTCTGTGCTGCTTGGCAGCTGTGTCAAAAAGAATTTCCAAAGATTTGACGATCGTGATGAGACTGAGTGGATAGTAATAAATTAGATTGTAATTATGCCGCTCTTACCGGACTGGAAATAGTTGAGTAATGTTCCACATTGCCAGGGAGATATCAGAGTTGGAGCTGGAATGAAGCAGCTTTCCCAGGTAAAAGGCTTGTTGTGCAGCAGAAGTCTTCATTCCTATTGAAGGAGTAGTGTCGGGCCCATTGACTTTGCCATATCTAATGTGTACAGCTGTTTCTTCATGTCATGTGCAGCGAGTCGAATCTGTTGAATCCTGCTATGGGTGATCCTATGGGCTTCATGGCAAGGGTGAGATGGATCTCTGACTCAACGGTTCTGGCTGAGGATGGTGCAGAGACTACATCCTTGCCTTTTGCACTATGTACAGGTCTAATACATTAATTAGCATGAGGTTAATTGCAGAGCAATCTACTGCAGTGAGTCGTTAAACCATCCATTACCATTTATGACTAGAGTTTGCAGAACTGTTGGTCTGTTGATCTTGGGATCGTTGCGCTCTGTCTATCAGATGTTCGCCCTGTTGTTTGGAGCGTATGCAAAAAGTGAAGTAGCTACAATGGTTTATCGTCAGTTTTTGCTACACATGGTTCTGACTCTGGCATGGTCACCCGCACTCGTTACTGAAACATAGAGCAGCTTTATAGTAATGATAGATTATCCTGGGTAAATAGGTTTCAGACTGTGGTTGAATATAATTCTGTTTCTGCTGCTGTTGTGGTTTCCAGCACGACATAAATGCCACGAATACTCTACTTAAGGAATTTCAGAAAGCTAGACTTTGAAAGCATGTACAGAGGATGTTTTGACTTCTAAATGAATTGATTCCAGTAAAGAATTAGTGACAAATAATTGAGTCATAGACTCTCAGAGTCATGCAATATTCAGACAGAGCATTCGACCCAACTCGTCCATGCTCACCAGTTTTCCTGATCTGAACTAGTTCTATTTTTCTTCTTTAGGCAAATACAATTCCAAGCATTTCCCCATTCAGGTACCCATCAAATTGTCTCTTAAATGATGTAATTGTACTCAACAATACTCCTTCCTGTGACAGCGCGCTACATTAATGCACCACCCACTGTGAGAAACAGCTGCCCCTTAGATTTCTTTTAAATCTCTCCCCTCTCACCTTCAACCTAACCTCTCTGGTTTTGGATTCCACCACACCCGAGCGAAAATACTTTGCTATTCATCCTACCTCTGACCCCCCTGATTTTATAAACGTATATTAAGTCACCCCTCAGCCTCCAATGCAAAACTAACAAAATCCCAGGCCATCCATATGTCTCAAAACCTCCAGTAACGACACCATAATTTTAAATATTTATCCCCTTTCCAATTTATAGCATTCTTCCTGTAGCAGGCCAATAAGCATTGTACTCAGTGATCCAAATGTGACCTTACCATTCCCTTGTACAGCCACAGCATAATACCCCAATTCGTTTACTCAGTGCTAACGCCTTCTTCACACCCTGTTTACATGCAACACCACTTTCAATTAACTAAGTAGCTGGTCCCTGTATCTCTCTGTTCAATAACACTCCCCAGGTCCCTACCGTTAAGTGACTAAGTCCTGCCCTGGTTTGTCCAACAAAATGCAATGTCTCACATTTATCTGCATGAAGCTCCATCTACCATACCTTAGACTACTGACCTAGTAGATCAAGATCTCATTGTTCTCTTAGATAGCCTTCTTCTTTGTCCATTATCACACAAATCTTGCATATCGTCTGCAAACTATCCATGGTTCCTATATTGTCATCCAAATGTATTACGGAAACAATGAACAACTGCAAACTGGTCACTCTGGCACACCGCTGGTCACAGGCATCCAATTCGAACAACTAATCTCTCCCAGCACCCTCGGTGTTTTACTGTCAAGCCATTTTTGAATCTGATTGGCTAGCGCTCCCTGATCCCCTGTGATTTAACCTTCTTAATCAATCTCCCGTATGGAATTTTGGTGGGCCTCACTAAGGTATACACAGATAACGTATGCTGTTTACATTCCCCTATCTTCGAGGTCACCTCTTCAAAAATTGCAATCTAGTTTGTGAGACACACTTTCCCACTCATAAAAACATGCTGACTATTATTGCAGTCCTTGCCTTTCGAAATGCATGTAAATCCGACCTCTGAGAATCTTCTACAAACACTTACCCACATCTGACATCAGACTCACCAGTCTGTAGTTCCATGGCTTTTCCTTACAGCATTTTTTATATATGATGTAACATTAACTGTTTTCCAGTCTTCCAGCACCTCACCCGTGGCTGTCAGTGGTACAAATTTTATTATAAAAAACTGCAGATTCTGCAAATCAGACACAAACTCAGAAGGTACTGCGAAAGCTCAGCAGGTCTGGCAGAATCTGTGCAGAAAAATCAGAGCTAAAGTTTCAGGTCCAGTGATCCTTCCTCAGAACTCTGGCGAATGACATGACAGCTAGTGACCCTGCAGTTTCTTCCCCAGCTTTGTGCAAAGGCCTGGGATAAACGTGAACAGATCCCGGGTATTTAACTGGGAATTTGCATTTTAACACCTCCAGCATTTCTTCTTCTGTAATGTGGTTGCGTTTCAAAAATCACTTATTTTTATTTTCCCGGTGCCCTCGCTTCCATGTCTTTCTCCACAGTAAATACTGACGTGATATATTCATGTGGAATCTCATCCATGCAACAGTAACAGGCTGTAAGGCAGCGGGGGAGGGCGATTCCTTGTGAGGAGTGTGAGCCTGGCATTGCCAGGCACTTACGGGCTGTGCTGTTGAACTGTTAACTGTGTTTCTGTGTTTGTTTTCCTCTTTTACAGGAAGGGCTACAATGATGTATAGTTTAACATTCTTTTCTTTATCTTCTGCTTTGTAACAAGATTGTGTACATGAGAGGCGGTGTTGTGAAATGTTATACATACGATTATGTCACCTGTGCAGACATGCAAACTCTTCACTGTCTCATGTGAGTACGTGTGACAATTACACTAATAAACCTAATTCATCTCCTGTGAAACTACATATACATGGCTGTTTGATTTTAAGGGGGCCCTATTCTCTCTCTAGTTTCTCGTCTACCTTTAATATACTTACATAATCGATTTCCATGTCCCTTAACTTTATCAGCTACAGCTATCTCATGCTTCCTTTTTGCCCTTCGGATTTCCTGGTAAGTGTTCTACTACACCCCGTAAGCTAAATGGATTCATGATCCCAGCTGCCTATTCCTGATATACACCTTATTGCTTTCCCATGACTGGACCATCAATGTACCCTATCACGTCCTGTTCCCTACTCTTCACACTGACAGGAACATGCTGTCTCTGAGCTCTCACTATCTCGCTTTTGAAAGACTCCCACTTGCCAGATGTACTTTTATCTGAGAACACCTTCCCCTGAATCATCTTTTGAAATTTCTTACCCAATAAGATCACAATTGGATATGTCCCAATTTGCAACATTAACTTGTGAAGCAGGCCTAACCTTTTACAGAACTACTTTCAAACGAATAGATTTCTGGTCACTGGTCCGAAAGTGCTCGCACTCTCACAGAACAGTCACTTGCCCTTCCCTAATTTCCAAGAGGAAATAAAGGTGAGGCAAGAATGAGGGGCAGAATAGGAATAATTCCATATAATTTCGTGTTTATGGTTGTGTATGTCTGTGAGTGTGTGTGTGTGTGTCTGTTTGCCTGTGCGTGTGCATGTGTCTGTGCATCTGTTTGTGGACGTGCGCATGTGCATGTTTGTGAATCCATTGAAATGGGAATCAAAATGTCCCTTCTCTCTATCTGTCAATCCTCTTGTGTTTCAAGTGATGTATTACCATCCTCTGCTGGCCGCCGCAGGCCATTTCAGAAGCAACAGCTTTGTTGTGAAAAGGCATCAAAGACAGTGACTTTCTCAGATTTGAATTAAGTTCGCTACATTGTCACGTGCACACTAACGAAAACAATGAAATTTTAGTAATGTCTTCGCTTATGACACCATCTCAGGTGCAAGAAATCTCGGTACACATTCTTCAGTATTTAGTACAGAAGTATATTAAGGCAAAAAGAACGGATTCGAATTTCTGACCCTTACACCCGAGTGTATGCCAGCAACGAGCTTCTAGACCGCACCAGGGCTCGTGTCCAGAACACACCAGGCCCAGTCTCCAAACCGAATCAGGACCAGTGACCAGCCCAGTCTCCAAAACACGCTAAGCCCAGTCTCCAGGCCGCATTGTGAATTAAATCGCGAGGCTTTGACTCCCCAAGCAAGCCACTGTTTTGGGATTCACCTTCAAAATTACCATTTGAGTCGCTTTAAAAAATTAAAAGTTTGTGAATGAAAAATACACCAGAAATCAAATTTAAAATGAGAGACACAAAGTGGGTGGAAGCAGATGAGGTCCTACCCTGCCGCCATCCTTCATACTTCACGCTGTTTCCTTTCATATTTCACGCAGACGTTGTTTCCTTCTTCCACATATAACTTGGAGACTCAGAGCAGTTTTGTCCGATTCCTTGCAATGCTGTCCCTGAAATATGAACAGACGGAGATGAACATGACCATTATTATCCTGTATGCTGCCATTGGCTTTATTTCAGGACTTTATAATCCATTCTCACTGCAATTTGGAAAAGTACATCAAAAGACATTGAAAGTTAGATAAATTGATCTTAACTTCATCTCAACCTCTTCCAAAGTGCTTCACTCAGACTGTCCTGGATGCAATCGTACTGCTGTGGTCAGCATAGCTCCCTTTGCTGGAGAGTTTTTTTTAGATTAATTCACGGCATTGCTCCCCGTGCTGGACAGACATCCCTTCCAGATTTACAGATCAATGCTTTGCTGCCGTCTACACAGTTTTCCACACTTGGCAATTTTCTCGGTTGAACCGAGCACAGCTTGATCTATGCAGTGTTGTGTCTTGACCAGATAGATAGGCCCTCTTGGTTAATGGCTCTCTGTGGTGGATTGAAGATTTGATATAACTGACCATTTGAGTTGATCTGACACTGCGTTTTACTTATGTTCTCCTTCTTGTGTTTGGAACCTCCGTCTCTCACTCTATTAATGTTGCAGTGTGCCCATGTACAGTACAACATGTTTGTGAATTCACACTGTTTATGGCAGCAGCCACAGTATCTTTTTTCAGAAGCAGTCAGCAATTCCCATCGTCTTTGTGTCTTCACGTAGAAAGAAAGGATGGCCTCTAGGCTAAAGTCCGTCCCCTTGGTACATAGTTCAAAACATGCTCCCCCTCACTACTTCACACCGCCAAACAACCACATGAAAATATTCAGTGTGTAATGAGAGCAAGGCGACCACTGGAAACATCAGCGAGCAGACTATCAGGGAGATGGAATAACACTTCCCATGTCTGAACTGGTCAGGGTGAACCCTCCAGTAACCACTGTATCGCTGTGTCGTGTAATCTTTTTCCGTTTCAGTTGCATACTGCATTTCATTCTTACTGAAAAGTTCAAAGGTTCACGTTTAAACACGTTTTCTTCCAGCTGCCAAATTGTTGCCCTATGCTTATCCAATCAGAGTGCCTCAAACACTTTTTGATAACTTCAGTTACTAACTATCTTCGTTAGAATACATCTTCTGCATTTATCTAAATCTTTGATATGGTTTGCAAATAGCACTGATCACTGTCATTGCAGTCGTTAATTTGTGTTAAAATGGTAAAAATCGATTTATCCCTAATTTATCCCTGTTTCCGGCTCAATGACCTGTCCTCCCCCATTCACATGTAGCTACTTTGGAATGCTGACTATTCCCTTTCATTTCCTGTGTAACAGCCATGAGAGTTAAAAGATCTGTTCCAATTGCTGAGTAAAAGGTTCGAATGGTGAATGGCCTCATTCCGTCCCCATGTAAAACTCTTGATGGGCTGAACAGCCTGCTTCAGTATATGCGCAGTTATGAATGTTGCTGAATATTTTGGAACAATCAGTGCACAGCTTACTTCTGACCTTTTGATGGAGGGAAGTCCATCGATGCTGCAGCTGCTGATGAACTAAATTAACTGATGGATACCCAGTTTCCATTGGCTTAGACCTTCAGAAGAATGTCTTACTTCACAGGAGGTAGTGCCACATAACACAGTGGGTAGTACCATCAGGATGAGACTGAGACATTCTCTCCATCCGGACTGTCTGCTCGGTATTCCAACAGAAGTTATCTGAGACAGATCCATCTGTGCCAAGGTGTGTGTTGAGAATGCTTCCTTCTTGTAGTTTCCCCCATCACTATCCACAGACTGGCTGCTGTGTATATGAGGCTTCTGCCTGCTCAGTCAGTGGTGGATCTGTGGAGACACGCTTTGTAATAGACATTGAAGTCCCACACCCTGAGTGCGTTCTGTTTCCTTGTCACCCTCAGTGCTTCCTCTGAGGAATTGAGTTATCACCAAGGGGTGCTGTGGAAAAAAAAAAGTAGATGCCGACCATCAGGAGATTTTCTGGACCTGTTACCATTAGATTTCCCGTGTTCTGGAATCAATGTTGGGGAAACGCAGTGAAACCCCTTTCCTGACTGTATCCCCGAGGATTTTTCACCACTGGTGGGTCTGCCTGCCCGCGGGACAGGATATAGCCAGGGATGGTGATGCAGCTTCTTTCAATATTACCCATCAGGCATGATTCTGTGTGTATGGCAGTGTCAGACTGCTTCCTGACCAGTGGTAGGAAAACACAGCCCGTCAGGCAGAATCACACGAGCTGGAGAATCATATTTCTGACATAAGCCCCTAACCACGAATGAGGCTTGTATGTCATTTCGGGCGGGGGTTTCGAGAAATAAATGGGAGGAGTGCTGGGGCTGGGGGCAAGGTAGCAGCGAATGCGATATGAAGATGGATCTGAGGGAATAGTTGATAGGTTAGAAAATATAGTAGAGTGGATAGATGGGAAAGGCGATTACTTGTCAAGAGGGCGGTTCCCAGTTGGAGACTTGAGACTCGGATAATGCTGGGGGAGGGGAAATGAGAAAACTCGTGAAATCCACATTAATCCCGTGGGATTGCAGGATCCAATGTTTAAGATGACACGTTCTTCCTCCAGTCATCGGGTGGTTCGGGTTTGGTGATGGTGGAAGACCACGACCTGCATATTCTTGTTGTATAGGGAGAGGGTGTTGAAATTTTCACCTACCGGGCTCGGTTGGTGCGGTTGTCCCAAAGACATGCTCTGAAATGATCCACAAGTTGGTGCCCTGGATCCCCAACGTAGAGGTAATGACATTGTGTGAAAAGGATGCAGGACATGACATGTGTGGAAGTGCATGTAAATTTGTGACATATGCGGAAGGGTTCTTTGGGGCAATCGACGGAGGAGGGGGTGTATGTGTGAGCACAGGTTTTGCCATTACAGCGGTGGCAGGGAAATGTGCCAGAATTTGGGTCTAGGCTGGGTGTCGGCATGGACTCCAAAAGGATATCACAAAGGGAATGGTATCCACAAAACGCTGATAGGGGGTCGGGAGGGAAATGTATCTCTGGTGATGGGTCTTTTTGTCTGTGGTGGAAGTGATGGAGGATGATGCGAAGTATACGGAGTGAGGTGGGTTTGCAGGTAAGGACCGGGAACATTCTGTCCTTATTGCAATTGGGGGGCGGAGTTCGAGGGCAGAGGTGCGCAAAATGGATCAGAGGCGCTGGAGGCGATCATCGATTATGTGGGAGGCAAATTGCGGTATTGGAAGAAAGGATATCTGGGCTGTTTTAAGGTGGAATTTGTCATCCTGGACGGAGGTGGGGCTGTTGTGGAGGAATTAGGAATAATGGACGTCGTATTTTCCAGCAAGTAGTGTGGGAGGATGTGTAATCGAGGTAGCTGTAGGAGTCAGTGAGTCGGTCGTAGATGTCCGTGTTGAGACGGTTGCCAGAGATGGAGATGAAGATGTACAGAAAGGGCAGGGAGGTGTCCGGGATGGTACAGGTTAACTTGAGTTTGGGATGGTACGTCTTGGTGAAGTTGATGAACTGTACAACCTTCTCGTGGGAGCATGAAATGGTACGATAAATTCATTAAAGTAGCGGCAAGAAAGGTGGGGAATGTTGTCAGTGTAACTGTGAAGTTTCCCCGCAGTATTCTGCACAAAACATTCTGTCTGTAACTGGAATTCTCTAGAAAATACTCGAACCATCATTCTCTGTAACATTCTACCCCCGACATTAGTTGGGACCGGCCGGACGTCAGTGAATTGAAAGAAATGATAAGATTCCAAGTGAAGAGGCCCAGTTGCAGGGTGAGGGAGACACTGTTACGAAGTTCCCACAGGCAGTTAAAATGGTCAATACGTTTTCCCTGTGTTTACACTTGATCACTAAACATGATCGATCACAACTGAGACTAAAAGGCAGGCATTTCCAAACTCCATTTGTCTTCAAGGAACTGGGAGAGAATCCTTCACGAATGCAAACTGTCACCCTCCGTGTTAGAATAAGGCAAAAAAGTGACCTCTGTGTGCTCTCCAACGATCCAGTGTGTGGGGGTTTCCTCGAAATCATCTGTTCCTTTGGATGTGTCTTTGCATGTTTGGGGAGGAAATGTTTCTTGTAGTTTATGTTACATTTCTGTCAGAAATTCAGATTTTCACATTTGTCATTTCAGCTCCAACTGTTTTAATAAATCCCAGAGTACGGTGACACATTTGACAATCTCACTCTGTCCTAAATCAAACTGGTCTCTTTTCCTCCATGTTGATGTACAATGTGTTTTTTTACCTTCCTCACAGCTAACGTAGTGACGATCAACGTCCTGCTTTATAAAGATTGTGGATTGGCTGCATGTGTCTGGGGGCCATGGCGGTGGCGGATCTACTGGTCATTATCCTCGACCTGATATTGAGACACATTCCCATTGTTTATCGGGAACAGTTTTATTTCATGCGGGACATTCCCGTGTTCATATCCACGCCGGCCTGCTTTATGCAGCCACTGACTGCTCTGTCTGGTTCACCGTCACTTTCACCTTTAATCGATTTGTGGCCATTTGTTGCCAGAAGCTTAAAAGGAAATATTGCAGTGAGAAAACGGCGGCTGTTGTTCTGGAAACAGTGACTGTGCTAAGCTGTTTAAAAAATATTTTCTGGTATTTTATGTTCTCAGGTCAATATCGGCTGGCGAACCAGCCCTGGTTTTGTGAAGTAATAGACGGTGTTCATGTCTCCCCTTTCTGGGTGGAGAAAGTGAGGTCGCCAGATGCTGGAGATCAGAGCTGGAAATGTGTTGCTGGAAAGGCGCAGCAGGTCAGGCAGCATCCAGGGAACAGGAGAATCGACGTTTCGGGCATAAGCCCTTCTTCAGGAGGGCTTATGCCCGAAACGTCGATTCTCCTGTTCCCTGGATGCTGCCTGACCTGCTGCGCTTTTCCAGCAACACATTTCCAGCTCCCCTTTCTGGGTGGAAATCGAGTTCCTCCACCACATTCTAACCCCAGCTCTCCCATTTCTCCTGATCCTGCTGCTCAATGTTTTCACCGTCAGACACATTTTAGTGAGCAGCAGAGCCCGCAGGACACTCAGGGCTCACACCAGTGGGGATGCTCGGTTTGATACAGAAATGAGCAATCGCAAAAGATCTATCATTTTACTGTTGTGATTTCGGGCAATTTCATCCTGTTATGGTTAATATTAATGATGGTTTCCATATGGTACCGGATGGATGTAATCGGGCGTCGACGTGTGTCTTTACATGATTTTGTGAAGGAACTGGGCTTCATGCTGCAGCTCCTCAGTTGCTGCACAAACACCGCAATTTATGCTGTGACGCAGACAAAGTTCAGACAGCAGCTGAAGAATGTGCTGAAATATCCCTTCACCCAAATATATCATTCAATCAGTTTCACTTATAAATCAATGCATCCGGGAGTCTCTCATTGTAGTTGAATTTTTCAGCAATGAAGCAACCTGTCGCTTTCGTATCAGCCTGTGGGTAGTGAGGGTTTGTCCCACCTTATCCGACAGCCGGGTTACAGGGACATTTCAATGATTCTATCAACTCAGGTGCCAGAAAGTAAAGGCACCATCCCACTGACTGTGTCGATCACTTCAAAGTATAAACAATAAAAATGTGCATTAAAAATTACAGAGTGAAGGATATTGTTGTTTGTTGTTGTTTTGAAGAAGCTGAGGTGGACAGAGACAGAGTCAGCCACAAGTCTTGGTCCTTGGGGAAGGGGAGGGGACGGGGGCCTGAGCTCAGGAGTTCGATTTAAGTCGCTCTGTCATTACTTTCACCTCTGGGTCCCCCACACCGACCTGGTCTTCGGCACAGTTCATCTCTCTGCCCCGTTGCCGCGAACTCCAGTCAACCTCATCTGTCTCTCGCTTTCTCTATCACTGGGTCCCTACTCGAAACCTTCATTTGCACACAGTCCCAAATTAATCTCCCCCGTCATTTCATCTCATTTTCCTCCCTCATTTCCTCTGTGCACTCGCCCTTTCTCTCCACTCTCACTTCCACTTCTGTCTCTTGCCAGCCCACTTTTTGTTTCGCTCTCTCTTAGCTCCACGGTTACTCCAACTTTGTCCGCTCTACTGTCTCTCCAGCAACTTCTCTCTAACTCTGACTACTACCTTCATATTCCTCCCCCATTTTCTCCCTACTCACAGTCAGAGAGAAACGGAGTGAGGGCGGGGACAATGCGAGAGTCAGAGAGAGACGGTGAGAAGAAGTCACACAGAGGGAGAGGGAGAGAGAGGGCGCAGAGTGTGCGGAGAGAGAGGGTACGAGAGAGAGAGGGAGAGAGGCAGCGAGGCAGCGAGGAACGAAGAGGAAAGGAGGCTGAAAACAGGAGGGAGGGTGACGAGAGAGAGAGAGCAGAGAGAGAGAATGGGAGGGGTGAGCAAGTGAGGAAGGAGACAGAGCGGGAAGGGAGGCGAGAAAGAAAGGTGTAGGAAGAGAGTTAGAGGGTGTAGGAAGAGAGTGAGAGCGGGATCAGGAGAGAGAGACATGGAAACGGGAGACAAAGTGGGAAAGCAGGAGGGAGAGATAATGGGCAGGAGGGAAGGATAGAGAGAACGGGAAAGAAGGGGAAGAAAGTTTGAAGGGGATGGAGAGAGACAGGGAGAGTGAGAGATAGAGGAGTAGAGACCGGGAGTGATAGAGAGCGGGAGAGGGTGGGTGAGAGAAAGTGGGTTTAGGGAAACAGAGACAGTGGGAATGAGGGATAGAGAGAGTGGGACGGGAGGTAGATGGACGGAGTGGTGAGGAGAGATTGGGATGTGGGGAGACAGAGGAATAGAGGGAATGGGTGTGGGAGAGAGGTAGCGGGAGTGAGGCAGTGAGAGAAGGGGAGAGAGAGTGTAGGGAGGTAGAGAGGGAAAGAGAGAAATTGCGGGGAGAGAGCGCGAGCAGGGAGAGGTGGGGGAGAGAGGTAAAGGGAAAGAGGGCAGAGAGACGGAAAAAGACGGTTAGGGCTGGCAGAGAGAGTCAGTGGGAAGGGGGGAAGAGAGAGATGATGGGGAGAGAGATTTTATGAGAGAGCGTATAGAGTATGAGAGGTTTGGAGAGTGTGGGGGAGATGGATGGAGGAGAGAGTGTGACGGGGCGAGGGAGGGGGGAGAAATGGGCGGGGCAGGAGGAGACAGAAGGTGTTGAGAGACAAGAGTAGAAAGTGGGGAGTGGTGGGGCAAGGAGAGTTTGGGAGAGAAAGAGAAAGAAAGAGGGAGATGGGAGAATATGAGTGAGAGTGGAACGGGAGGGAGAGCGGGAGAGGGAGAGGGAGGGGGAGAAATGGACATAGAGAGAGGTAGTGGGCGAGAGATGGGGAAGGGGAGAGATAGAGTTGGGGTAGGGGGGAGGGGAGAGAGGTAATGGCAGAGACGGAATGTGAGAGGGTGGGGGAGATGGTGAGGCAGAGAGAGGGGATTGGAAGAGAGAGATAGGAGTGAGAGAGGGAGGGTGGACAGTGATAGTGAGAGAGGAAGAGGAGATGGAGAGAGACTGAGAGATGGCATGAGGAAGGAGGCAGAGAGTGCGGTACAGGGCGAGTGGAGGGGGAGAGAGTGTGGGAAGAGAAGAGGGAGATAAAAGGAGATGGGAGCAGGGGAAATGGAAGAGAAAGGGGAGGGAAGCGAGATAGTGGGCAAAGAGAGAAACAGATATTGTGGGTGAGTGAGATAGCGCCGTGGGGAGAGACAGACACGAGCATTAGAGACAGGCGGAGGTGGAGGAAGCAAAGAGAGAGAGGTGGGAAAGCGAGAGAGTAATTGGGGATGCGGAGGGAGAGGGACGGGCGAGAGATAAAGTAAGCGAAAGAGGCGAGAGAAAGATGGGAAAGGGAGAGAGTGGAGAATAGGAGGGATGGGGGCAGATTAGTTTAGATTCCCTACAGTGTGGAAACAGGCCCTACGGCCTAACATGTCCATACCGACCCTCTGACTAATGAAGCTAACACTACGGGCAATGTGGCACGGCAAATTCACGCGATCTGCATATCTTTGGACTGTAAGAGGAAAACAGAGCACCCGGTGAAAACCCAAGCAGACACGGAGAGAATATGCAAACTCCAAACCAAGGCTGGAATTCAACCTAAAGCCCTGGTGATGTAAGGCAGAAGTGCTCACTACTGAGCCACCGTGCCACCTACTTGACTGAATCTGAAAGACGCACGAGTGAGATTTGAAAACACGAGCTCTGGTTTTATAAGTAACAACGTTCACAGTAATCTCAGCTGGTGTAGTATTTAAACCCCTGAGGTTAGCACTATTCTGCATCGCAAACTAGCTGCGCAACCAACTGATCTAAACTGACAGAGAGAATTAGAGCGGTGCTGGAAAAGCACAGCAGCTCAGGCTGCATCCAAGTAGCAGAAAAACCAACGTTTCGGGCAAAAGCCTTTAATCAGCAAAAGAGGCAGGAAGCCTCTAGGGTGGAGAGAGGGAACGAGTGACACAGAGGAATAGAGGCGGGAGTGGAAGAAAGAGAGAGATAGGGATGTTTGGAAGGGGAGGTGGGCGAGTGAGGGAGCGGGAGAGTGATGGACGGTGGGATAGACAGGGAGAGAATTGGAGACAGATAAGAGTGGAGGCGAAAGAGATAGAGAACGGGAGGCAAGTGAGAGAGAAAGAGAGGAAGAATGGGAGAGTGGCAGACGGATTCAACGGTGAGACGTCGGGATAGGGAGGAGGGTGTGAAGAGAGAGAAGAATGAAGAGAGAGCGAGGAGGAGTGAATTGGGAGATAGATGGAGGGAAAGGTTAGAGAGAAGGGACGCAGAGAGAGAGCGAGGTTGTAGAGACAGTGAGACGGAGGGAAGGCAGACAGGAAGCGAGGAAATTGAGACAGAGAGGAGGAGAGAGAGATGAGTGGTGAGAGACAGTGTGTATCGAAAGGGAGGTAGGAGCAGACAAAAAAGAGCGGAGAGAGAGGCAACTGTGGAGACAGAGAAAGATAGATGGGGAGAGAGAAAGAGCGGTGGGGCAAGAGAGATATAGAAAAAGAGGGTTGTAGAGAGTGAGGCGCGGTGACAGAGGGAGACAGGAAGGGATTAGTGGGAGACAAGTTGGTGGGAAGAGACGGAAGCGGTAAAGAGAGGGAGCGGGTGAAGAGAGAGGGGTGAGGGACAGAAAATGGAAGGAGAGAGAAATATAGAGAGGAGGTGTGAGAGAGGTGGAGAGAGGGGGTGGGAGAGAGAGAGGTGTCGAGGGCGAGGGAGAGAGAGAGGAAGGCACGGGTTATAGAGACGGTGAAAGTGAGAAGAGAGAGGGAGGGATGGAAGGGGAGAGAGGACAAGACAGAGAGAAGGTGCAGAAAGAGGGAGGGGAGAGAGAGGGAAGGATAGAGAGGGAAGAGGCTGAGTAGAAGTGAGTAGGAGAGAGAGAGACATAGAGAGTGGTAAAAGGCAGACGGAAGAGGTAGAGATAGGGAGGGAGATAGGATTAGAGATTGAAGGAGGGAAGAGAGAGTGATTGCGGGGCAGACAGAAAGAGAGAACGACAGAGCGAGACAAATAGGAGAGAGATGGGAGAATGCGACAGTGGGGGAGGACAGGAGGGTGAGAGAGGGGACGGAGAGGGACACGGGGAGGGAGAGTGAATGGTCGAGATAGGGTGTTAGGGAGTAGAGAGAGAGGGAGGGATGAGGGAGATTGGGTTGAAAGAGACTGGGGAGAGGAGCATGAGGGCAGAAGAGAGAGAGAGGGAGGGGAGGACAGAGGAAGGGCGGAGCGAAAAAGAGGCAAGAGAGGAGAGAGAGAGGGAGAGGAAAAGTAAGAGAGATGAGGAGCGATCGAGACACGGAGCAAGACAGGTGGGTGAGAGAGTGGGTAGAGACTGAGAATGGAGAAAGCGAGAAAGGGCAGAATACGAGAGCAAAGGGGAAGAGAGAGGGGAAGGGCAAAGAAAAAGAGGGAGGGAAAGGGGAAAGAGAGATTGGGAGGCTGGGACAAGTGGAGAGAGATGGTTCGTTGAGAGAGAGTGAGTGGAGAGAGGAAGACAGGCAGACATGAGAGAGGGAGAGATGTGAAGGCAGAGAGATGAGGGATAGATAAAGAGGAAGGCGGGAGAGATACAGAGAGGGAAAGGAAGAGACGGCTCAGAAAGGGGTAGAGAATGGCAGATGTACAAGGAGGCATGAATGGCAGGGAGAGAAAGCGAGGAGGGTAGAGACAGCGAGAGAGAGGCTTGAGAGAGTGAGAGGAGAGAGGGGAAGAGAGAGGGTGGATGGGAGAGAGCGAGGGATGGAGAGAAAATTAAAAGGGAGAGAGAGACGGGGGTGGCAGGGCATGGGGGAGGAGAAAAAGAGGGAGGGGAAAACAGAGAAAGAGGGAAGGGAGAACGAGGGAGCAGCGAAAGACAGGCATCAAATTTGACAGAGAGTGGGAAGGTAAGAGAGAGACAAACACATGTGGAACAGAAGAGGGAGGAGGATAGACAGAGAGGGAAGGATTTAGAAAGAGAGTGGTTAGAGAGATACAGGC
This sequence comes from Chiloscyllium plagiosum, assembly GCF_037043375.1. Taxonomy (NCBI): domain Eukaryota; kingdom Metazoa; phylum Chordata; class Chondrichthyes; order Orectolobiformes; family Hemiscylliidae; genus Chiloscyllium; species Chiloscyllium plagiosum. Next base: position 34,569,313 of record NW_028270188.1, on the reverse strand, counting down.
TGGAAGAGAGAATGGGTGGGTTGGAGAGAGAGAGGGATGAGAGAGAGTGAAAGCCAGTGAGAGGAGGAGGGCGAGAAAGAGACAGGAGAGAGAGGGAATTGTGGACGTAGAGAAGGCAGATGGGAGAGAGGAGGAGAGTTGGTGGAACAAGAGAGAGAAAGAGAGAGTGGTGCGGCAGAGAGAGAGAGGGATACACAAAAGGAGAGGGGAAAGAAGGAGCGGTGAGAGTGAGCGAGAGCAGCGGTGAGGTGGTGGGGAGAGACAGAGAGGCAGAGATAAAGAGATGGAGGGGGTACAGACATAGAGAGGGAGGGGAGAGAGACGGACGGGGAGAGAGAGAGGGAGGGTTGAGAGAGATTGGGTGCATAAGAGTTAATAGGAGTGAGACTGAGGCAGACGGGAGAGTAGGAGGAGAGGCGGGGACTGGAGTGGAATATAGGGAGAGAGGGAGTGTGAAGAAAGAGGGATGAAGGGGAGAGAGGGAGTGATCAGAGAGTGGGGGAAAGAGATTGTGGTGACGGGCAGTGACTGGGAGTGGTGGAAACTGGGAGACAAGTGTGGACGTAAAGGTGAGAGCGAATGATAGAGAGAGAAAGAGAGGGTTAGGAAGCAAAGGGAAGGTGCAGCGAGTGGGGGAGCTAGAATTGTGAGAGAAGGAGGGGAAAAGAGGGTGGGATGACAGTGGGGGAGGGAGGAATAGAGGGAGTGAAGGAGAGAAAGTGCAAGGGAGGTGTAAGAGAGAGAGGGAGGGAGGGGTGAGAAGGAAATAGGGTGGTGGGAAAGAGGCAGAAGGGCGAATAAGAGTAAGGGGGTAGAATCAGAGAGGGAGGAGTGACAGAGGGAGGGGAGGGATGGAGAGGGAGGGTGATGAGTGAGTGTGGTTGCGGAAGAGTGGGAGATAGAGGAAGGAGAGAGAGGGGACAGAGGAGTGTCTTGGAGGGGTGGGAGAGAGTGAGTGAGAGTGGGAGGGGCAGAGGGAGAGAGTGGAGTGAAAGAGAGCAGGCACAGGAGGGAATGAGCACGTAGGGAAGGAGACAATGAGAGGAGATGAGAAAGAGACAGAGACAGAGATCGAGGGGCAATACAGAGAGGGAGGAGAAAAGGCAGGAAAGAGGGTGTAGCGAGTGAGATACGACAGAGGCAGGGAGAGAGAGAGAGACGGAGGGACCTGAGGTAGCCAATGATAGAGAGGAGCAGTGGGAGTGTACGAGGGGAGAGGGGGAGGGATTGAGAGAGAGGGAGGGATAAGAGAGACTGGGGGAGTTGAGAGAGGGGGATGAAAGAGAGGCAGGCCTGAGAGATTTTTGGGAGAGGAAGGCAGGAGAGGGAGGAACAAAAGAGAGACGGGGAGGTGGAGCTAAAGAGGCAGCTTGACGAGAGAGAGAGGGACAGAGACAGAGGGAGTGTCAAAGAAAGAGGATAGGGACTGGCAGACAGAGAGAGAGGGAGATGGATAGAGAGAATAGGAGGGAAGAGCAGTGGAGCGAGAGAGTAGAGAGAGAGAGCGACAGAGGGAGGGAGTCCGAGAGAGAGAGTGATGGAGAGAGCTGGGGTAGAAAGACGGAGAGGTTGAGGGAGAGCGGATGTCATGGCGCGGGGAGAGAGGCAGGGGGAAGAGAGAGGGTAGGTAATAAGAAAGACAGAGACTGAGGGCAATAGAGAGAGGGAGGAGGTTAAAGGGGAGAAGAGAGAGTATAAAGAGTGAGAGAGGACATAGCGAGTGAGATAGATAGAGAGAGCTGTGGAGCTAGAGGGAGGGGGCGATAGAGTGAATGAAGAAGGCACGGTGGAGACTGAGGGACAGTGACGCAAGATAGAGAATGGGGAGAAAGTGAGGGAGGACTGGAAGAATAATGAGTGAGAGAGATTGTGGGGAGGGGAAGGCAGGAGAGAGAGGAAGGGTTGGAGAGTAGGTGGGTTGAGCAATAGCGGCAGCTAGAGGAGATCGAGAAGGGAACAGAGAGGAAGGAGGTTGTCAGAGAGAGCGAGCAGGGTGGGACAGAGAAAGACAGAGGAAGATGGTTAGAGAGAGAAGGAAGCGCTATCGAGAGAGACAGGGAGGGGGTTAGAGAGAGAGAGAGCGTAAGAGAAGGGGAGAGAAAGTGCAAAGAGTGAGAGGATCAGATGGAGAGAGAGAGAGACGAAGAGAGCTGGGGTTACAGGGAGAGAGATTGAGAGAAAGTAGATGGGGGCACGGAGAGAGAGGGAGGTGGAAGAGAGAGGGAGCGGAGAGGGAGAGAGAGGGAGAGGAGAGGGAGTTCGGAGCAAAACACGCAGTTCGGGGAGAGAGACAGATAAATACAGAGGGAGGGAAGACAGAAAGGACAGTCTGTTGATTAAAAAGAGAGATAGTTTTAGAGAGAAGAGAGGGAGAGAGGGGGAAACAGGGAGAAAAAGAGATTGGGGAGCGAGAGAGAAAGGAGCAGTGGACAGAGACGACTGGGTGGAGACAAGGAGGCAGATGGGGAGAGAAACCTGGGGGAATGATCCAGAGAGAAAGAGCGGGCGGTAGTGTGAGAGAGAGTGAGAAATTGTGAGGCAGAGGTGAAGGGTGAAAAGAGGGAATGGGAAAGAGGGGGAGAGGGATCGAAGGCATAGATGGAGGAAAGGAGAAAAAAAGAAACTGAAGGGGGAGAAAGAGACGCGGGTGGGTGAGGGGGAGAAAGAGAGGAAGATGACAGAAAGGGAGGGAGCTGAGGAAGACAGGCAGAGTGCAGACAAAGACAGGCATTAGAGAAGAGAGAGTGTCTGAGGGTTGAGATAGAAATAGACGTGAGAGAGAGAGAATGAGGTGTATCGAGCGAGGGAGGGTTTTGGATAGTGAGAGTGGAAATTGAAAGAGAGTGAAGGGAGGAGAGATAATTTGGACGGAGAGAGAGAGAGAGAGATGGATGGCTGTGGAGAAGGAAGGCTGATGGTGAGAGAAGAAGAGAGCTGTGAGGAACGAGACAGACAGAAAGAGAGAGTGGGGGACCGAGAGGAGGGGGAGTTTACAGAAAGGGAGACGAGCAGAAAAGAATAGAGAGAGGCGTCAGAGGGTGACAGGGTGACAGGGAGGTGGCGAGTGAAAGGGAGGGGGAAGAGAGAGTGAGGAGGGAGAGGGAAAGGGACTAATGGGGACAGAGACATTGGGCCGTACGAGCGGGAGGGGGTGACACAAAGTGGCAGAAGTTGAAAAAGAGAAATACGGAGGGTAGGAGAGATGGGGATATGTGGAAGAGAGGGGGAGTGGGAGCGAGAGGGAGCGGCGAGAGGTAAAGTGGGCGAGAGAGAGATGGAAGCTGCAGAGAGAAAAGTAGAGGAACGGAGACAGCGAGGTAGCGAGGCTGAGAGCGGGTAGAGATAGAGTGGGAGTATGGAGTGAGACAGACAGGAAGGTGAAAGATATTGAGGGGTGATAACGTTTTGGGAAGCGGGATGACAGAGCGAGAAGAGAGGCATCAGAAGAGAGACAGTTGGAGTGGATAGAGAGCGAAGGAGCGAAAAAGAGAGATGACATGGGCTGGCAGACGGGGGGGGGGGGGGGGGGACCAAGAGAGAGGGCGGGCTTTTAGACAGAACGAGGGCACGAGAGGTGCTGAGTGATGTTTAAGAAAAACAGTGGGGAGAGAGGGAGAGGAGAAAGAGATGGAGAGAGAATGGTGAGAGGAAAGGAGTGGAGAGAGGAATGATTGGGGAGACCCAGGAAAGCATGGGGAGAGCGAGTTAGATGGGGAGGGAGATAGAATTGGGGGACGAGAGAGATCGAAAGAGAGGTAGGCAGAGATAGAAGGGGAGGGACTTATGGAGAGCGAGTGTGAGAGAGGAGGCAGTGAGGAGCGAAAGAGAAGGGAAGAGGGGGTAGGGGAGAGAAACAGATAAGGAGGCTGGGGAGAGAGAGGTGTAAAGAAAGAAACGGGAGAGTGGGGGAGTGAGAGTGCGGGGATGGAGTGAGCCGGAGAGAGACAAAGAAGGGGGAGAGAGTCGGAGTCAGGGGCGGTTAAGAGAGGCGGGGAAGGCGGGTACATGGTGAGAGAGACAGATAGGAAACGACAGACTGAGGGAAGGGACGAGACAGTTAAAGAGCGAGTGGGAGACAGAGTGTGAGGTGGAAAAGGGAGACGGAGAGATTGGGGACAGAGAGGAGAGAAGAGCGACAAAGTGGGTCCAAGAGAGAGTAAGAGGAAGGGAAGAGAGATGCGGAGCGTGCACTGATTTGGGAGAGACAGGCAGAACGAGAGAGAATGAGTGGGAGGTGGGAGAGAGAGATGGCGGGGGAGAGTGGCAGGGACAGGCGGCAGAATAGGGGCGAGAAAAAGGGACCAAACAGGGAGAGGGGCGTGCAGAGAGAAATAGGGAAATTGAGAGTAAAAGAGATAGGAAAGCTGGGAGAGGTGTGAGAAGGAGAGAGAGGGTGTGAAGAGACAAAGAGAGTGAGGTGGAACAGGGAGAGATTGATTAGGGATAGAGAGAGATGAAGAGCGAGAGAGAGAGAGAGGCGAGAAAGAGTGAGTGGAAGAAATGAAAAAGGGAGACAGCGGTAGAGAGTGTGAGGAAGAAGTGAGAGAGAAGCGGTGAGAAAGAGGGAGGGGTCAGAAAGAAAGGGCAGCGTGAAATAGAGGGAAAGTGGGAGAGAGGGAGGCTGAGAGACAGGGGAAGAATGAGAGGGCGGATGGTGAGAGAAAGACGGAGATGGAACAGTGAGAGAGAGAAAAAACAGAGAGATATCGAGAGATAGTGAGGCCGAGAGAGAGAGTACAGAGAGAGAGGGTGGAGAGAGAGATGCAGGTGTGACGAACGAAATTGAGAGGTGGGGACAACGAGCGGAAAAGAGAGAGGGGGAGAGAAACAGATAGGGAGACGTTTACTGAAAGGGGAGTGAGAGACAGCGTTGGGAGAGAGAGGGAAAGGGGAGTGAGAGACAGCGAGAGGGAGAGATAGATCGGTAAGGAGATAAAGAGAGGAGTGGAGAGGGGGAGAGTGAGGCGGAGAGAGAGAATGTCGGCGAGATAGAGATATGAGCTGAGAGATACTGAGGGTAAGAACAGATAGAGGTCGGGATGCTGGGAGAGAGAGAGGACAGAGAAAGGGGTGGAGAGAGAAAGAGAGGGAAGGGGAGTGAAAGAGAGAGTGGGTGGATGGAAGAGAGAGTGAATGACGGGGTAGAGACAGATTGAAGTGGACAGAGAATGAGAGTGAGGGAGCAGAGAATACAGAGACGGGGATAGAGGATAAATAAAGCGAAGGACAGAGAGAGGGATATGGAGGCTGTAGAGAGGGGGTTGAGAGAGAGAGGGAAGTGGGCGAGTGAGAGGGAGGGGATGAAGAGAGTGAGAGAGAGAGACAAGGAAGGGGAAGAGAGAGTCCCTGGGGAGGGAGTTAAAAGAGGCTAAAGGGAGAGAGGATGAGGGCGAGATATAGAAGTTGAATGAGAGAGAGAAAGGAAGGGATAGACAGTTAAAGTGGGAGTGGGAGTTAGAGAGATTGAGAGAGTGAAGAGGAAGAGCGAATGATTGGGGACAGAGAGAGAGGAAGAGCGAGAGAGGGAGAATGAGAAAGGGTGAGTGGGAGAAGGGAGAGAGGGATACGACAGGGGAGAATGAGAGAAGCGAGAAGGAAGGAGTGAGAAAGAGTGAGACATCAGAGAGGGAGGGAGGGTGCAGAAGAGAAAAGGAAGGAAAGTGGGTGAGAGAAGGAGTCTTGGAGAGTGGGAGAAAGAGCGTGAGGGCGCAGAGAGAGAAAAAGTGAAGGGGAGAGAATGAGGGACGTGGGAGTGAAAGGGCGAGTGGAGAGAGACAGTGGGAGAGAGAGGCAGTGTGGAGAGAGCCTTAGGGGTGGAGAAAGAGAGGCATATGGGGATTGCGATTAAGAGGTGGGGACCGAGACAGGGAAAATGGGGGTGGAGAGAGAGAAAGAGAAGAAGGGAAGGAAACAGACGGAGGGAGAGGGTGTAAGAGAGACAGCGGTAGGGCCAAAGAGACATAGAATGAGGAGGAGGTAAAGAGAGACAAAGAGGGAGAGCGAGAGATTGAGGGATGTGAGAGGTATGGGGACGGGGATGACGAGAGAGAGGCGCGGAGATGGAGTGGAGACGGATAGACAGAAATTGGAAAGAGGGTAGTGGGAGAGAGATAGACAGGGAGGTGAGGAGAGACAGAATGGAGGGAGAGAGTGGGACAGGAATAGAGAGAGAATGGGGCAGAGAAAGGGAGCGGGAGACCGTGAAAGGACGAGGATGAGGGGTGGAGAGAGAGGGAGGAGGGAAGAAAGAGGGATGGTGTGCAGCGAGTGAGGGAACGGGAGAGAGTGAAGGAGGGGAGGCATGAGGGAGAGAAGGGGAGAGAGGATGGAGGGGGGACGTGAACGTGCGGCAGCAGAGGAGAAATTTCGAGCGTGGGAGGGAGGAGGGAAGAAAGAGGGATGGTGCACAGCGAGAGAGGGGACGGGAGAGAGTGAAGGAGGGGAGGCATGAGGGAGAGAAGGGGAGAGAGGATGGAGAGAGGGAGGGACGTGAACGTGCGGCAGCAGAGGAGAAAGGTCGAGCGTGAGAGGGAGAAAAAAGAGTTGGTGAGAAAGAGAGGGTGAAGGGATAGAGACACAGCAGGGGACAGAGAGAGATAGATACAGAGAGAGAGCTGGAGAGAGAGGGACGATGAGTAGAGAGGAGGAGGAGGTGAGAGACAAAGAAGGATGGGGAGGGAGAGAAGGTGGAAAGGGAGGTGTGAAACAAAAGGAGAGGGGTGAATGAGTGGGGAGAGACACGGAAAGGAGGATATTGGGAAATGGGGAGAGAGGAGAAAGAGGGAAGCATGGAGAGATAAAGGGATGGCCGAGAGAAAGGGAGAGGGTCAGGGTTAGAGGGAGAGACATAGAGAGAGGGGCGTGATGGAGAGAAATGGAAACGGAGGGAGAGAGGGAGAGAAATGGAGAGCGGGCGGTGGTGAGAGACAGAGAGGGACGGGAGGGAAGTAGCGGGAATGAAATAGAATGAGAAAGTGAGTGAGAGACGGAAGCGTGAGGAACACAGACAGAGATGAGGAGGGAGCGAGAAGGAGGGAGCGAGAGGGAATGGAGGGGTACAAGGGAGAGACTGAGAGAGGTGCAAGAGGGAAGATTGGTGGGAACAGAAAGAGGGATGAAGGTTCGAAGAGAGAGGGAGTGTGGGAGAGTTACGTGGGAAGACATGTGGAGAGATGGGAGGGACAGAGAGTGGATAGCTTGGAGAGAGTGAGATTGTTGTAGAGTGGGAGGAAGTGAGGGGAGAGAGAGACAGGGAGAGAGAGGGAAGCGGGAGAGAGCAAGGGCAGGGGCGAGAGATTGGGAGTTGATAGAGATTGGGGAGAGAGGACGAAGGAGAACGAGAGGAGAGGAGTGGGGACAGCGAAATACAGAGAGGGAGGGGAAGAAAGAGACAGCAAAAGGGTGTGAAGGGAGTGAGAGTGAGGTAAGAGTGAGAGTGAACATTGGAGGGAGAGTGGGGGAAGAAAGGGCGTGTAGAGAGATTGGTGGGAGAAAGTATGAGGTGAGAGAGACCAAGTGGTGGAGAGAGCGGGTGAGAGAGAGATAGGGAAAGTGGAGAGGGTGAGTGGAACGAGAGAAAAGAGTGTCAGGGAGAATGGGTTGGTGGCGGAAAGAGGAATGGGGAGAGAGAGGGGGAAGGGGAGAGAGAAGGGTGTGGTGAGAGTGAGAGGGAGAGAGAGGGAAAGCGAGAGTTGGTGGCAGAGAGAGGGATGGGGAGAGAGAGGGAAGGGGAGATAGAAGGGTGTGGTGAGAGTGAGGGGGAGAGAGAGGGAAAGCGAGAGTTGGTGGCAGAGAGAGTTCAGGAGAGACTGTATAGGGGAGGAGGAAGGAGTGCAGCGAAGGGATGTAGAGAGTGCGGGAGAGAGATTGGGAGAGAGAGGGAGTGGAGATGGGGAGGCAATAGTGGGGGTAGAGAAGGTGTGTGGTGGGTTAGGAGAGAAGTCAGGATGGGGAAAGAGAGTTAAGAAGGCGATTGATCAAGAGAGTGAGCGGGGCTCAGTGTGAGAGAGTGTAGAGGTTAGAGAGAGTGAGATGGAAGGAGAGACAGGAGAAGGTGTGAGGGAGGGGGGATGTGAGGAAGAGAGATGGGGAGGGGAGAGAGATAGAGATAGGGATGGCTGGGCAAGATGGAGAGGGAAAGCGAGAGAGGTGAGCCAAAGAGAGAAAGACGCTTATGGGAGTGAGAGAGAGATGGAGAGAGGGCGGAGAAAGAGCGCGGGCAACAAAGGCAGGGAGACACAGAGGGTGTGGGAAAATAGAGAGGGAGAACGTGGGGTAGAGAGCGAGAGAGAGCGCAGTGGGGAGAGACAGAGAAAGGGAGGAGAGAGGGAGGGGAGAGAAAGGGAAATTGGAGAGAGAGAGAGTGGGGGAGAGTGCGAAGGCGATACTAGGAGTGAAAGGCAGACACAGAGAGCAGGTTGAGAGAGAGACAGAGTAGGAACGAGAGAGGGAGATAGAGGAAGATGGGAGCATGAGAGCGTGTGGGTTGGGCGAGAGAGGGCAGGAGGATGGGAGAGACAGTGGGAGAGAGCGGGCAGAGAGAGGGAGATAGGGAGGAGGTTAGAGATAGCGAGAGAGAGAAGTGAGAGTGTTATGGGGAATAAGAGAGAGTGGGGAAGATAGAGAGTGAGGGAGGTGGGCATAGAGACAGTGAGGGAGAGAGAGGCGTGAGGGTGGATTGAGAGAGAAATGGAGGGGAGAGAATGGGGGAGGTGGGAGAGAGTGAACGAGTGGAGGGAGGGAGAGGGTATAAATCGAGGCACTGTGGAGAGTGACCAAGGGGTGGAGAGAGAGAGGCAGAAAGTGAAAAAGGGACAGAAACATATGGACAGAGAGGGAGTGAGAGAGACAGGGCTCAGAGAGGCAGAGAGTGAGGGGAGATAAAAAGGGGAGAGCGTGAGAATGAGGGTTGTGACAACGAAGAGGAGGGTGAGGAAGAGAGGGAGGCCTCGCCGGTGAGGGAGTGGGGGGCGAGAGAGAGAAACGGGGGGTGGTTAGGGAGAGAGGGGCACAGGGAAATGGGGAGAGACAGAAAGGAGTGGGAGAGAGGGCTGGAGAGAGAATCTAGCAGAAAGACAGAGGGGTGGTGATTGAATGGGGATGACGGTGAGAGGCTGAGAGAGGAAGAGCAGTGAAATGAGAGGGAGTTCGGGGGAACAGAGAGGTAAATGGGGAGAGGGAAACAGAGAGTTGGAGGGAACGAGAAAGAGAGAGAAAGTGAGGAAGTGTCCAGAGAGAAAGGGAGGGTGGGAGAAAGCGTGATAGAGGGTGGAGGTTTGCGAGGCTTTCAGAAGCAGAGACGAAGAGAAACGAGAGAGGGGGCAATGCGGGAAGTCAGAGAGGTGGGGAGAGGGAGAGAGAGAAAGACAGTATAGAGAGAGAGGGGAATGATGGTGTGAGCAAGCGAAAGGATGGGAGAGAGGAAAGGGCGAAAGATAGAGAGGGAGGCGGGAGGAAGAGAGAGAGAAAGAAACGAGGAGGGAGGGAGAGAGGGGAAGCGAGGCAGAGAGGGATTCGACAGTGTCAGGCGGAGGAGATGGGCAGGAGAGAAGGAGAAGGGAGGGGTTTAAAAAAGAGAAGTGGAGAGAGGGAAATGAGGGTAAAGAAGTTAGGGTTACTGAGAAAACGGGTGAAGAGAGAACAAGGGGAGAGAAACTGGGAGGGGGCGGCGAAAGGAGAGTGAAGGAGGGGGCAGAGAGGTTCAGGAAGGAATGAGAGACAACAGTGATAGAGTGGGTGGAGAGAGGAATATGGAGAGAGACTGGATGTGGAAGAGAGGGAAGGTGAGAGTGACTAAGAGGACCAAAGTCAGACTGAGGAAAGAGGAAGAGAGAGTGGGGTAGTGGGTGAAGAGAGGGAACAGTAGAGGCAAAGAATGGGGTGGGAGAGAGAAGGAAACAGAATGGAGGGGCAGAGAGAGGGAGGAAGATGGAGAGAGACTAGGGTGTGAGAGAGAGTTTGGGAAGTGAGAGGAACTTGTGGAAAGGGAGTGGGTGAAATGGGGAGAGGGAGACACAGAGACCGAAGGAGAGAGAGACACTCATGAGGGGGAGAAAGATAGGTAGGTGAGGGGGTGAGAGGGGAGCGAGAGGTAGTGTAAGCAGAGAGTGAGAGAGAAGCAGGAGCAAGGGGGACAGAGAGAGAGGGAGAGGAGAGAGAGGTGGGAGCAAAAGATATGCTGCAGAGGACAGAGAGAGCAAAGGAGAGATTGAAAGAAATCGGGGAAAGAGAGAGAGTGCGAGGGAGATAAAGCATAGGGAAGTGGAGACCAATAGAGAGAGAGATGGAAGGGAGGTAGAGAGATGAGGAGGGGCTGACAGAGAGAGGGAGGGAGGGAAGAGATGGCGAAGGAGGAGATTATGAGAGAGAGGAAAGAATAGAGAAAGGAAAGTGCGAGACAGACTGAGACAGAGGGAGAGCGAGATAAGAAGGAGGATGGGGAGGGACAGAGAGAGGCAAGAGAGAGAGACGCATGGATTGAGAGAGTGAGGCAGGTGGGGAGGGAGAAAGATAGAATTGGGGAGATATGAGAGAAAGTAATAAAGGGAGCAGAGAGAGAGATGCAGAAGAGAGAGGGAGAGATTGAACGGTGACAGAGAGAGAGGGAGACGGAGAAAGGGCGACGGCAGTGGTGAGAGATAGAGAGCAGGGGAAGATCGGGAGAGAGGGAAGAGTGAGAAGGAAAGACAGCGGAAGGGGGAGGGGTTAAGGAACATGACCAGCAGCTGACAGAGGAGGATGGGGAGTGGGACATAGAGAGAAAGAAATGGAGAGAGAGGGATGGAGTGAGACGGAGAGAGGGTGATGGTGAGGGAGAGAGGGGAAGGTAGAGGGAGTGAGTTAGATAGTGGGCAGGCCTTGGGGAGTGATAGACAGGAGGTGATAGAGAGGGGGTAGAGATGGTGAGGCACTGAGAGGGAGGGCAGAGAGAGGGGAAGAGAAATAGCTAGGGAGGCGGGAGGAAGGGAGATAAGGAGGGAAGCTGGATAAAGAGAGTTTTAGTGGGTGGCTGGAGAAAGAGAGAGTCAAGGAGGGGAGAAATGTGAGAGAAGGGAAGGGAGAGAGAGAGAGAGAGATTTGACTGGCAGAGCGGGTAAGTGAGAGAGTGAGAGATGGGAAAGAGCGAGTCGTGTAATATAGATAGAGAAAGAGGGGCGGGTATAGATAAAAAGAGCTGGAAGGGGGCAGACGGGAAGAGAGAGAGAAGGGTGGGTGAGTGACAGGGTTGGGAGAATGGGGAAAATCATACAGGAGCGAGAAAGAAAAGAGCGAGGGTCGAGACAGAGTGGGGCAATCAAGAAATAGAGATAAAGAGAGGCAGACACGTGAGAGAGAGGGAAGGTAAGAGAAATGGAGTGGGGACAGAGAAGGAGTGGTGGAGAGTGGTAGAAACGTACGGGGAAGCGAGAGGGAGAGAAAGAGAGGGAAGGGAGTGAAAGAGTGAGTGGGTTAGAAGGAGGAAGGCAGGGTGATATGGAGTGGGGAAAGTGAGGGACAGTTTGAGTGAGAAATTTGGAGGGAAGTGAGAGGGTAGAGATAAACAGAGAGGGAGGGGAAGAAAGGGAACACCAGGGAGAGAAAGACAGACAGCGGGGAGAGCGACAGAGGGATGGGGAGGGGGTAGTGAGGGAAGGGTGTAGCAAGTGGGACGCCGGTAATAGAGGGAACGGGGGTTTAGGAGTGGGAGAGAGATCGACGGAGGTGTTGCTCACTTAGAGATAGAGGAAGCAGAGAGAGGATGAAGTCGAAAGGGAGACGGGAGAGAGAAAGGGGAGAGACAGAGATAGAGAGGGAATGGAGTAGACGAAGAGAGTGGGAGGGGGAGAGCCAGGGGAGAGAAATGGAAATGGAGGGGAGAGAAAGGGGAAGAGAGCGCGGCAGGGATGGAGGGAAAATAGTGTGGGAGGGGGAGAGAAAGTGGGGAGAGAGGAAGAATAGGGAGAGAGGGGGAGAAAACGTCGATGGAGGAGAGAGTTAGAAGGAGAGGGGAGGTGAGCGTGAAAGAGGGAGAAGCGAGAAAGAGAGAAAGAGAAGGGAAAGGAAATTTCGGAAAGTTATGGAGAAATGGTGAGGTGTGAGCGTGAGGAGAGTGACAGAGTTGGGGAGAGTCAGAGTCAGGAAAGGGGAATGAGATGAAGGGGAGAGTTAGAAGGAGGGTTTGAGTGAGAGGGAGGTGATTGGTACAGAGAAGGTGAAAGTGGGAGAAGAAAGATAGAGGACGGGAGAGATAGATGTGGAGGAGAGGAAAGGGATGGGGTAATGGAGAGAGAGAGGGAAGGAAGGAAAAGAGACTGGGAATGGGGAGAGAGTGAATGAGAGGTAAGACGGCGAGGGCGAATGAGAGGGGAGCAGAGACAGGGTTGAAAGAGAGAGAAATGGTAGGGGAGAGGGAGAAGTAGCGAATGAGGGTGCAGACAGAGAGAGACAGTGTGGTGATACAAAGAGAGATAAATAGGGGAGTGAGAAACTTAGGGAAGTGGAAAGAGAATGTGGTGAGCAGGATAGCCGGAGGGGGAAGGTTTCAGAGAGGATGGAGAGACAGTGTGACGGAGAGAGAGATTTGAGCGAGAGAGCTAGAGTGAGGGGGAGGTTTAGAGAGACAGGGTGAGGGAGTAAGGGAGAGGGTGATCTGGAGACACCAAGTGAGAGGCAAGAGAGAGTGAAGGAAATAAGAGATTTGGAGATAAAGTGTGGGGCGTGGAAAAGAGAGTGAGAGGCAACGGGAGAGTGTGGTCTTGTGAGACAGTGACAGTTTGGCGGAAAGAGAGATGGAGTGGATAGACAGAGAGAGATGGATGGTGCTAGCGAGCTGGAATGAGAGTCAGACCGAGGGGCGGGGGCGAGAGAAAGGGAGGGAGAGAGAGTGAGCGTGGTTAGATACAGGGGGTAGAGATAGCGAAGGAAGGGTGAGAGAGGAAAGGGATGGGAAGGGACAGAAGAAGGAGGGGCAAGGGAAGAGGGACGGGAGAAAGGAGAGAACACAAGAGGTGGAAGAGAGACATCGTGGATGGAAACGGAGGATAGAGCGAGGAAGAGGGAGAGAGAAGGAGAGAACGATGGTAGTGGAGATGAGAGCGAGAGGGAGAGACAGGGAGATGGATGAGAGAGGGAGAGGGAAGAGAGAGCTAGACAGGGAGTGGAAGATAAAGACAGAGGGAGAGAAATGGGACAGGCAGAGAGAAACGGAGAAATAAACAGTGGCAATGGAGAGAGAGAGAGGTCGGAATAGAGAGTGAGAGGTAGGGTAGAGGAGACGGGAGGGAAGGGGAAAAACAGTGGAAAGGGAGCGAAAGGAAAGGGACAGAGAGAAGGAGGGAGGGATTAGAGAGAGGGAGTGAGGAGAGGACCGAGAGAGGGCTGGAGGGAGGATGGCAGAGTAATATACGAAGGAGGCGAGTGAGAGAAACAGAGAAAGAGAGGTGTGTGAGGGAGAGAGAGCTTTGCGAGATACAAAAAGCAGGAGGAGAGTGGTGATGATGAGTGAGAGAGGGCTGAAGGGATAGATAGATGGAGAGGGGAAGCGGGGATGTGGGGAGAGTCAGAGAGCTCAGGGAGAGAGCGGGAGGGTGAGCGAGAGAATAGGTGAGAGAGAGAGACGTAGAGAGGGCAGTGACAGAGACAGAGGGGAGGTGAAGAAGTAGAGAGGTAGAGGGAGAGCTATAGAGAGAGGGCAGTGAGGAGAGACAGTCAGGAAGGGGAGAGAGGGGGTGAGAGAGAGTGAAGGTAGAGAGAGGAGAGAGTGGGGAGGGGAGGAAAAGCAATACAGAATGAGGCGGGAGGAAAAGAGACAGAGAGGAGGAGGGTGAGAGACGGGAATGGAGAGAGAGGGGAAGGGAGTGAGAGAGACTGGAGAGGCAGAGGTGAAGAGAGAGAGTGAGACAGGGACACGTAGGAGAGAGGACAGAGAATGATTTAGTGACAAAAGGAGGGGCGAGTGAGAAAGAGAGGGAGAGAGGGTGCGAGAGATGGAGGGCAGTGATAGAGCGGGAGAGTGGCGAGGGGAGAAACAGTGAGAGGGAAAAGGCAGGAGGAGAGAGGTGCGGGTAGCGAGATACAGCCAAAGAGGGGAAAACGAGAGAGAGTGTTGGAGGGGGTTAGAGAAATGGAGGCTGGAGAGAGAGAGGGAGCAGAGAGAGTGAGGGATGTGGAAGTAAGAGATCGGGAGGGATAAGAGAGGGAAGAGGTCAAAAGAGAGGGAGGGGGAGAAAGGCAGGAGCATGGAGAGAGAGAGACAGAGAGAGTCAGGGAGCAAGAGAGAGGGAGGGGAGACATCGACGTAGGTGTATAAAGCGTGAGACTCAGGAAAGGTAAGGAGCGTGCAGATAAGAGAGTGTGATAGAGGCATTGATGTGTATCTGGGAGGGGGAAGGGGAGCGAGCCTGAAGGAGAGAGAGGGAGTGGGTGACACCAGGAGATGGAGAGGTACAACGAGAGCAAGAGGAAGGAGGAGTGAGCGGGAGGGAAGACAGTGAGAGTGGAAGAGTGGAAAGGGATCGAAAAGCGAGGAGGAGAGAGGCAAGGAGTGGAAGGAGAGAGTGGAAGGGAGAGAGGGAGAGAGAGGAAGAGATGGGTCGTGAAAAAGCGGTGGGAGGAGGGGTAGGAAAGAGAGGGAGCATGCACGTGGGCAGAGATAGTGAAGGGAAGAGAGTGTGAGGAAGGGGAGAGGGAGAGGGGGAAGAGTGACAGTGAGGGAAGTAGTTGAGAAGCAGTGACGGTGGGTGGAGAGAAGGAGAGCAGATGGGAAAGGATAGAGAGAGAGAACTGGGAAGGGAGATTAGGTGGGAGGGTGGAACTTGTTGCATAACCTCATGGTTCAGGAAGTCGATCACTCAATTCATATAAGCTATAACACTGTATGCCTTCTTAACAACGATGTCAACCTGTGTGGCAACATTCAAGGATCTGTGTACCTGCACACCGAGATCTCTCTGCTCATCTACACTACCACGAATCTTACCATTAGCCCAGTACTTTGCATTCCGGTTGCTCAGACCAAAGTGAATCACCTCACACTTGTTCGCATTATACTCTATTTTGCACCTCTCAGACCAGCTCTGCAACTTATCTATGCCTCTTTGTAACCGACAACATCCTTCGTCAATATCCACAACTCCACTGACCTTAGCGTCGTCTACAAATTTACTAACCCTCCCTTCTACATCCTCAACCAAGTCGTTTATAAAAATGACAAACAGCAGTGGTCCCAACACCGACCCTTGCGGTGCACCACCAGTAACTAGACTCCAGTATGATCATTTCCCATCAACCACCACCCTCTGTTTTCTTTCAGTAAGCCAATTACTGATCCAAACTGCTCTCCCACAATCCTATTCCTCCACATTTTGTACAATAGCCTACTTTGGGGAACCTTATCGAACGCCTTGCTGAAATCCATATACAACACATCAACCGGTTTACTCTAATATGCCTGTTTGGTCACCTTCTCAAAGAACTCAATAAGATTTGTGAGGCACAATCTACCCTTCACAAAGCCGTGCTGACTATCTCTAATCAAATTATTCTTTTCAAATGATTACAAATCCTATCTCTTATAACCTTTCCCAACATTTTATCAACTACTGAAGTAAGGCTCACTGGTCTACCATTTTCAGTGTTGTCTCTACTCCCCTTCTGGAACAAGGGAACCACATTTGCTATCCTCTAGTCTTCTGGCCCTATTCCCGAAGACAATGACGATTTCAAGTGCAATTCCAGACGCTCAGCAATCTCCTCCCTAACTTCCCAAATGTTCCTAGGATAAATCCCATCCGGCACATGGGAGTTATCTATTTTCACACTCCGCAGGATTTCTAATACCTCGTCCTTCTGAACTTCAACCCCAGCTAGTCTGGTTACTTGTATCTCAGTATTCTCCTCGACAACATTGTTGTTTTATAGAGTGAATAATTTCGAAAAATATTCATTTAGTGCTTCCCCTATCTCCTCTGACGCCACGCACATCTTGACACTACTATCCTTGATTGGTCCTAACCTTAATATCATCATTCATTTATTCCTTAAATACCTTTAGAAAGCCTTAGGGTTTACCCTGATCATTTCCGCCAACAACTTCTCATACTTCCACCTGGCTCTTCTGAGCTCTCTCATCCTAACATCAGCCTTCTTCTTCCTCTTGATCAGGGTTTCCACTTTGTAAACCGTGGCTCCCGCACTCTACAGCTTCCTCCCTGCCTGACAGTTACATACTTGTCGAGGACACTCAGGAGCTTTTCCTTGAATAAGCTCCACATTTCTAATGTGCCCATCCCCTGCTGTTTCCTTCCCCATCCCAATGCTTCATAAATCTTGCCTAATCGATCGTAATTGCCTTCCCCCAGCTGTAACTCTTGCCCAGTGGTATACACCTATTCATTTCTATCACCAAAGTAAACATAACAGAATTGTGATCGGTATCACCAAAGTGCTTACCTAATTCCAAGTCTAATACCTGGCGGGGTTCATTACCCAGTACCAAATGTAATGTGGCTTCACCCCCTATTGGCACGTCTGCATATTGTGTCAGGAAGCATTCCTGCACACACTGGACAAAAACTGACCCATCTGTAGTACTCATACTGTACTGTTCCCAGTCAATATTTTGAAAGTTGCAGACCCCCATGACAACCACTCTGTGTCTCTCACTCCTATCGAAAATAATCTTTGTTATCCTTTCCACTACATTCCTGGAATTTTTCGGAGGCCTATAGAAAACCCCCAACAGGTTGAACTCTCTTTTCCTGTTTTTAACCCAAGCTCGTACTACCTCAGTTGACGAGTCCCCAAGGACCATTTCTGCAATTGCAATACTGTCCTTGACCAACATAGACAGCTTTCAAAACATCACTATTTGTTTTCCCATGCTTCCTCACTTCCATCTCAATGTAGAGATAGACAGGATCTGGGGAGAGTCAGGAGTTGAGTTACAGACCGCAGTATTATTGTTTACTGACATGCACTTGTAGTCACTGTATTTTCGTTGCGAGCCATGTTGAGATTCTGGTGAATAGTAACTCGAGGATACTGACCGTGAAAGAGTTAGCAATGGTAACACAATTACATGTCATGGGACAGTGGTGAAAGAACGACTTAATGGAGATGATTTTGCCTATTACCTATTTGGCGTAAATCTTATACATGGCTTCTCAATCCATTGTTGTGGTTCTGTTCGCCGAGCTGGGAAATTGTGTTCAGACGTTTCGTCCCCTGTCTCGGTGACATCCTCAGTGCTTGGGAGCCTCCTGTTGAGCGCTTATGTGATGTTGCCTCCGGCATTTCTAGTGATTTGTATCTTCCTCTTCCGGTTGTCAGTTCCAACTGTCCGCTGCAGTGGCCGGTATATTGGGTCCAGGATGATGTGCTTATTGATGTATGGTAGTGTGTCTAGTCCTTTGGATTGTGGCATGTCCTCATTCCGTTGTCTTTCCCTCAGGCATCTGTTGATGAAATTGCGGGGGTATCCGTTTTTGGCGAGTACACAGTATAGGTGTTCTTCTTCCTCTTTTTGCAGTTCTGGTGTACAGCAGTGTGTTGTGGCCCTTTTGAACAGTGTCTTGATGAAACTTCTTTTGTGTGTGTTGGGGTAGTTGCTTTCGTAGTTCTGGACTTGGTCTGCGTGTGTGGCTTTCCTGTTTACCTTTGTGGTGAATTCTCGTTCGGTGTTCTCTGTACCATCACGACTAGGAATGGGAGTTGGTTGTCCTTTTCTTCCTCTCGAGTGAATCGGATTCCTGTGAGTGTGGGGTTGAAGATCCGATGTGTGTTCTCTATTTCTGTGTTTTTAATGATTACAAAGGCATCATCTACAAATCTGACCCAGAGTTTGGGTTGAATTTGCGGTAAGACTGTTTGATCTAACCTTTGCATGACCGCTTCTGCTATGAGTCCAGAGGTGGGTGAGCCCATGGGTGTGCCGTTAATTTGTTCATATATTTGGTTGTTGATTTGACTATTTCTTTAGTAGCCACAAACTCAGATGAGAAGCAACATGATTTAGACTGGGACAACACTACTATTATTGGACAAGCCAAACAGAGAACAGCGAGGGAATTCCTAGAGGCATGGCACACATCCACAGATTCAATCAATAAGCATATCGACCTGGATCCAATATACCCGTACACTGCAGCGGATAGCTGGAACTGACAACCGGACGCGGCAGAAACAAATCACGATAAATGCCGGAGGAAACATCACAGAAGCGCTTCACAGGGGGCTCCCAAGTACTGAGGATGTCACCTAGACAGGGGAAGAAACGTCTGCAACAAAAAATCCCAGCTCGGCGAACAGAACCACAACAACGAGCACCCGAGCTGCAAATCATCTCCCAAATTTCTCAATTCATGTCAGGACATTGTCCAGATCTTCGTTCAATTGGATATGGACAGATTGTTAATCCATTACGATACAGGGCATAGAGATGTCATTGTTGAAAATCGCTGTTATTGTGGGAAGATCATTGATGAAGCAGCTGGAGATGGTTGGGAAGAGAAGAAACTTAGGGATTCCTGAAGAGATGTGCTCGAGCTGGGATGACACATTCCCAACAACCACAAGCATCTTCCTTTTTGCCAGAAGTGAATGGAAAGTAATTTTCATGATTCTCATAGTTTCCTGTTTGTCCGCGGTTCCTTGATGCTACATTTGGGCAGTTATGGCGTTGAAGCAAAGAGCTGACCTCAAAGCTCGATTTTACTTCTTTCTGACTCTGCCCAAACTAAGCGCTACCATAGGTTCTGGCGTTAGTTAAAACCAAACAACCAGAAAACGCCTCACCTTGTAATATATTCAAATGTGAGGGACAGGAGAGTTCCCAGTTCCCATTTAAATACAAATATCAATTTATTGTCCTCATTCTAATAGTGAACACTGAACAAAGAAGCTGTTCTCAAATCCAAGCTGCCTTTTCTTAACGTTTTACTCTCTCACGCAAATCTTTCCAATTTGCTGTTCCAGTGCAATTATTACACATCCCATCTTAATCTCAAGACCACACAGTATCTGTCTTGTTCGCTGACTTCAATATTCGTCAGCTGATCGCTCAACTTTATTTTCTTTTAACTGTTAGTATGTTTTATATGAAAAGGCACCTTCGCTAGAGAGGTTTACTAATTTCGTTGAGAGAAAGATGTAAGATGGCCAGCAACGTCTCCAGCTTGATGACCGATACTTAGCTGATCGGTGGCAGTTGCACACTGTTCCAATTGTCAAAATTCCCTTGTATTTCAGGCATCCCCAACGTCGGAACTGTGCATTGGACTGATGTTGTCAAAACAATGAATTTGAATTTGATTTGTTTTTTGTATCATGAAACTTATTAAACAAATTGTTTATATACGATATGTTGTGATTCTGCAACCAAAACTCAGCTACCAATTTCGCAGCCATATGCCACATGTATCTAACTTGTTTCACAGCCTTTCCATTTGTGCACCTGAGTATGCGCCTCAAGTGTCCTTCAAAATTTAAGAAATACTCTTTTCTATTTTAAAGTCGACATAGATGTTTAGGTCGTAGTATTAAGTGGTTAGGTCACATCTGCATTTATGAGAATGGCACTTGTGATGGCAGTGAGCGAAGTATGTTGCTGTGTTAGCAACATAATGGAGAGCTGCGACCAGCGAGGCTGGAGTTGAGAGAATCAGAGGTGACATAATTGAAACAAAAAAAGGATCCTGAGGAGCATTCACTCGGTACATTTGGAAATCGTGGTTCCCTTTGAGGGAGCACCAACAAATGGAGATTCAACATTTCTTTTTAAAAAAGGAGATGAACCAATCTGGAGAGAAAGACTGGTAAAATAAATATCGCAGACGTTTTTTGGTTCTCTACAATTCACTTTGAAACTTTTAAGGATTTTTAGTCAAAGGTTACGCACTGTTGTGCGTAAATAAGCGAAGAAGCTGCTGACTAAAAACATTATGTTGGCCTTAGTTTTATTTTTCTTTCCAGGGAGTTCATAAACGACACGGAGTCCAAAATGTCAACGGTTGAAGGGATTGAGGGCCAATTTGATAATAGCTAACTGATGCTTTCTCAGGCTGAAGGCATTCACTTTAAAAAGAAAAGTTGCGAAATGAAAGTGGAGTGGCCAGTTCTCGCAGCAGATATTTAGTCAGATTTGGCTTGGTTTCTAGCACAAGTATGGAAGAAGTTACTGGACACAAAGAAGCAGATCCAGGCAGGTATTCTCTTTCTGATTTCTATCCTGCAAGAACCTTTGATTGATTTTACTTTGTGTGTCCGGAATGTTTATGCGGATTGTTTCAAATGTTTGCCCATTATTAACTGGGATGATATGTTGGGTTTTCAGAGAGGTTGAGTTACTCGGTATACTGTTTTCTGTTAAATGTGGTTCATCGATAATCCACTCAATAAATTCTGCCTTGTTTATAAGTAAATGATTTCAACATTGGCATTTTTCCTGAAATATCACGTTCAAGCTGCTTCAAACAAACCAGCAAAGTTATGGTCTTCTTGAAAAAACTTTGGGGTCTTCCTTGGTCCGTAACATTTTGTGGGCTCGTTGAGGGGTTTGTTCTGTATTTTCGATTTGGAATAAGGATTCTTGGACTCGACGGAAGAATATGGTCGTTTTTTTTCCGAATGTTGAACTCAGTTGGTTTAAACTGCCCTTGAAACAACAAGTTACGAAGAGTTTGCTAGGAGTGGAAGACTTGATTTTCAGGGTTTTACAAAAGGCGATCAAGGCCAGACTGCTGGAATGAGCAGACACCCTGGACTTAGAGGTTACTTCTTGCACGAGGAAAGGAGAGATAATTCCAGCAATTGCTCAGCGTTTAAATTTGGTGGAAATGTAATTAGAATCAAAAGCAATTAGAGCTGGTGAAATTTCAATTGTCAACAAAGTACCTTTAGTTAGAGGCTAAATACAATGACGGTGCAACGGAAACGAAATAGTTTGATGCACGAATAAAAGCAGGCGATAGAGAAAAGGAAAGAGAGTATGAAGAGAGAGAAATTGAGAGAGAGGAAAGGAAGGCAGACAGGCTTTTGAATTTCAGAAATTGGAAATTATACAGAAAATTCGACATAAAAGGATGGAGATGAATGCTGAAGATCAGCTTAGTGAGGAAGAGAGTGAGGATGAGCAAATCCCTGACATTCAAATATATGGTGACAATATGCTTCAATGCATTCATGCATCGCCTAGTTTTGATGAGACGGATGCGGATGTCTTTTGTGTTAATCTCACGTGAGTTATGTTGATCCAAACAAAATTTGTGGTGAGAGCTGATGAGGCATTCCCATTACTGTAACAGGACGGATCTGGAGTTTATGAGGAGTTGAAGAAAGCCGTCGCAATTCCATTGAAACTGGTGCAAGAAGCCGAAAGAAAACGCTTCAGGAATCTAAGGAGGGAACCTGGTTAAACTTCCATTGAGTTTGAAAGGATCAAATAAAGTGATTTTGTATATGGGTAAGGGCATTCAAAATAGAGCAAACCTACGATGCTCTTCGAGACAAAACCAGTTTGGATGACTTCACAAATTCACGTCATGTAATAGTAACAATCCATGAGGAAAAGCAGAAAATCAAGACGGATGGAATAGCAGCTTGAATGGCTGATGGCTATGAATTGGGTCAGGTATCAAGTTTGGCTTCCGTAATAAATTTCAATCAGTCAGGGACTTAAATTCGGGAAAAGAGAATTTCTCACGTGGACATGGAAAGGTAGATTTCGATGAAATCCATGAGAATAATTTACCACAGGTTAAAATCAAATCGTTAAAAGGAACAGAGAAAAAAAAAATAGCACTCCCGTGTTTGCATTGCAATAAAATAGGACATAGGAAATCACACTGCTGGTAGGTTAAGAAAAGCTTTGGGAAACTAACTGTAAGGAAACACGATAAGCCAATAAAGTTTGTTGCATTGGTGACAGAAACTCCAATGAACGCGAGAAAACTAAATCAGAACGTATAAGCTGGTCGGATTTTGGTTAAGGAGGAAAAGATTTTCTTAAATCATACACCTGCGAATGTAAAATTTACTCCCAAATGTCAGGAGCAGGAAGTGAAGAGTTTACTATGTTCTGAGATACCTCTCAATATCTGATGCTGAAAGATGACGTGTTATATATCTCTGAAAGTCTATTGTTGGGTACCAGAGACAATAATTCACAGTGAAACAAGGAACACTCAATTATGTAAAGTGATGTTACAGTGTCTCGAGAAGAGTGGGGAAGTCATGGTCGGACAAGCGCTCTGTTCCAGGTCTGTAATTTGCCATTGATAATGATAAAGATGATTCACCACTAGAAGTGGTTGAAACTGAATGGAAACTCAGGTAATTGAATTATTCCATAACACATGTTCTCGAATTTTGGCTGACTCAATGGTATCGAGGTCACAAAGTCACAAGTTGAAAGAGGAGAAAAGTAGATCACAGATAAGCAAGTTGACGTTTCATTCGCAGGGATTTGGTTTGATCAGACGGTTGAAACACTTCAGGAGCAGGGAAATGACTGAGCAAGTATCTATAGCTCAGATAAATTATCTCACTTACAGCATAAATATGAACGCTGAAATTAATCATATCAAAACTCATACACAGAAAAATAATCGAAATGTATTCCGGTATCTTTAAAATTATGTCTTAATCGGCAAATGGAGACCATCACATATTCAGCCAGACGTGTAACATGCAGAAGTTCATCAAATTCGATTGCCAGTGGTATATCGAAAAGAGCTGTTGCGGGTGGCACAGAAGCTATCTCCAATGGTTTATTTCGGAGTGAGAAAAACTGAAATTAAAACAAAACAAACGTTTTTATTAGCCTCGAGTGCACAAGGAAGTGTGTGCATTTTGCCAGCTATGTCGTACATGTCAGGTAATTGGAAAACCGAATTCGCACCTTACTACCTATTGCAAGAGTCTTAATTGTTTGTGTAGCACCCGTACACAAAACAAAAGGTGGGATTCAGTATTTGTTAACAAAAATGGATGTGTCGAATGGATTTCCGAAGGCCGTGCCATGATGCAATATCACAGCAAAATGAATAATTGAGAAATGACTCAATTTTTCACAATATACGGACTACCCACAGCGATACAATCGCATCCGTGTCAAAACTCACATTAACAGTATTCAATTAAGTTATGAAAAGCTCGCAATATAAATCTAATGCATACCATCCTGAGTGACAGCGAGCACGAGATTGGTGGCATCAGAAATTAAATGCCACGTTAAGTACTTAGAGTGAATATTATCCAGACCACTGGGGTAAGAAAATTCCGTTTGGACTGCAGTGCGATCAGAAATGCACGACATGAATCGATCAAATTCAGTCTATTTAAACCAGTTTTAGGCATGATGTGACAGGTTAGTTAAAATTGATGAAGGAGTATTTGCTCATTCAGAATTCTCACACCTCGCACCGTAATCTGTTAAATTTGAAGAGGCAAAGCAATATTCCAAATTTCACCACATCAAGAAAACAAAACTAATAATTCCATTCTTTAAGACCAAAAAAAGAACATTAGACAACGAGTATTTGCAAATCTTACTCTTAAACATATCAGTTACCTCCCACTCTACAATACTGGTTTGATAAAAACACCGTATGAGATTTACAAAAAAATAAAAACGCGTTTCATAGCTAGCCAGCATTATCAATTCTCGATGTCGACTTATCTCTGTCGATTTTCCTCTATTATTTTCTCTGTGTCGATTTTCCTCAGTCGATTTTTTGGTGTTATCTATTCTTTGGCCTTCTGCAGCACAAATCTCTGATGGGCAGGTAGCTTTCAAAGAGCAATTTAGTTAGCGGTCGGCTGATGTTTGCCGTTCTCACAACTGGTTAAAGTGCCCGATTTTATGCCCCAAAATATCGAATCGTCTAACTGGTTTAATATCACCAAAAGTTTAAAATTCAAATTCGAATGCATTTTGGTATCTTAAGACATAATATAAACTGATTGTCCAAATTCGAATTCGTTGTGCACGATCGCAGTGCAGCTCAAGCTATTCTTTTCACAATCAAATGCTACTTTTTAAATTGTTCAGCACACTCTGTGCTTTCAGTCTTTCCTTGCCAGGTTTCATGCTCTCTTAAATGTACAATATTCAGGTGCGTGTTCATAAATAGCAAATTGTCCTACTATATAAATCGTAAAAACATTACAGCATTTTGCAGTGTTAAGGGACCTGGGTGTCCTTGTTCATGAATCAGAGTAAGTTGGTTTGCAGGTGCAGCAGATAATTAAGGCGGCATATGGAACAGGTACACACCCAATGACACAGAAAAACACAGACACAGACACACATACACAAAATCTTAATCACAGAGTCATACAGAAACAATATTTTTTAATTCATAAGGGATCAAGCGTTTTTGGGAAAGGCAGGAGAATGACGTTGAGGAACATAGCAACCATTATCGGACAGCAGAGCGGACTTAGCGGTACAAATGACTGCATTCTGTTCCTTTATACGCTCTTATTGTATTATTGGATCTTAAAACGTGTCCTTAGAGTCCAGAGTCAATTAAGGCTGCTGAACATTTGATTGGGGATTCAATGGTAATGTGGGATAGGTTTAAGAGCTTGACTTATATATGTCTGTTTCTAATTAATGTCTGTAGGTCTCAAAATAGTTCGTTCCTTTGTGTGGGTTTAATAAACTTTGATCATAATGGATCCCGATTGAGATAAAGTTGTCCCTTTCTCTTTTGCACTGTGCCGTCTGCTGTGCCCTCATCCCCAGGGAATAGCAAAAACTGGGTCTTTGTCGATGTTCATGGCGGAGCTCAATGAACATTTGGGCATTGCAAAAATAATTATTGGGCAAATAATGTTCAGTCACAATCATATCATCAATGAGCATTCTGAATTGGGCAATAGTCTCGCGGAGCCAAATGGCCAACTCTATGCGTTCTGTCACACTCAAGCCCTCAACGCCTTTGCACAGTGAGAGGAAGATCCCATTCAACCAGTCAGGAGACGACCATTCCATCCCTCAGGAGTTACACGGGAATAGAATGAAGCAATTCAGCTCTTTACATAATTCCAAAGCAAGGGACGAAGCCATTCAAACATTCTAAACTGTGGCGTAGGAGCAGCTTCCTCCTGCTTACCTCAACATGTTCCAATTTGGGGGTCGAGTAACATTATTGTATCTTTCAGATCAAAGAGGGAGAAAATGGAACCTGCCTGAGAAGGAATGATCTACTCCACTTTCGGTCGTTCTTTATTCCTCCTCATACCAGATTGGGGGAACAGAAAACTTTTCACTCATCTTTACCACTCGTACAGGATTCCTGACGATATTGCAATGAAATTTCCCCATAGCCTGAATCAAAGGAAATCCGCAAAATCCACTTATTCCCGGTGGAAATCCCATTGCCAACAGAATGTTTGAGGAGAATAACTTTCAGGTGCAGAATACTATTTGGGAAATCATCTATTTTTTTTCTTTTCGCAAGTGCTTAGGTATTGTTTGGACAAAGTGTTTTCACATCGACTTTCTGTATAGGCGTATGTCTCTGTGTGTTGGGGTACAGACAGGAATGTTTGCTTCGACCCCAAGCAGATTAGTCAGTATCTCAGTGCGGGTGGAACAGAGTCAAAGAATTTCTGCTCCTGATTCGTATTCGTTTTGTTACATAAAGCCCCTCAATACTCTGCTGAGAAGCGTTGCAGTCAGGGAGACCGGAGGATTTCATGAGCCATCTCTGGGTGAGATGTGGGGCCTGCATTGACAGTGAATCTGGGACTGCAACAAGGCCAATAGATGAAGCACATGTTTCGGAGAGGGAAACCTCTGTAAAGAAAGGAGGGGGCCCTATTGTACACAGGCCTATTTTTCACGAGCATTGCCCAACCTACACCAAACTGTAGGTGATTGATTTGATGAGGAAATTATCTCTGTTGCTCTGCACGAGGTAGAAGGAGGGGTAACGACTGGGAATTGGAGAGATAGACAGGGGTGTAGAGGTGTGTATGTTAAAAAGATCGGAAGAGGTGTGGGGTCTGAAAGAGTTGAGAGTGATAGGAAGAAATGTCGGTTCTGGGTTTTAGATATATAGGAATGTAGTAGAGGTTGGAGAAGATCGGAGATATCTGGAGAGGTGCAGGGAAACATCGGGGTTATGGAGACAGGGAGACGGGAAGGGTGAAGGGGTTGGAGGAGAAAACAATGTTTTTTCAAACGTGTAGAACACAGTTTGGTGCCAGAACAACAGTTACTATTGTCGTATTGGAATATCTTGTTTTCAGTTGCTGGCAACAAATGACAACAAATCAATCGAAAGATAACATAACAGGAAACAGTCTGTGGCTGCAGGAAGAAGGACTGCAATAAAACACAGGAGCGATATCCAGGAAAGACAATGGGAAGCAATCATTACTAATATGACCTAAGATATCCTCCATGACAATAACAAGCAGATTGGCTATTGCCATGGCCACAAAGTAGTGAACAGTGCAGGAGGAAAGGCCACGTTTTCCGTTGGGCTGATTCACAATCCCTGGTAAATACATTGGAGAAGACAGAATGAAAACTGAACACAACTCAGTGCAAACGATCTCGAATTTTGACCTTCACACTCAATACCATATGAAACGTTCATTCGTGCATGTGTGTCTGTGTGTGTGAGAGAGATGTAAAGATATATCGGTGTGTGTGTGCGTTTGCGTGTGAGAGTTTGTGTGTGTGTGCGCGCAGCCCGCGCATCAGTGAGGGCCTATGCAGATGTTGTGATGTTGCTGCGCCTGTAAATAGTTTACGTAGACCTTGCCATTTATTCGGAGAGTTCGTCATAGACATAGCCTCTGAAACATTTAAGATTAAAGAGTTTTAGGACCAATTTGATCACAGCTAACAGATACCGCCGAAGGCAAAAAAAACTTAGTCTTCAAAAGAAACACCTGTCCAATGAAAGTGGAGTAAACGGTTTTTCTTTTTTCTCGCTGAGGTTTTCTCTGGTTGGATGTAGTGTTTGATTGTGTGTTTGCTCACTGAAAGCAGTGAGACAGTTTTAAAGCTGCTGGTCCATACTCGCCAACGCTCTGTGACCTCTTTCCTGTGAGACCAATTGTTTGATTTTACCTTTTATGAAAAGGGGTATATAAGGTGTTTTGCAAGCATTTAAACCAACAGGAGAATGTCGTGATTATATTTTGGCTTTTCTGATAGTTTAAGTTATTTTGTGTTCTGTTCTCTTTGTTCTTATTTCATGCAGCAAATATATAAATAAATTTTATTTTGTTTTAAACGAAATGGGTTAACCAGCTGCATTCTTCCTGGAATATCTGCAATAAACCTGCTTAAAGCCAGTTCTAATGTTAGGTTTGGGCCACGTTCTTGAAATGCTTTGAAGGTGCCTGATCTGATCCAAACAATGTTTGTTAATGAGAGAATGGATGTTATTTGCGTGAGTTTGTAAGTTATGGGAAAGGGTTGTTTCTCAAATTTGATTTTTAGATTTTTACCATCACCCGAAAACAGATATAAGACGTCTGGTTCCCTTACGTGAGACAAGCATTGGCCAAGCAACACTAAGAAAATTTATATGAAGTGCAGCAGATAATGGAGAGCTGAAACGTGGGAAAATTTGGTGAAACGGCAGATGTGGCAGGGTCAGCGAAAAGACAAAATGCGTTAACGTTTCCAATCCGACATGCCTCTTTTGCAGAATAACAAAGAATGGTCAATAGTTTTCAGGAATACACTTTGGTTAAAGGAGGAACGAGGAGCGTTTGGAAGCTCTCCAACTTCAGCCATGTTGCCCA